>NC_139512.1:264519776-264824776 GCF_947247035.1 Vipera ursinii | reverse complement strand
AAAATTCCCAGGCTAGCATGGAGACTTCAGACTGCCTGGATAAGAACTCTGTCATTTAAGTATTAAGGTCTTGCTTAGCTTCTGGGCCCTGATATGCTTCTACTAGTTGAAACAAAAGCAGAAATGAATTTAAAAGGTTTTTTGTTAAAAATATATATATACAGTATGTGGTACTTCATACATACTTGTCTTTGGGTCCTAACTTTGAAACTGACTTGGACTTATTTGGAAGCCATCCAATTCTGTTAGGGTAAATAAAACAAGAATTGGTAACTCTAAAATCCCATTGTTTAGTTTTATGAAAACATTGTTTAGACAGGTTTTATAAAAGGAATATTGTCTGCTCCAATTAATTAGCAGAAAAAAGAATACATATGTATTTATTGGTATTTACAATATAATTTAACTTCAAAGTTGATGATGATGTTGATGAAGATGGTAACAGGAGGAAGGCCCAGAAAATTTTATTAACATTTCAAAGTGCTGGTTTTGACCTATATTCCTGGGCTCTATATTCTTTAGGAATCATCTTGTCCAGATAGAGTATGCCTAACCAATGGGTAAATGCAGAGATCCCATCCTAGGATAATTCAACCAGAATAAAATCTCAAAACAATCCTTCTTGGTTGTGGTCTTGATGCATTGGATATGGACCGGGTATTTTTCTATCAGTCTTCCACTAGGTAGTTAAGATAATTTTGTCTGAACAAACATTGAGAGTTTGATTTCTCTGAGTTGTTTTGATTACTTTGTTTTTAAACTCTATTGTAAACTGCCAAGAATGAGGAGACTGTAATTGTAATATATAAATAAACAGGATTTTTTTTAAAAAAAAATGATTATATGGCAAGACAACCTCCTTTCCTTTTGTAGAAAAATAATAATTCAAATGTTGAATTGAACTATATCAACAATCCATTACTCCAAATGAGGTGTATATTTTTTCTTCCATACTCATTTGATTAGTCTACAATTCCTCTGCCAAAAATGCCTTTATTCTTGGTGTCTTAGCAATTTTTCTCCCCACCCCTCACCCCGCCTCTAAAACATTAAATGTTCCTTGAAATTGAACCTGTTCATTTTGGAAGTGTATGATAAGCTTAACTGAAATAGACTTTGGAGACAGCAAGAAAAGAAGTATAAGAGTTCACTTACTTCTTTAATATCATATGGTTGCATGAGCAGTCACACAAATTGGTTGCTGTGAAAAAGACCAGGTAATTTAATATGAACTGAAAAATATATTATAGAGGAAGAAAACTGGGCATGTCACTTAATAAAACACTTCATATTAACTAGGACCAATATGAAAATATAGAGAATAGGGGATAGTAACAGGGCCAGGGCAATTAATTCTAGCAGATTAATAAACAAAAGTTATGTTAGAAGAAAGATGAGAATGAATTAGAAGAAGGTGTTTGAGTTTACACAAAAGTAGAATCACAAAACTCCCTCCTTTTTCCCCTCTGAAAGCAAAATCCGTCCTTAAATGTTCCTGCTTGTTTGAGCCAGAATACTAGTAAACAGTAGAAATAAAACCTGAGTACTACATTTAACATTCCTCACTCAAAGCATAGTGATTGCAGAATCTTGGTATTATCATTTTGACATTCTGGTGCCCAGATATGATGCTGTCACTTACATCTCTAAACTAAAACAGTCCAGCTGCAACTAGGTGGGATAGGCTAAGTCAGGGGTAGGCAACCTTGGCTCCTTTATGACTCATGGACTTCAACTCCCAGAATTCCTGAGCCAGCTGTGCTGGCTCAGGAATTCTGGGAGTTGAAGTCCACGAATCATAAAAGAGCCAAGGTTGCCTACCTCTGGGCTAAGTCATCATAAAGCAACTTCTTAAATAGGTTCAGCTGCAAGATTTACAGAACGTTATCATAAGAACAGTAATTCAATAATGTGCTGTTAAAACAAGCTTTATTTAATGAGGTGACAGAGATATTTATTCCTTCTTCTGACAGGGCAGTTGATCCTAATGGTCTCTAGAAGAGAAGACCCCAATCCTACTTCCAGTTTGGTGGAGCAACATGCATTGGAAGAAGCAATGGTTGTGGTTGACCTTCTGTTTTTTTCTTTGTCCATCTGGTCTAATCAAATGTACACCTCTATTACTCAATTGGTGCTTTGGTGAATTTCAACAGCTTGCTAGCCCTTGGGTTCAGCATTTGCTTCAGAAATTTTCCACGATGCTATCAATTATGATTTCAACATTTGTTTGAATGACTGGAAAAATCAAGTTTAAGGTAACTCTTCTATGTCTAAGAGAGTAAAAATTGTTCAGACATAGCAGCCCTTTCTGGTGCATAGAGTTTATAGCAGTATCACATAATCTTCTGCAATAAACATTGTTTTGCTTGAGTTCATCCATTGAATTTTCCAGGAGTACTCAAATATAGTGTCTGGACTATCATTACTCTTAAACTTTAACATTATTCAGAGTGCTGTTACATTAAAAATTCTTTTAAAATGGGTTCGCATTAAGTTTCTCATATATTTTATACAGATTGCATAGGGGAAAAAAGTGGTGATTGATGACTAAATCACTTTGGTATCCATTTTACTAGGTAATTAAAGCTAGAAATGAGTGCCTAATTAGGAGTTAAAATGAGTATGCATAATGAGTATTTTTCACAGTATTTTCACTTAAATCTTTTGGAATGCAGCTTTCACTCTGTTATGACCTGCCTTTTAGCTCTCAAGATACAATAGCATAAAATGTCAAAATAAGAAATGTTTCCACCCTGTGTAATTGCAAGATATGCTGTGACTTGTCCAGACTGCAGCTTACCTCATGGCTGATTCAATGCTAGAACAGTGGTAAACAGTCTGGATGGTAGCCCAGCCAGTAAAAGTGGGTAGTGGTCATGATTTGATTCATTTTTAGGTAGTAAAGGGATTCATTCATTCATTCATTCATTCATTCATTCATTCATTTATAAAAGTCCCTCTTCTGAATCACACTGATTATGCCCTAATCTCCTCATCAGCTTGTTGGACTTCCACAGAAGAAATCAGGCATGTCAAATCTCAACACCCAACATACGAAGAAAGTTTCTCCTTGCAGCAGTTTCACCGTAATGTCACAGTGTCTTCTTCCATCACAGGCCCTTGCTCTGCTTCTGCTGAGCCTTTGAACTCTTGTAAGGTAGTCCAGATAGGGAATAAACCCAGAGGAACTAATTCTACTTTATGAAGAGAATCTTGCAAGTCTGAAAATGTATTTTCTTTCCCTTGTCAACCTTGCACGCCCAAGAAACCAAGGAGGGGCTCTTCAGAAACTTTTGCCATGCCCCACATGCCTCCTGTGGGCTCAGCTGCCCCTTATCCCATTGGCTGTGGCTCTTCCCCCTATCTCTGACAGTCATTCCCACATGCCATCACACCCTCTTCGTAGCCTTGGTTTAGGAAAATTCAGTGCGATGTTGTCTTCGTGAGGCAATGAATCTCCTGCATCTTTCACCTCACTCTGGAGAAAAATTTAAGCCTATCTTTCCTGTTTTTCCCTCCGCTTAGTTTCACCTGTTTTACAGGATTGTTCCGCAAAGCAAAGTGGCAGGTAGCCCCCCCTGCCCCCCCCCCGTCCCTTGAATGGACGGCACGTTTTTTTTAAGTTTTTTTTAAAATTATTATTATTTGCTTGCCAGGCAACAGGAGAAGAGCTTGCAGGATTTTCTGCCTCGCGTGCCAAAACAACTTGGCTGCCTTATTTGGGTATCAGGCTTATGGTCCCGTGAGGTGCAGGAGGAAAATGATAAATAAGGGTGCCATGTTGTACTGTGCCTTAAGAAGCAAAATAAAGCCCTCAGCCCTTCCTCAGCAACTGGGAAAGAGTTCCCAGCCTGAAGCCTGGGAGAAGGAGAAACGTTCTTTCGCTGAATAAACTGCGGGCTCTCTCCAGAATCGAGGGGAGACAGCCAGCCTTTCCATTGGTGGGCTATCCATCCCATCTTCATCTTCTGCCCGCTTTTTCCCCTCTCAGGAGGTGGCTTGGCGGGCTCCCCTCTTCTTCCTTCGGTTCCCGCTCGCCCACCCGGTCGGCTTCACGTCTAGGTTTCCACCTCCCGTTGAGCCCACCCGCTACCTCGCTCAGCCCTCCAGGCCAGGCGAGAGCCCGCCAATGAGGAGAGGCTGAGCGCCTGGAGAGGCGTGAAGAGGCGGCGACGGCAAGAGCGGCAGCTTCAAGCCGAAGCGCAGTCCGGGCTCTCAGTAAAGGGGCGCGCTGGCGCCGAGTCCGACTCTGCGTTCTGGAGCGCGCGCGGACGGGAGGATGCGCTGCCGGCGGCTGCCGCTGCTGCTGCTCTTCTTCTGGGCTTTGCCGTCTGTGCCCGGTGGGCGCCACTACCCGCACAGCGCCATGTTGGACGGCTCGTCCCGCTACCGGCTCTTGTGGGCTCACCAGGGCGACACCATCGCCTTCCGCCTGGAGGTGCGCACTCAGGGCTACGTGGGTTTCGGCTTCTCCTCCACAGGAGCGATGGCTTGGGCGGACCTGGTGGTGGGCGGCCTCGACCGGGGCAAGCCCTATTTGCAGGTGAGCAGCGAGCGGGGAAAAGAGCGGGGCCGTGAGAGGGCAACCTCCTCTTTAGCCGGGCCAGCGTAAGCCGGGAAGGAAGATTGACTCGTTCGTTCTGGGGTGGTTTGGTGTTGTTTTTTTTTTCTCTCCCCCTGCTAGCCTTTTTCGTATATTCAGAGATATTTCCTATTTCCATCTGAAGTTCGTTCATAAAGCTTAATACTTCGACTGGATTCAGAGCAGCTCACGACAGAGGCGGTTAGGACCTTCTTGAATTCCGACTTTTGAGTTTGTTGGCTGGTCCCAAGCCTCTCCCCGCCTCCCGTATGGTCATCCATTTAGTGTCAAGCAGATTTCGAGTGGAGACGTTTAAACGCGCACACGCATACAAATCCAATTACACGGTCAATAAAAAGACAACACAACTGCTACATTGTGACTAGTATGATGGTTATCTCTCTCTCTCTCTCTCTCTCTCTCTCTCTCTCTCTCTCTCTCTCTCTCTCTCTCTCTCTCTCTCTCTCTCTCTCTTTTTTTTTTTTCTATCAGGTTCTTTGCAGGGAAGGTTTTGCTATCCTGTGCTACTTGGCAAAGAGAAAGAGCGAAAGCCATTTTTAACAATAACAAATGGCTTCTTTTATCATTTCTTTTCATCAGTGGGGGGGGGGGATTGCCTTTCAGACTTGGCTAAGTCTAATTGCAAAGTGACCAGATAGGCAACATGCTACCTAGCAAAGCCACAATCATAGGAATAGTCCCTCTCCGTTTCACATATCAGCAGGCAGCAATTGTGTCCCTTTTATGTTTTCAGTCAGTAAAAGTTCATCTCAGCCTTCACTTAGAATCTTGAATTACACACTTCAGCAATTTGCTGAATATATTTTATCTTTATCTGCAAGATTCTCAGAAATAAAAGGTGAATATAAATACTGTTAGTAACATTTGTCTTTGGGCTTCCAGGTGTTTGCACAACAATTCTAAATACTCTTGTTTGCCAAGTCTCTGGTAGCTCTCCTAGGGGGAGAGCAAATTAATTGAATAATGTCTGCCTGTTTTCATTTAATAGTAAATTGGCATTCAAATTTATAAATGATTACATTTTATGGCAAACACATATGTGGACTGAATTAACTCACAATTGAATCTCTTAGAATCATGTAGCTGTGGAGTTGGAATTAACTATAAAGATCATCTAATCCAACCTCTGTTTTTAGGTCATAATATAAAGTACCATGTAATGTGTAAGTATTTATTTAAACTGCCCTAGGCAGAAAGGTAGCAAACTACAGATGAATTCCATCCTTAGTGCAATTATCTGTGTTTATAGCTCAGTTAGCAGCTACATTCTACTAATACTAACTTAATCCTACCCTAAAGATGGTTGGATGGTTACATATGTTGATTGATACTTTTCTCCATGCAGTAATTAAATACATATTTTTGTTCATAGTTTTAAGTGGGGAGAGCAGATTGATTGGATATAATTCTAAAAAGTATTTGATAGAGATTTTTACAAGAAATCCTAACATAAATTGAGCAGCTAGAGATTGAAAAGTAGAACCAGCTGGACAAGCATTTTGCCTACCTAGCTCTATAATGACAACTCTAACTTAGACTGACAGCATTAGGATGCATATTAGATGGCATTAATGAATATTTTTTTCATGTTTAACATATGAATATTTACTTACATTTTCAGTGATATTAATGATTCCTAAAAATACTGAACAAATAACATACCAGCAGGCACTAGCTTCTCCAAAAGCTCCTAATAAGCTAAAGCATTTAAAAAGACCTATGGCATAGAAACTAAATTCTAGACTTGTGAAAATTTAACTTTCAAGGAAAAATATATACTGTTTCCTTAGAAATGTAATCTGATACAATCCAGCAGTGAATTTCGGTTCTTCGGTCCATCTTATTTCAGTGATTCAGTTCTGCATTGAGTGTGTTCACAATAAGCCTCCAGATGTTTACAGAATGGGCATTGATTATATTTCCTCTTTATTTAAACATTTAATCACATTTTCTCTTTAGTTTTGTTTTTATTTCTATCCTTAAGCAACTAGTTGTAGTTGCTATTTATAAAAGGTAAAGGTAAAGGTTCCCCCGCACATGCATGCTAGTCGTTTCCGACTCTAGGGGCCGGTGCTCATCTCCGTTTCAAAGCCGAAGAGCCAGCGCTTGTCCGAGGACGTCTCCGTGGTCATGTGGCCGGCATGACTAGACGCCAAAGGCGCACGGAACGCTGTTACCTTCCCACCGTAGTGGTCCCTATTTTTCTACTTGCATTTTTACGTGCTTTCGAACTGCTAGGTGGGCAGAAGCTGGGACGAGTAACAGGCGCTCACTCTGTTACGCGGCACTCGGGATTCGACCCGCCAAACTGCCGACCTTCCAATCGACAAGTTCAGCGTCCTAACCCACTGAGCCACCGCGTCCCTGCTATTTATAATGCCATCAATATTTGTGGTGCTTTCCTTGTTTCAGTAGAATAATAATAATAATAAGTAGGTCTCTGGCTCAAGGTCCTTGCGGGTCACATCAATTCTGAAATAGAATATTTATACCACTGAGATGGCCAGTTTATATTTCTGACATGTCAGTTGCCTTTTTAAATAAAAAAAATATCTTCTGTTTACTAATAGAATAAAATGTTTTCCTTCCAGTGTTCATGCTGGTTGTGGAGGAAGAGTCTTTCCCTTTCATTGCAGTCAGTTAGCTAGAAACCAGGAGACATGAATTCTAGTTTCACCTTAGACATGAAAGCCAGCAGGGTGACTTTGAGCCATTTATTCTCTCTCAGCTCAACCCTCCTCACAGGGTTGTTGCTTGGTGGAAAATAAAAGGAGGAAGGAGTATTAGGTATGTTCCCACCCTGAGTTGCTGATGAAAATAATAAAGGTGGGATATAAATAAATACATAAATATGTATATATGTCTGTAATTTTTGGTCATTTGTGACTAGAAATGAGTTGCTACACAACTCATAGTAGTTGATACACACATAGAAACACAAATAGATGCACACCAACTACATAAACAAGCCAGAATGTTCTTCTAAAACAGACATGTCAAACACAAGGCCCGGGGGCCGGATCTGGCCCGCGAAGTGGTTTCATGTGGCCCGCGAAGCCATCCTGGAAACAGTGAGGGAACGGCCCCCTCTGCCTTGGCCCTGGCCCAGAGACCCTCCTTCTGCCAGAGACCCTCAGATCTGTCCCACTCCTGCCCAGGCCCCCATAGGCACCCTTGATGCAAATGATGTAGAGCTGGCCACGCCCACCCAGTAGGCTGTACGCACTCTAGCCATGCCCACCCAGCAGCCCACGCCCACCCTGGCCATACCCACCCGGCCCCTTGAGGGGCAACCGCAATGCTGATGCAGCCCTCAATGAAACTGAGTTTGACAACCCTGTTCTAAAAGGAATCTATTTTCTAGGTATCAGCAAAGGTTCTGATAAAAATATAAATAATGCTTTCTTTGGCTTTATCACATTGTCACTATATTCTACCTGAGGTTGTAGCTTTAAAATGTGCTATGATAGAGTACAGCTTAAAGGATTCTTCTGTTGCCTCCTGCAAATAGATCAATCAGGTTGATGGGTGCAATTAGTGTTCTGTACCAGCCTGCTACCGGCCCTGCAGAAAAGGCAGGGACAACCCCTTTACAAACGGCAAGAGGCTGGAATTAAGCCTGCCAAATTTATTAAGATAAAACAGAGCAAAACAAGACACCAACCATGAAACAGGAGCTATGAAACAGGAACTAATCAAGCGGTTGCCTTCAGCAAACCAGCCCTCCCACGCATTCCCCCAGTTCAGGGTGTGGCTTCTCTCTGCCTCCTTCCGAGGTGCCCCATTGCCTTCCTCTGTTTACTCCTGATTGACTGCCTCCTGCGTCGGGCATCCTTGAACAGGGCCAGCTGTGGGTCATCTTCATCCACGCTGTCAGGCTCACACAGCTGGGTCTCCGTCGTGACCAGGTGGGAGGGGCCTGGCTGAGGGCTCTCATCAGCAAGCTCTCCAACCCCCTCAGCAGGCTCTTCAACACCCCCCTCCTCCTCTGAGTCGTCCGACCCAACTGCCGAACCCACAGGCTGACCCTGAATCACAACACTTAGGTTATAAAGGGTGAAACACAGAAAGGATCTTTCTGAAGGGCTGAGACATTCTTCAAAGGTATGGCTGAGGGAGTGTGCAGGGGATGACAAGCATTCTAGCCAACAGAGTGGGAACCTAGCACTATTTGGGAAGTGTAAGATCCATGTTTAAATAGCAGGAGTCTATCAAACATGCGATTCACAGATTTGTGAACTACATAAAAAAGGAAAATAAAGAGCTGAGCTAATAGGAAAATACTGGGAAAGTTTATAGTACTATGTACTGTATAAAGCCAATCATGAGAACTTTTTAAGGTCATTATATGATGCAGACTGGTGAGGTTATTGTGAATATGTTGAAGTATGGAGAATCCCACCCTCAACAATGCAGTGATGGAAAGATGCTGGCTGGATAAATATGGGTGCTGCCTCAGAGAAATTGCTCAATCTATTCAGACTCGTAGTTGTATTATGCATGCAATATTGCCAATCTAAATTTTTTACAGACTACTTGCCACAAGAACGCTCAAGGCAGCTCTAACTTTTCAGTTTTTTCTTTTCTTTTTTTTATTATTAAAAAGTCTTTAGGGCTTACTCGAGTTTCCATTCTGCAGCTCAATTCTTAACCTTCTCTTTAGTTGTCAGATCCTCTTTCTTCTGGTCTGGAATTACGCATCCCTAACTGTAGCTCCCAGTATCTATTTTGCAGAGAGTAATCCTTCTTTATGAATGCGGGTTTTGTGTGATTTATTTAAGAAAGTTGCATTGTAAGGGCCTTCTGTTGAACTCTTACATAAAAATACTCATTTGAGAATTATTATTTTTGAATAGCTCTTCATTAATGTTTGAAAATTCTATATTCATCACACTCACTAGTTTTCTGGTACCCCAGATAAAGAATATCTGCTTATCAAATACAGTATATGCATGGAAATCATTTGGATATGTTATTAAGAATTAATTGGATTTTAAAAAGTGAAAAGCAGTGAATGGAACTCTGCTGTTTTTTAAACATACTCTTGACAAAGAAGTTTTTAACAAACAGAAAGATAGAACAAGGAGAAAATGTCAAGGTGGCACACATTTTAAATATCACCTGGTGCTTGGTTGTAGATACTGCATGCCTTTGGGAAACACACTGTATCTTTAAGAATCTTTTCTGGTCTGAGGTTAAAAAAAGGATTCTTAAAAATTCAGTGTGTTCCCCAAAGGCATGCAGTATCTACAACCAAGCACCAGCTAAGACATGTTAATACTACTTAGCTATTTCTTTTTTCTGCTAGTGCAAGGTTCCTTCTGGAAGAAGTCATCATTTCTTATGCTTTCCTGCACAAGATGTTTGAAGAACAGATGAAATACAATGCATGCACTGGTCATTCTTAATCTGTGAGAGATTTCAACCTTAATAGCCATATGTTGTGGTTGAATTAATTGAATGTATTGAATTTTTTTAAAAAATGCCTATGTTATTGGGGCATTTAAAGGTTTTTCATAACTTTACAAACTTGAAAATTATGTATTTAAGCCCAAATTATTTAAATTAGTAATACAATAGATGCTAAGCCATTTAGTTTTCTTAGAAATATTTCAAATTACAAGTCAGATCCCAGATTATAACTCTGGATTGCCTCTGACTATTGAAACATGTTTGCATTATTTTGACACATCACAGTGCATTAATATTGCAAGAATGTGTTTGTATTTAGAGCATAGTGAAAAGCATTCACATGATACAATTTAGGAATACTAGTAAGCACAATCATCTTTCTACCATATAATTGGTATCTTTTTGATTATTGGCATTCCATATAATCTTTTAGTTTCATTGCCAATTATGCGCAAATCTGCTTGTAAACATAATTTTCTTCATGTCAAGATCCATAAGTGGAACTGTATGCTGCAATCTGATAAATCTTGGGCATTTTAGCCCCAAAAGCAGACTCTGTCTTCTGCTTAATTTAAATGTATCCAGCTTGTATGTTTCTAAACTTGATGACATTCCTTAATCACTCAGTTCTTTCTGTTGTCAATTCAATTCAATAATCTGCATCAGTCTCGTGTACTGTATATTAGAATTACATAGAATTTCATATTTGTAACATTCTCTATAGTAAAATTGTGTTTCTCCAGACATCCATTTAGTGGATTTTTGATGTAATGGCCAAATTTATATTCAGATCTCACCCCTAAAATAACCAAGATCTATGATGGAATGGAAAATGTAAACATCTACTATTCTACAGTATTTATGCTCTCCAAGACATACAAACTTTACTTATGGGAGAGACTGAGATCTGGAAGAAAGGCAGGTAAGGTTTTTCAATGCACTGAGTTTCTCATGGAAGGAGAGGAAATGAGCTAGGTTGACTGGATTCAGAAGCAGATAACAAGCAAAACATCTAGTTACCAAAGATCAAGTTAAGGAACACCAGTCTGCTGAAGGAATCTGTATGTTCCATGGTGACCCAAGATCACAAAAGGGGAGAATACACAATGAAGAATTCACATAATCTGTGCAGATTTCCATAGGGAGAAGAAGACCCAATTCTATCTACTTAGTGCAGATGTCTAGACTGAAAAGAAGACACAATTCTTTTTATCATATCCAGGGAGAAAGGAATATCTGAATTTCAGAGTTGTAGTAGTTGTGACAGGTTGCCAGCTAAGTTTAGTTAAAGCCCTTGATTAACTCTTTGGGGAATTTACTTTTGGCTACATTTTAAGTTTGGCTGTCATATTAACAGAAGCAATAATGTTGCAGAGGAGGAGAAAGTTAATTTTATACTAGTAGACCAATTAGTCCACAAGGCAATTCACTACATTCCTTTGAACCCAAAAGGAAGCAGAGGGTAAAGCTCTATTTGAATACCTTAGCTGAATTCTATTTGCATAATTAACTGGCAAAAAAGTCAGTCTGATGTCTGTTGTTATGCTAAAAATAGAAAAAAATCAGAATGGATCATTTTTCATTATTTATTTTGTCTGATCATTTCTAAGATGTTATGACCCAACTGATTTCCAAACTCTGCCCAGGCAATTTATTTATATTATTTGCATCAATTTACATCATTTATGTAAAATGATGCAAATTGAAACATTAAAAAGAACAGTAATATAAATGCAGATTTAATGGCCACCATTTCTTTCTTCAGATCCATTAATTTTTATTGTGTAAGAAAATATCAGTATTATGTAACTTGTTTAGATTATAGACATAGATAATCTTAAAAGTCTGGTAATCTATTATTAGAGGCTAGCCTTTTTTCTATCAAAATATTGTAATAAAATAATCAGATAAATATCATGGGCTTAAATCTTTTTGCTTACATTCATATAATTTTATTCAGGATAATTAACTATAATTAACAATAACAAGTAATCTTGGCTCATTAAAACAAAATCCATATAACATTGAAATAAAATAATTTAGGATGTTTTAAAAATGGACGGTGGAAAACTGCCAAAGGATCTTTAAAAATGACAACATGCAAAGTCAGGAAATGGATGCCCACTTTGGAAAATACTTGCTAGAAGTGTAGTTTGTTAGCAACTAATGAGAGAAAATAATTTGGATTGCTTAGTGAAAAATTAATGTGAAATCAAATGGCAAATTCTGAATTGGAGATTATTGAGAAAAATGTAAAATGAAATTCTGAATATCACCATTTATTCTCCACAGATTTCTAGCAGTTTTATTGTAAATAACAGAAGCAGAACAAAAATATTTGACAAAAATATTTGACAAAAATATAAAAAAGACTCTTAATTAGAGAGATTAGAGACTGAATGTATGCTTGAAAGGAAACTTTTAACCAACTTCCAGAAAGTTGTTAAGGAAAACATGAAAACTGCTTTTCACTAAACAAATTACACATTTAAGTGCTGGTACCCAAAAGGCCTTTTCCATACCTTTAAACAAGTTGATTCAGAAATTGAACAAACAAGAGCCAATTCATAAGTAAGAAGCACCCTTTCAAATGTCCTGGCCTTAGATGTTTCAGTGCTTTAAATGTCATCACCACAAACACTATTTAATGCAAGTAATGTAAATTTGCCTTTTGGTTGAGGTTCACTTCTGATGATTTACATAGAGACATATAGAGAGAGTTTTCTTGGTTGATCATGAAAAATTAAGCTGACCTGGTTGGTATGAAGGGCTGTAGGGTAGAGAGGGCATTTTTTTATAAAAAAAAGTCCAGTAAAAGGACAATAATAAGGTATTTCGTACTTTTGCCAAGAAAAAGACATGAATGTGTTCATTAAGTTACCAGCTATCAAGCTCAACTAGAGACAATCTTAACTTGGATTCTATTTGGCAACAAATTGGAAGTCACTGCAACTGAGCTAACTTATTTTTCCTATATGAACTTATTATAGGTAGCACAAAAATAGCTGCATTTTGGGCAAACTGGAATTTTTGAATACTGCTTCAGAAGTAACCATATGTAGAATGCATTGTAACAACTGAAACAGGATGTAATTAAAGGATATTGTATGTTGTTGTAAACTGTCCAGAGTCACTTAGGTGAGATGGGTGGTGTAGAATTTAATAAAATAAATAAACAAGTACTTCTGCTTGACTAGGTATCTATTCTCATGGAATAGACAACCATGGTGTGCTTCAGTTTTTCATAGTCACTACCAGCACCTGAGGCTCTGGATCATGCCCAAAGAATTTTCAGTACAACACATAGGTTTTTTAAGTATTAGTCATTTATAACATAACATCTGAAAATACAAAAGCGTGTCTAATAAAACGATTATTAAAATCAACATTTACTTTAACTTTATCTTACCACAAATATACATGCCCTCCAAACCTTAATTCATGCCCTTCCAAATCAAGCAGCCTCTTATTCTGGAAGTTCACCCACTCTTTTAACCAAACCAAACAGCATGCATCAAAATACAATTTCAAATCTGGTAAACTCAGATCCCCTCTTTCCTTGGCATCTTGCAATAATTTGTATTTGATTCTTGGTTTCTTCCCTTGCCATACAAATTTAGAGATATCTCTCTGCCACTGTTTAAATGGAATATCCATTGCAAGTATTGGTATAGTACAACAAATATGTTTTTGATGGGATTGATTTTTCATTCAGTCTGTCTTTCTCACTCCAATCCACAATTTGGATTTTCCCTCAGAGTCTGTTGTTTGATGAATTGGTATGAAGAAAGTGTGCATATTTTATCACAGTTACATCCATCTATGATTTATATAATTATTTATATTTTAGGTAATTTTTTTGAATGTGTAAAATCCCAATAGCCATTCAAAGGACATTCACCTCTATCAGAAATTCTACATTCTAAAAAAACATTAGTTCTTTCTTTCTTTCTTTCTTTCTTTCTTTCTTTTTATTTTAATTTGGATAAGTAATACAATTTTGCATTATGTGGAGAAAGTTGGCATACACAAATTTTCTATGATTTAAAATACTGGAATATAAAATCATATGAAACTGAATCAAAGATCCCAATAAGTAAAAGGAATTCTTTTATATTAAATGCATTAAATATGGAATTTATTGCCAAATTATACAGTGAGATTAAAATGGATTCATATATTCATGAAAATGTTTTGCTTCTCATCCAAGAAGCTTCTTTAGTGAACTGAAGAAGCTTCTTGGATGAGAAGCGAAATGTTTTCAAGGAAAAAAAAATCAAGGAAGTCTAGTTGCTTTTGGAAAAGCACTTTGGGACAACCATGATCTGGATGATTGAGAATCTTCATAGACATACAGTATATTCATGGAAATACACTATGGGCTACAAGTTGTGGAAGATAAAAATAACTAGCCATGTGCTTCACCATTGCAAAACAGAATGTTGGTTCATAGAGATAGATGATGGTATGATGCTATATAGATTTCTTTACATTCATAAAGGTTTCTTACTTATGTGCCCAACATAGTAGCCACTGTACCAGTCCAATAATTAAAATGTTGCTAGCATAAAGGCTTGCATGCAGCATACAATTGGTTAATCAAGGTCTCAGATAAACTTGGTAAGCTTTTATGCTAGGGAGCCATAAACAGTATTTTCTTATTACTGACTTCATTGTTAAAAGAAGGCAAAATCTACTGCAGGTTGCATGGATGTAGAGGATTTCTTCTCTATATAAACACCTGTTCAGGCCTATGAAGACAGCTGTCCCTTTTTTTTCTCAAGGTTTCTTCTACAGCTGTGCTTTCTTTTTTTAAGGGATAAAATAAAACTTATTTGCATCTTTTTGCTACATCCTTAAGAAATTACTCCCTGCCATTTTGTATAGCAGTAATCAGAAGCCATAACAACTACAAATCCTTTTTAAAAGAACAAGTGCAGGGTCACAGCATGTGAGGAGCAATTCATGGCTTCCTCTATAAGAAATTATACACCAGAATGTTTATGATCTGCAAAATCATCTTACTGTGTATTACTGCAATTTCTAAATGACTTCTATTGAATGAAACATATCTGATTCATTCACTTTATCCAGCAGCCCAGAATTGCCTATAGTAGGGTGTGTGATTGTATGTGAATGTGTGTAGATAGGTTAATTTCAGTAACTGCTGCAAAACATGTTGACTTTACCATAATAGAGATAGCTGGCATGCTAAATAGGCAGCCCAGTGTTTTCCAGATGTTTTATCCTCCAGCGCATAAAATGAAGACTCTATGAGCAATGAGTGAGAATTGTTCAAAATATCTGGAATGCAGTGGCCTAAGTTGCCATGTCATGGGCAGGAGATATCCATGTTACTGAGAACCAAAATAGTGGTTACAATGAATATGCTATTCAAGGTAATATGTAAATTGAGTGTAATTTTGCCGAATTACAGTTTGGTTAAGAAAATAAATAATATAACATAAATTGGTTGCTTATCAGGGAAGTGACTAAATTTCAAACAAAATAAACAGTTGTTTCCCTGTAGCTCTACCAACCGGTAGTGTCACATAATTGCAGATTACTGCAGATAGTATGATGTCATATTATTGGTTATAAAAAAAACTAGCTGGCAATACAATTGCTAAAATAAATTCCTTACAACAAAAACTCACTGGGATTTTCATTTTGCTCATAGACTTCAATTCTGTTGATTTGGGGTTTTGATCTTCCTTATTTACTCTTGTTTTTCACTTAGCCTAAAAGCTTTGGGAGCAGAGATATTTACAGCAGTACCCTTTTATTTACATCTAAAAATAAGATATAATTTAATTTTATCCAAATTTTCATTAAAAAGGAAACACTCTTTTAAATGGTACTTTTGCCACTTCCTTAAAGCATCTGCAAATTTTATATCTCTGTGTGGTCACTATGCAAACTAGGACCAATTGCATAAAGTTCTTAGACAGAATATTAAGCAATATTATCCTAATCTCAATGGAATTTGTTTTGGAATGGCAATGCTAAAATGGCAATGCTAAAACTGTGTTGAATTGGATGGTCGAAAAAGCAGCTGCACTTTATAACACAGAATTCAGAGGTGAAGAGGTTAATGATAGCACATTATTAATGCAGCTTATTTATAATATCATCTTCAGCTACAGTGAGGACCAGGATAATGTGTCCTTGAAACAGCAGGGAGACTCTCTAAAACATTTCTATAGTTTGACAATATGAGGAGGTATACAATATCATATTCCAATTTAATGTTTCCTCGAAAGAGAGTATATATTATCCTCTTGTAAATAAGTGCATGGGAACTAAGAAAAGTGATTTAGAGTAAGAGTAGAAATATTATATTTCTTGATTTTACCCACCACCCAACAGGGAAAAACAGTAAAGGGTATCTTAAGAGAGATGAAGATACACATTAAAATAGTGCATATATTATGTAGTAGCCAGATAAAACAACTATGAAGTCACGTTGAAAGGAAGAGGAGATATTATCAATATAATTTGTTCTTGACAATCTTATTTTTTTCAAATATGTGTTTGCTATCTCCGCTCATACTGTACTCTTATGATTACAAAATAGATAGCTCTTTAGGTAAGGGTCTTTTATTATAGCACACTTACTGAATGTGGAATTTATACAATGTTAATTATATTCAAAAGGACAGAATCAAAAATAATTAGATTTCTCTCTCATTGGTTAATGTAAAGTATTTATTAGAGAATCTCAGCACATGCTTCATATATCCTTCCCCGCAAAATTGAAAAGGTTGTGGAGTTCAGAACATTTTAAAAGAACAGCAGGATAATGTTTTGATTTCTATCTTCAACAGGATTGCTTCACCAATGCAGACAGAGTACTGAAAAAAGATTCTCAGCAGGATTACCATCTGGAGTATGCTATGGAAAATAATACCCATACAATACTAGCTTTCAGCCGGCAGCTTCACACTTGTGACCCAAATGACAAGAGCCTAACGGTAAAGGGAAATGCTAAACCTAACGATGAAACTAAATTAGAAAAGGAGTGAAGAAGGGACAGAGCTTTGGGATCAGCTTCTCATTCACAGTTTAATCATTACGCTGATTATGCCAAATAAATAGTCTGTATTGCTGTATGCACTGATTAGGGTAGATATGATGTGAGTGTCTTCTCTGATTCAGTGAGCATTTATTCTGTTGCGGGGGCACAATGGCTCACTGGTTAAAGATGCTGAGCTTGTCAGCTGGAAAACTGACAGCCCGGGTTCAAGATCCGAGTGCTGCGCAACAAGGTAAGCTCCCATTCTTGCTCCAGTTCCTGCCCATCTAGTAACTCGGAAGCATGCAAATGCAAGTAGATAAATAGGTACCACTTTGGTGGGAAGTTAACAACATTCTATGTGCCTTGGCATTTCATTATGCTTGCCACATGACCACAGAAGTTTCTTTGGACAACACTGGCTCCCTTGGCTAAGAAACAGAGATAAGCACAGCCCCCTAGAGATGGAAATGACTGGGCAGGGGGCTGGGGGCTGAGGAACTTTCCAGGACAGAACTGAAGTATACAGAAGATGGGGCAAGTTAAGAACCTTTGATAACAGCCCCACAGCCATACTAAAAGGTAAAGGTAAAGGTTCCCCCGCACATGCGTGCTAGTCGTTTCCGACTCTAGGGGCCGGTGCTCATCTCTGTTTCAAAGCCGAAGAGCCAGCGCTTGTCCGAGGACGTCTCCGTGGTCATGTGGCCGGCATGACTAGACGCCAGAGGCGCACGGAACGCTGTTACCTTCCCACCGTAGTGGTCCCTATTTTTCTACTTGCATTTTTACGTGCTTTCGAACTGCTAGGTTGGCAGAAGCTGGGACGAGTAACAGGCGCTCACTCTGCTACGCGGCACTCGGGATTCGACCCGCCAAACTGCCGACCTCCTGATCGACAAGCTCAGCGTCCTAACCCACTGAGCTAGCCTATGTAGAATATGCTATAGTAGACCAAATAGAAGGTTACCTCAGGGCATATTACTTTTGTATCAAACATACAAAAGCAAAATGTAAAATTAGAAAGGGGAAGTAATAATCCCATTCAGATTTAAAACAATGTACATTAACAACATATATTGATATAGAAGTGTGATCAGCAGTATTCGAAACATGCGACCCATCAGAAGTTTCTGAACTTCTGAACTAGTGTTCTTCAACTTTGGTCACGCTGATAGCAACTACAAGCAATTCTACTTTGGCAACATCTGGTGAGCCATATGTTCCCCAAGCCCTTGGAAGGTGGAAAATATATTCAGGTAGGCTGTGATCATAGAATTAGACTTCTCTTTACATAAGTCCTCAGCAGTGTTTCTTTTTTTCCAGGAAAGCACAGTGCGAGTGATATGGGCCTATCATGACAAAGACTTTAAGAACGGAGGTCAAAATTACCATGGCATTAATCGTGGGACAAAGAGTCTTCGTTTATTGAACCCAGAGAAGAATGCCATTATCCCTCCCTCCCTGCCATATTTTGACTTGGCAAACCAAAACGTAAGTTACTTGGGTTAAGTACCACGTAAGGTGGGCAGAACTGTATGTTCAATTGTCTGAGGAAAAACAAACTTGATATTATATTACCTCGGGGATCACCTGCTGCCGGCGTCAACTTCCTTCCGCCCTGTGCGTTCCCACAGAGAGGGCCTCCTCAGGGTGCCACCGGTCAGAGAATGTCGGCTGGTGGCCCCCAGGGGGAGGGCCTTCTCTGTGGGCGCCCCGGACTTATGGAATCAGTTGCCGGTTGAGCTCCGGACGGCGCCTGACCTTCGCTCCTTCCGACGCGATCTGAAGACCTATTTATTTGAACAAGCCGGCCTCGCCTGATGGGGGATGTGTTGGGGTTTTTATTGCGGGTTTTTTATACCATTATTTATTGTTTTAGCTCGGGCTCCTATTTAATTCTCTTTTAACTTTTGTATTTTGCATTTTATATGTGCCCTGTTCACCGCCCTGAGTCCTTCGGGAGAAGGGCGGTATACAAATATAATAATAAAATAAATAAAATAAAATATTAGTCTTTTCTTTCCATTTTATTAAAACAGGTGGCTATACCAGAACAAGACACGACCTACTGGTGTCAAATTTTTAAGATACCTACCCTGCATGAAAAACATCATGTGATAAAGGTATGTTATTTAGCTGGTGGTGTATATAAAACTTTCTGTTTGTAATTCCATTTCTTTCATGATGTGACTATGCACATACTCTGGGAGAAATATGCCTTAAGAATTAGAGCATATTTATTGATCTGTAAACCAATCAGTACTTTTGCAATAGATTTCAGTTCTTACAGCATGCCAATGATCTGATGTAATCTTGAATCCTAACTAAACATATTTTAATGAAGAATTTGACATGATACCTTTAGGGAAAATGCTAGCAACCAACAGCTTCTTCTAATTTGGATAAAAAATTGCAGTTTTGATGTTGCTGAAACAATTTACAAATCAGTTATTTCCCTGGATTTATTTTCAAGCTATTTCTAATAATAATTGTAAGACCAATGAACTCTGCTATCGTTATCACTATTATCATTTTCTTTAATAACGCACATAGATAGCTAAATGTTCATTAATTTGGAGGGAAAATATTTGTCTTAAAATAATTTTTCTACTTAGAGAACTCTTGATGCGTGTAAGTTTTGAAATCAATCAAAAATAAATTCTAAGTCTATACAGATAAAAAAAATCAGTCATTGAACTAATTTTTTTGCTGTGGAACTTCTGAATTCGCACTGATGCCAGTAATAAAAATTCTCCCTTTTTTACTATTACCTTTTCTTTGAATAAGAAGTGGAGGAAAGCCAATTCCCAGTCACATTTTGCATAAATCCTGGTTTTCTCCATTAATTAATAGGAATATGGGGGTAGGATCCATCTGTCGTTCAAGTAAGAAGCATTCTCCCATACATTCTCATGTACTGCTTCCAACCATATCCTACGGTTTTGGTTATCTGTCTTCTTTCGGCTACATTTTAGAACGTTTTTCTACATCAGGAGATCAGATGTAATTTTCTCAGAGTAATGTGGACTTGAGCTTGTCGATCAGATGGTCGGCAGTTTGGCGGGTTGAATCCCAAGTGCTGCGTAACAGAGTGAGCGCCTGATACTCGTCCCAGCTTCTGCCAACCTAGCAGTTCGAAAGCACGTAAAAATGCAAGTAGAAAAATAGGGACCACTACGGTGGGAAGGTAACAGCGTTCCTTGCACCTTTGGCATCTAGTCATGCCGGCCACATGACCATGGAGACATCCTCGGACAAACGCTGGCTCTTCGGCTTGGAAACGGAGATGAGCACCGGCCCCTAGAGTTGGAAACGACTAGCACGCATGTACGGGGGAACCTTTACCTTTACCTTTAATGTGGACTTAAGCTCATAGTTTGCATGTGGTACCTGTTTTGTTCATGAGGTTGAAGGTCTGCAATAAGGAAAGAGTCAAGCAAATGTAATGAGCAGTATATAAATTTGATAAATAAATAAATAGGAGGTATGAGAAGCTGCCACTTGACACAATGTACTGATTCAATGAAAGGGAAAGATGTTGATGATATACATTTATTTTGTTTCTTCTTCACCCAATCAAATTGCAGCAATCCTTATGTCCATATTTGATTGCAATCTGGTCACCAATCTTCCTTTAAAACCTGAGTATTTCCTGTTTTACAGAACTGATACATGGATTCTCTTAGCTGAAGTCATGTATTACTACATATAATTTTTTTCTGAGCATATATGTCATATCTAAATAAAGAGGTTTGTTAGTCTTTCTGAAATTGTGGGTGTTTTGTGGATACTTAAGTACATTATTATAGTTTTATGGTTAAAAACCTTGTGGCAATCCATAGCTAATTCATTTTTCTTTTTTATATTTATTTATTTTTACTAAAATATGTGTACAAAATTAACAAAACAATATTTAAACTTAAACTTTAAAAATTAGAAAAGAGATATCCCCAAACAAACTAAAAAAGAAAGCCTTTCAATAAAAGATTTTCCAAAATTCTAACAACCATTTATTTCATTTACTTTATTTTATTTTAATTTTGCTGGTTTTTCCTCATATATACAATTCAAAGTGGCAAACATATATAATAACTCTTTTTCTTCCTATTTTCCCCCACCACAACAATTCTGTTAAGTGAGGCTGGGCTGAGAGTGAAACATGAGATTCAAGCAGATATAACATTTCTTTCAGAATTATTTGAATCATATGCTTTCATTTTGAATGAACAGCTCCAAGATAAGATGTTGCTAAGGTAAATAAGAAATTCTTTGTAGATTATGAAGTTTTACAAATTTTGAGATCTGAGCTATATGTAGTCTTCATATAGTAGCCAATTCTTCTATATGCAGGGAAATTTGATTTGTGGCTAAGTAGGTTTTGCATTTTATTGCTTTGTTTACATAATTGATGCCAGAGGCAAAATTCCTTTCATATTATTTTTGCTGACACATGGTATTAAAGCCCTGGGTGTTCTAAAAGACAGGAAAGTACAAGCCCATGCCATATATTACACATTCAACTCAAAGCTTTCTAAAATGCTGCCTTTGATTTCATTTCATTTGATGATTGGAGATTCTTGTCTAAAGTAATTCATAATTGCAATATGATGATTGCCTCCCCAATCCCTTTTTTGGATCTCTCTTTATTTAAATAAACATGTGGAAGGTATAATTGCATGATGCTTATAGATACAGACAAAGGGAATTCATTAAGATAGAACAGATACATAGGAATCAACTGAATACCTGTATAAACAATTTTAAAAGCTTTAATTCCAGTTCGAGATGTGCTAACTCTGGAAAAAATAATGGTATTGTGTCTTTGGTACATAAGGCATATGTGTTGAAAGATTTTTATTTTCCTTGCTCCCTCAAGCATAAAAAGTTTTAGTTCCCTAATCAAGCTTCAGGAATAAAGAGATAACCATAATTAAAAGTTAAGAAGAGATGGCCATGATTAAAGATCAAGAAGCTCTCCTTTCCTTATGTGTGTGTGTCTGGATACACACATCTGCATAATAATATACATATTTAAATACATGTTCACATGTACACTATCTAAAAACTCATAGAATCTTTAAAATAAATTGGAACTGTATAATCTGAAATCTTTAATTTTAATTCTAATTACAGATTTTGTTGGTTTTCTGTCTAAACAAGTTTTAAATAATAACCATTTCATTATGTTTAATTTGTCAGTCTACATCACCTTGTTGAATCAATATTTTTTTTAAAAAAGTTAATGGATTCTAAAAGCAAAATTGCAATTTCATTCCAATGTGAGATACAGTATATGAGGAATCCACATTTCACATTTCAAGGAAATATTAGCCTTTTCAGTTAGCACCTGATTCCAGACTGAATGATTCAGGTGAAGTAAAAAATTATTTTCCTTTCTCTGATAAAAAAGAAAAGAAAAATATAAAATATGATTCAGTCAAAAGGTGTTTATCAAGAACTTAATTTCATAGCCCAAAATTGCAATCAGATGCCATGACTGAAAAATCTGATCACAAAAAAATGTCTTCATGGAGACATTATTATATTTTGCTTGACATGAATAAAAAGCTTGGTTTATTTCAGATTTTTGGAAACTATTCTTAAATTTCCAATCTAGTCTTCTCCTTTGGATTCTGTTCCCCATCCAATAACTGACAGTGTCTAATTTTGCCAAACTTTTTGAGATTAAGTTAGTTCAGATAGACATTCAAAGTACTTGGGCTTTTTACATGTACCTAATAGTCAGGGACACAGTGGCTCAGTGGGTTAGGACACTGAGCTTGTCGATCAGAAGGTCGGCAGTTTGGCAGGTCAAATGCTGAGTGCCGCGTAACAGAGTGAGCGCCTGTTACTCGTCCCAGCTTCTGCCAACCTAGCAGTTCGAAAGCACGTAAAAATGCAAGTAGAAAAATAGGGACCACTACGGTGGGAAGGTAACAGCGTTCCGTGTGCCTTTGGCGTCTAGTCATGCCGGCCACATGACCACGGAGACGTCCTCGGACAAGCGCTGGCTCTTCGGCTTTGAAACGGAGATGAGCACCGGCCCCTAGAGTTGGAAACATCTAGCACGCATGTGTGGGGGAACCTTTACCTTTACCTTTAATAGCAAATACTGTTCCCCAGCCTTTCTTGTGCACCACCATTGTTCCATCCTTCCCATTCATATCCATGGTTTCTCCATTTTATTCTTTCTAACCCAATAAAAAGAATTGAAAAGACATTTTATAAAGAGTCTTAGGTCCTGTCTGTCCACCAACAAGACAACTCACTGAAAACGACGACCAAATTTGGTATGGTGGACAAACCTGGCAAATGAATGATTTAATTAGAAAATGAGCAGAAGTTGCAAGGGGAAAGAAAATCCCAAACATTCTCATGCACTCATATAGGCAGGCCTTCCCTTCTTGTGGAGTTTTTCGCCCTTGGGGAGGCACAGACAGAGTCCAGGAGAGATGTGAAGAATCGTTAGTAATAAATCCACCTCTCCCCAAGTTTTCACTGTATTGTCTTCATTGTTAATTTGTGTTCATTTTTTAGGGTTTAGATTATGGAGAGAGATTTATGTATACTGTATGAAGATTTCACTAAGGATTGTTACGATGGCAGAAGGTTTAGAAACCTGATATAGGAAAACCACTTAGAGAAGCAGATCAGAATGTTGACAACTGCTCAATTCTAAACTATCCCCACTCCTTTCTCCCAGCCCTCCTTCTTCCCAGTCGTATACAGACCTCTTGATTTTCCATGTGTACATACACACATGAACAGATTTATACAGCAGTAGGAGAAATGCACACATCACTCAGAGGTACAACACACTCTTCGGTATGAAAAAGAAAATACAAAATAGTAAACGGCAATCTTGGGCCACCGGTGGCAAAGCATTAGAAGGAAACCTGGCCTGTGTTCTGCATGCTTTATCTTATTCTTCTTTTAGTTTCTGCTTTTGTATCCCCTTTGTCTTACTTCCCTTCTCTGTACTGCCACTTGTGAGCATGCATATCTAACAATTTCTTCTAAATTTACAGTGATGCCAACCCTATATATAGTATCGAATTACAGAAGAGGAGCAAAACAGGAGAAAAAAACCCCACAATTGTCCCTATTTTTAATGCTTTGGAGTGAATCATAACGCAAACAATGGCTATTTAGAATTCTCCTTGTGAGGAGATTAGTGGGCAGTCAATCATGTAATATGCATTGTATACTTGATATGGATGAATTTCCTCTGATGTAAATGCAGCTGGAATAGGGGGCCCTTTGCATGTTACCCTAGCTTTGTGGGAACCATTGTTTTTATGGATGATTCTTTTGCAGCTGGGGTAACTCTTCCAGTGACATAAATACTGAGACAGAAGCACTGATTACATGAGATTTCCCTTGTATACCCTTCCGACATCAGGAAACTCCCAAATTTGCATTTATAACCAATATAACTGATCAATATTTAATATTCCATGAAGCTTAATAAGAATTTCAACGCTTGCATGATATTTGTGACTTGCTGTTTTAGTAGTTTTGCTTTCCATTGTGCAGATGTATTACATGTATATATTTCTTCTATATTTCAAGATGCAGATTATCAATCAGCAGTAATAAAGAATAAAACAGATATGGTGCTATTCAGTTGTCAGGTTTGCAAGAAACATCATAATCCCTCATTATTGGATATATAATTGTATTTCACAGTAGGTAAACCAATGCTAAAATGCTTTTTTTCAAGATTATCAAAACTTATTCAAATACTACTATAGTAGCTGATTAAGGAAACAAGCACTCTACATAAATATGATTTTCATATAGGTGTCCTTTGCATTATTCTTACTAAAATAGACATTCTCAAAGACTGATCACTGGTGATTTGCAGATAATCAATGGGTAGTCACCGTGGCCTCTCTACTGTAGGTTTATTTGCAATCAACTTCCCAGCTTTCACTCACTGTATCATCCTCTGTGTCCGCTGCAAATGAGTTGGTTCATAAAAATGAATCAGTGGTTGAAGGGTGATTCATTGCAAAATAGGAGTGATAATGAAAACAGCAATATGAGTACAAACATTCATACAATTGTTAGCAGTGAACAGGCTTTGAGTGAGGTTTTGGCTGTGAATCCGTATGTATCCTATTAAGTAGAACTATGACTTTGCACTAGCTACCAAAAAGAAATATGAAGAGGGAATAAAACAATGATATCTAAAAATGGGGTTTCATTAGGCTGTAGATCTGCTCCCCCTTAGTTTTCAAATGCTAAATTAAGAATGTTTTTTTTAAAAAATACACATTGCATTCAGAAATTTGGTTACAAGAGTAAAAATTATTACAAACTAAACTTAAAGGAGTAGTAATGAAGAATAAAAAGTGCAAAAAAGAAGAAAAGGTAAAAAGAATATAATAATGAAAATGAAAAGAAATATATAAAGAAGTGACTTGCAACTTTCATCACAAGCATACAAAAATTTATTATCTTTTCACCTCAAATCCCCTTCCTTATCTATAAGCAGATGCATAAATCATAACTTTTCAATCCTGGGTCAACAAAAAGTCCATAAAGGGTGGCCACAACTTTGGAAGAGAGAGACAGACAGAGAGACAGACAGACACACACACACACACACACACACACACAGAGAGACAGAGAGAGAGAGAGAGAGAAAGAGAGACAGAGAGATACAGAGACAGAGAGACAGAGACAGAGAGAGAAGCCTTATTTTAATCTTGGTCAAATAAACTAACTTTATATTCCTTCCTTTTACTTTTAACAGACTTAATGTTTAATTCAATCAAATATTGTCATAGGATTTGATTTCTCTTCAATTCTTGTTCATCCTATTGAATAGATTCGTTCAAGGTTTTAACAAGCCTTTTTTGTAAATGCAATAAGGAAACATTTTCCAGATCATTCTCTTGGTTTATAATTTGTATTTCCTTTTTAATTGTTAAAATTTCAGCCAGTTTCTTTTGGCCTGTCATTTTTCTTTGTCAGATAAAATTTGTTCCACATCTGACATTCTTTCATTAACATCTTTTGGATATAGTCAGTCCATAGAAGCAGACATCATTGCTGAGAATGTTGAAATTATTCCTTCTAATTCTGGCTCCATTCTTCAACGATCTCCTTTAGTGTTTCCAATGTTTATGTCATCAAAAACAGCTTTTATTTGTTTTTGTTTGTATTTTGCTTTCCTTCTGCTCAGAATTTTCTTTCTAAATCTTTATTTAGCTTTTTGTTGCTTATTTCAAATACTTTGAGTTCTTAAACTTCTAATTAATCTTTCTCTTGTTCAGAGTTAAATATAAAACTCGACCAATGACTTTTCAAACTTGTTGTTCTGAGGTCTCTAATAGCTTTAAGATGGCTAATAGATGGCAATTTGCAAAAGTGATTAGAAAGATGATTTTTTAATGCAATGGATCATTATAATTGTGCAGAAGTTGTAGAACTTTTTTTTTACTTCATAGGCAGAGACCCTGTAACATCTTTCATGTCAAGAGGTGTAAACCTGAGACAGCCTTCACCAACCTGCTGTTTTCTAGAAAAATGGATTCCCAGAGTTTCCAACCAGCTAACTGGGAACTATGGAAGCTGCAGTCTAATTTTCAAGGATATCAGGTTAAGGAACAATGATTTAAGGATCCAGATTCTGTTTGTCAGCAAATGTCTTATAGGATATCTTCTTAGAAAATGGCACATCTTTGCATTAATGACTCTGTGAATGGCCTATTACTACTCTTGGCTCTTCCAGCTCTGACCTTATACATATACATATGCATATGCATATACATATACATATACATATACATATACATATACATATACATATACATATACATATACATATACATATACATATACATATTCATATACATATACATATACATATACATATGGCTTTTAGCAATCTTGAGCTGACTCAGCTTAAAGTTCCTATGTCACAAACATGTTATTGTGCAGTTTTACTGGAACACATTCTTTAGCTAATTGGAGTTGTTGGAGAGACACTAAATATTGCCTGGTGGTATAAGAATTGTAAATGTGCACACACTTGAAACCCTAGGAGAAAACAGTGAGAAGCATTCATTCCAGCCCAACGGTTGAACCATTTTCCAGAATTTCTGGGCTATACATTTTCAGACTTAAGAAAGAAATATACAGATCCTAGAGAACGTAGGTCCTCCTTTTATGCTTTCCATTCTCACTGCTTCCTAAATTTTAATTAATTTGTCTTGATAAACTTCTTTTCAAATATCCATTACCGGTAATTGCCCTTGCTGCACTCACTTCCTCCTGCTTTTTCTTCACATGTACATTCATTGCTAGATTTAAACTTTACTGTGGTATAACATCATTTAACATCTTTTAACTCATGGCTGTTACAAGTCATTGTCAAGGTTGTTCGTTATATGCTAAGTTGTCTGGAAATCTATGTTAGCACACTAGTGAAAGCTTTTAGACTTGCCTTCTTAAAATTGATTTTCCTGTCAACTATTCTAGCTCATATGTGGTAAAGTACTATAAATATCAGGAATGTAAGTGGTTTCCCTTTGAAAACCAAGTTAATTAATCAAAGGTCTTAATTACTTCTGAAAACATGCAAATACAGGCTCAAAAAACATTTCAATGAGAAATAATACAGGGTTTGAGTTTTAGTTCAACTGAAACACAACTCAGAAAGGAGAGGAAGTTCCAAGCTGCCTAAATTAAGAAGATATTTGCAAAAAATACATCTGAAATACACATGTCAATGGTCTTCCGTATGAGGGGTAGCGTTATAAAAAGAAGTAGCAGTTTAACTTTCAGTGACTGGAACTGTAAGATCTGGCAAGACAGTTGTCAATGCTTTATTTCAAATATTTATCTGAGAAAATGGGGAGGGGGCTAGACTGTGTGGGGCTGGAAAATCTAGCAATTTATTTGTAAATCTAAAAGCAGGCCTAGTATAGCTGTGACTGGGGTTTGAATGTGGGCTTTGATTTTACCATTAATTCAACCATGAATATGCATGAACTACACACATATAAATTATGTCACCACCTTGTGGGTAGAGACTATGATGTAGAAACTACAGGTGAATGTTCTACAGTAGTCCTCAACTTACAACTGGACACTTAATGACCGTTTGCATTTATTATGGCCAGGGCCAGTATGGCATCCCCCCGCCTGTTGTAAACAGCCACGCCATTTTCCTTCTGTCGAGATTGCCGCGTTCACTTAAAGATACCTGCCCAAAAGGTCATAAAATCACTTCCGGTCATGTGGGCACCTCTATTTAGAATGAAATGAAATACTGAGATTGGGCTGATGTCACTCAATTGGCCACTCCTTTTGTGAATCTGATACGTCTGAGTGATACATCTGATGCTTCTCAGTGGAGTTCTGCTCCACATGTTTTCCCCCAGCAACAATCCTGTAAGATGGATTGGACTGAGAGAGAAAATGACTAGCCCAAGGCTACCCACCCTTTCCTGACTAAGGTGGGACTAGAACTCACAGTCTCCTGGTTTCCAGCCTGGTGGCTTAGACCAGTGGCTCCCAACCTTTTCTATGCCCTGCACCCCTAGAATGGTTCTGAGATATTCTCACACCCCTTACAAAAATTCTAAATAACGGCAACGAATTATGCATATATATGCTGTAATTTTGAAAACCCAAGTTTTTGCATCCCCTGGAATATCATCTGGCACCCCCCAGGGGGTGCAAGCACCATCAGTTGGTAACCCATGCACTAGACCAAACTTTCCTAGGGGATTATGAATACTTTCATCATTGTTTTCTGAATGCATAATATTTGTCACTGATACCTAATTTGGACACATATCTGATTGAAAACAGAGGAGCAATTCAGAAATATAACCGGGAGAAAGTCCTACGTTGATGACCTTAAGTCTCTTTTTTCATATTGCTTATTCTACATGTGATACAAATCGGAAATGCATGTAAGATGAATGTAATCAAGTGCCTAAATGAAAAGTGCATCTGGATATTCAATTGTAACCCAACTATGAACGTAGGTGAAAGGCAAAAGTTGCTTTACTTGGCATTGTTTGATCATAACAGTAGACACACAGCTAACCAAAATTTGTGAGAGCTACGTGTCTTTCTGTTGTTCTCCAATTTATTCTATGCTGCTACTGAATTTCTTTTAAACCTATGAAGACAGGACAGATAGACGTTCCTATGTTATTTAGAGTTTTGCTATAAAAGACAATTTTCCTTAACGAGATAGAGTTTTCCTAGACAATGTTTCTTTAATATTTTTTTTAAAAAAACTGGATAAGGTTGGATGTGAATAATGCTGTCTTATAAAATATAAGAATGATTATTAAAGTCACCTACAAGATTTCATAGTAGCAGGGCTTTTTTGGTCACAGAACGCCCAGAACTGAGTTCCGACACCTTTTTTGAATGGAACATTGTAGGGTAGGCAAGGTGGGTTGTATGACATGTGTGAGTTCCGGCACCTTTTTTTATAGTATGTAAAAAAAAAATGCATAGTAGTGTATGCTACTATATAGTATAGAAAAATCCTATTTTTCTCTCTTTCTTTCTCAGTTTTTGCAGGTAATTTAAAAAAATACATGTATATTACTTGTGTATATTTGTGTGCAACATAAGATAGGAAATTTTGTTATTACTACTTTTCCCAAGTATTCAAAGTAGTTCTTCAATTCATATATTTATTATCTAGAATGATTATTCTAGCTATCAATATTGCTAACTTATAAAACCCACCAAATGGTCTCAGAGAAAGAGAGTTACTCATAAAAACCTTTGCATTTGGTGCGAAGGGAGGAGACTTTTCTTTTCATAAAATATGAGCAGCAAAATAATTACTGGAATCTTAATGTTTAAGGAACTGGAAATGAAAGCATGTGAATAACCAACTTTGAAGATAGTTGTTTTTTTTAAAAAATTGTGGCAAAAAGCATAACAACTGCTAGTGTCCTAAAGAGGCAGGTGGCTGTTGCACAAGTTTGGACAAGTGTCCCATTTATTTCAAGCAGAGATCAGTAGAACATTCCCATAACCTTTACACTGATTCCTTTTTTATTCTGTTTAGATGTTCTGAGTTCTTTTGGATTCTCACCCTTTAAAAATTCCATTTCACATCATGCGTGGGTGGATTTGTTTATATTTCCTCCACCATAGCATTCAGTAACAAAAGCACCATGCATTTTATGGCAGCTTGACTGCAGCTTTCATCTAAGTTTGCCCTTTTCTTTCTTTTTCTTTTTCTGGATCATACACATTTTATTTTATACGGGAAAGCATGAAGGATTAGAAAACAATATCACGCTGGGATACAATTAGAAATTACATACTTGGCATTAAACACTGATTGCAGTGCAATTTTGCCTACATAGCAAGCAAATTTGAAACCTTAATAATTCAGACAGATCAAATTGAAAGAGCTGGAAGGCCTTACTCTAAATCCTTTCACAGGCTCCAGGACTGAGTGATATTAGAGAAGTCTTGCTAGCAGTTCTAAAAACTGCATAATTTGACATCATCATATCTTACCTGTATTGCAGTCCCACTTTCAGCATGCAACCCTGTCTTATAGTTATAGTTGTATCCAATGTTTGGATTACCAACTCTGGCCCTTCCCCTCCAAGCATCAGAAATCTGAAAGTTGTAATTGAAAATACATAGAAAGTACTAGATCAGGTCTGATTGTCTAATATATAAATAGAGTCCCTTGGATTGCAAGGAGATCAAATCAGTCAATCTTAAAGGAAATCAATCCTGACTGTTTTTGGAAGGACAGATACTGAAGCTGAAGCTCAAATACTTTGGCCACCTAATAAGAAAGGACTGATTAGAAAAGTCACTGATGTTGGGAAAGATTGAAGGCCCAAGGAGAAGAGGACAGCAGAGGACGAGATACTTAGCTATTTCATTGACTCAATGAACATTTGGGCAAACTCTGGGAGACAATGTAGTACAGGGAGGCCTGGCATGCTACGGTCTGTAAGGTTGCCAAGAGTTGGACAGGGCTTAGTCACTGAACAACAAGGATGTTTGTGCAATTTGTATTTTGGCTTCTTCATATCACCATTTAAGCCAGGGGTCTTCAAACATGGCCCTTTGATGACTTGTGGACTTCAACTCCCAGAATTCCTCAGCCAGTGTGCCTGAAGTCCACAAGTCATCAAAGGGCCGAATTTGAAGACCCCTGCTTTAAGCATTTTGAGAAATTATTATTGAAAACAATTAATGAATGTCTTAATGTTTTAACTGGGAACTGATATGCTTCAAATGCTTCTAATATTCTCTTATTACATTGACAGGTCGAACCCCTCATTCAGAAGGGTCATGAGGGTATAGTGCACCACATTCTTCTCTATCAGTGTAGTAGCAGTCTGAATGATAGTGTTCTGGACTATGGCCATGAGTGCTATCACCCAAACATGCCTGATTCCTTTCTCACCTGTCAAACAGTCATTTTTGCTTGGGCTATTGGAGGAGAGGTAAGATAAATTCCTATTTAAATGTCTTTATCATCAAATAATGTAAAGTTTCCTTCAATTCGTGCGAGAATTTGGGGGGCTGCATAATTGCAGGGGGGGTGGAATTTTTAGCAGGATTTTGCCATTCTAAGACTCTGAGTTCATAGTTTAGCCAAAAACTCTGAACTTCTTAAGTGGTTTTCACATCCAAGTGCTAAGTAAAGGCTCCCTGTTTAGCTTCTAAAATTAGCCAAATTTGGCACAATGCTAAATTCATTCTTTATAATAAATGCTTTTTAAGTTTTTTTTTTTTAAAAATTAACTGAGTGATTACAGAACTATTATATTTTAATTGGGGGAGCAAACTTGATGTTTTGAAAATAAACAAAATCAAAATCATAATGTAAGGTTATTATATATAATGTAATTGACTTTATTATTTTAAAATGTATACTTGTACCTCTTGCTTTGCTGCATCAATATGATGATCAATTAGGCTGGATATGGTAATAAACAGGTAGTCCTCAACTTACAGCCATTCATTTAGTAACCGTTTGAAGTTACGCTGGTGATTAATTTAACAACTGTGTCAAGAAAGGTTGTAAAATGGGAAAAGGTGACTTACAGTATGATTCTTTTTTGCACTTACGACTAATGCACCATCCCCATGGTCATGTGATCAAAATTTGGACAGTTGGCAACTGGCATGTACTTATGACGGTTGCAGTGTCCTGGGGTCACATGATCACCTTTTTATGATCTTCTAGCAAGCAAAGTCAATGGGGAAAGCCAGATTTACTTAACAACTGTGTTACTAATTTAACAACGGCAGTGATTCATTTAACAACTGTGTCAAGAAAGGTTGTAAAATGGGAAAAACTCACTTGGCAACCGACTCGCTTAGCAACAGGAATGTTGTGCTCAGTTGTGCTCTTAAGTCGAGAGCTACCTGTAGTGGGTGGACCAAACTGAATAATGTTTAAAAAAATTAATATACTTGGCAGATTCTTAGTTTTCCTTGGCCCTGTATTTGCTCTTTTAGTATTTTTCCTTGATACAGGAAACTGTTTCTTAATTTTCATCTTTGCTAGCAACAAGTATGCATCTTTAAGTAGAATAGTAATGCTCTTTCATTGTCTTTCTTATTTACTTTTCTGTTTATTCTTTTTCTTTTCTGTTTTTATTACTGTACAAAATTCATTAATGATTTATTTTTAAAAGCATAGTAATACATGATTACCAATTGTTTTCTGTTGAAAAAAGTGTAATAATAATAATAATAATAATAATAATAATAATAATAATAATAATAATAATAATAATATAATATAAAGTTTAAAGGGACCTTGGAGGTCATCTAGTCCAACCCCCTGCTCAGGCAGGAAACCCTATACCATTTCAGGCAAATGGCTGTCCAGTCTCTTCTTAAAAACCTCCAGTGTTGGAGCATTCACCACCTCTGGAGGCAGGTTGTTCCACTGGTTAATTAATACAGAAATGCAAACATATAATAGTATAATATAAATAAACCCACCAAACTGGTAAATATGCACACAAGGCAAAAACCCCAAAAGCACTTATGTGCTTGCTGTTAACATATGCTTGCTTTGATTTGAGCTAATTCTAGGGATTTGATTTCTTTATAAAATTATATCGGTAAAGTTATAAATATATAGTTAAAATGAGATTTAAATATTTAAACTGTTGAATCGGTTTTCTTATATTGAAATGTTTTCAATCTCAGGGTTTTATCTATCCTCCTCATGTTGGCTTATCCATTGGAACAGCATTAGACCCTCAATATGTTCTAATGGAAGTCCATTATGATAATCCTTCATATATGGAAGGTATGTTTTTTCACCTATCAAAATGTGTTGAATGTTTATGTTTCTTACAGATCATATATCTTGCCGGGTATCTACATCTGATACAACTGTACTTCCTTAATGCCAACAATTCATAAATCTAGACATCAGGATTTTAAGTGAGATGTTTATGAATAAAATCACTATTTTTGCGCTGAGACTATTTCAAAAGAAGTCAGGAATATTTATTTTCTAAGCTAGCTAGCTAGTTATCCTGATAATTATAAGTCTGTTTTGATTGTTTATTTTTGTGCCTTTGAGTCTTTCTTGGTTACGGATGGCAACATGGAAAATCCACACAGTGTTCATTTTACCAAACTGGCTCTCACCCATAAAACTATAAAAGTAATCATTTCATTTCTCTTTGGGTTCTTTGAAAGCTATGCTATGAATATGTCTTGGGATGTCATGATGCAAATCCATGACTTATGTTTTTTCCGTTCAGTGCTAGGATGTAAATATAACAAGCCAGTCATACAACATACATTCACTATCATAGTTTGTAACAGATGCTTATGTCTATATTATATGTGTATGGGTCTTAGGAAATATGACCATTTTGAGGGGGGAAATGGATAGGACTGAATGCTACATTGCCTATGCCATGGAAATAGATGCATTATGATTTAAAGGTAGAAGTGGCTGCACTGTTTACCCTTGAACAACGGTGGGATTTTCAGTAGATGTTTTGTTAAGAGTGACACCTTCTCCACTTTGATGAACTATCTGTACCCAGATTTCTTTCATGGCAGCCAAGGCAGTTCACAACTCACCCTCTCTTAGCATGCCTTGATTGGCATGTCAGGGAGGCCCTCCAAAGAAGATATAATAAGTCAAAGTCAAAACTGAGTGGACAAAACATAAATTAGTCTGTCATGAATTTCTTTTTTGGGGAGCCTGCTACAAATGAGCTATGCATGCAGAGATACATTTCTGTACTGAAAGACTTCTCACAAGAACTGTGTAACAACTGGGTTATAGACTGCATTAGAAAACTACCCATCTGGAAAAGCCCCAACAGAGGTAATAAAACTGAGCATAAAGGTTTGTGCTGGTCAAAAAGTCTAGACATTCATTTTTACTTCCCTGGATTCTTGGAGAGTTTGCTTCATTTGCTGTTTTGAAGAATTCTATAACCTGATAGTTTCTTCTTCTCCTCGGTTTTATGGCTATGGCCCAATTGACAACCAGGTTCCAAAAGCAACTTCAGCCAATAGGCTATTTTATGCTGAGTTATAATGGGCAATTGCTCTTTTGTTTCTAGGTATGATTGATAACTCTGGACTGAGGCTGTTTTATACTGCAGATTTAAGGAGATACGATGCTGGAGTTATTGAAGCAGGGCTTTGGGTCAGTCTGTTCCACAACATCCCACCAGGCATGCCTGAATTCATGTCAGAGGGCCACTGTACTCTGGAGTGTCTAGAAGAAGTATGTTTCCTGACCAGTTGCAACTGGTTGTGATTCTGTGCCTTTTATTGAAAATAGGCAGTCTAAAATTTTTTTGTCTGAAAGAACGGTATGTATTATTTCAGCAGTCCTGGACCAACAACTGGCATTTGTTCAGAAGGGATTGAAAATGTCAATCTGGTTTGAAAAATAGCAAATAAGAAAAGGCAAATTATGTTTAAGTATGCCTTTTAGTTCCTTTGGTTTGTCAGTAAGGATGAATAAGTTGTCATAAATATATTAGATCCAATTTCTGCATTAGTCTGCAATTTAAAAAAAAATGTCAAAATTTGTTCTTTCATATACTTTTCCCTGTACATATTTTTTTTGCTCAGGATTTCCCTTAGTATTTGCATGTGTGCATGCATCGTTAAGCTACGAATCAGAGGCAATTCATTCCTTTAGGAGAAATTAGATCTGTTTATTCAAAAATGCTGATAAATAAAAATTTATTTCCTTTATTTTATTGTCACTGAACCATTATAAGCTTCTGAAATCTTTTTTAAGCTTTATGCAAATGACCAATATGTTTTATATTTGTAAAAGACAGTAAGCATTGTTATGATATTTTCATTGTTTCCATCAAGGCATTTTACTATGTACGTAGCTAAGCTTTCCTTTTTTTGCAAGCCATTTTTCCTTAGAAAAGGAGAAGATACTTTGCTGAATGTCTCTAAAGGTGCATAACTGATATTAGGAACTCAGGAACAAATGTGTGTATGGACGTGTGGCTGTGTTCTTCCATTTAAAACTATTACTAGTTCATTTTGTGTTGGTGGGGGAGTTTCTATCTAAGAAAAATAGCCCATTGGAAAACAATGAGTGGACAATATCCTTTTGAAAAATGAAAACCAAAGGGACTCATTTCTCATATGGTTAAATATGATAGGAGTCCAATACCATCTTACCCACATGTGTTTTAAATGAAGAACAGGTGGGAGAAAATGAAAAGCCATAAACTATGGAATTGATTTATCAGACAGACCTAATAAGCGGATGTAAGACATGGTTTGTTTATTTCCTCTAACCCTAAAATCTGTTATCTTGTAGTATTCGCACAGATTGAGGATGTTTTAGAAAAGCCGAGGAGATTTTAAATGATTGTGGCTGATGCTACATGATAGGCAAGTGCTTCAATGCCAGGTTAAGATTGCTCAAATGTACTTCTTCTCTAGTTAAGATGTAGAATTTTGTATTACTTGAAAAAATATTTGTTTCGTATTTAGAATTGCCATATATTTGTTCTTGTGTAAAATTTAGTAGCCAGAACTGAATGAAATCTACTCATTCAATAAATACTTTAACATTCTCTCTGCAAATATGAAGAGCCAAGTGAAGACCTTGCAAACATATAGGCTAAATTTTAGTATCAACCCTTTGGTTCCAGAAAGATATTCACAAATGCAAGGGTGTCCACACATAGCATCTTATTAAACCAGTTGCATCTTTTATTACTGACTGAAAACCTTATGGATTTTTTTTTCTGAAACAAGTTTTGCTGAATTTGTGACTTACATGTTTGAGGATTAGAAAGAGTAGCTTATAGAAAGAAGGAAATTATATGTAACCTTGGAGAGAGGGTAAAGTATAAATGTATTTATAACCACTGCCAAAAAGGTCAGAAGTTGCTTCTTTATAATCTTTTCACCTTCCTTCCTGTCTGCCTGCCTGCCTACCTCCCTGCCTGCTTTCTATAGTTTTCTTATTCACTCTTCTTTCTTACTTTCTTTGCTTATTTGCTAATATTTGCATTGTTTTTATTGTGTGTGTGTGTGTGTGTGTGTGTGTAATTTTTTTTTTTGGATTGCTAACAAAGAATTAAAGGGAGACTGATATGCATTTCAAACTTATTTGTTCTCATCAATCAGCCATACCCTTCTGAGATTCGAACCTGGGCCGATTACACCTTAGGTTCGAATCTCAGAAGGGTATGGCTGACTGATGAGAACAAATAAGTTTGAAATGCATATCAGTCTCCCTTTAATTCTTAGCGATCCAAAAAAAAATTACACAAATATGAGCTGTCATGCTGTGACTACTGCCTGTGGATGGCCTTGGGTTAGGCTGAAACAGGAAATAATATTTGTCCCGTGTTTGGGGCCTAGCAAGGTATTCTAAATACTTAACAAACACTTTGTGTGTGTGTGTGTGTGTGTGTGTGTGTGTGTGTGTATAAACAGCTGCATCTTTTTCTAATACCACACTGCTGCTTTCTTTACTATAGCACGATCCCAGAAAAAAAAATGCTTGGCCGAAGCAGTTTCAGACAAGTTACTTTTGTACCATTCTGCTCTCTGAAGCAGCTTTTCCCTTCAACTGCAGACCAGCCATAATCCATGTATTCTCCTAATATTGAATGTGTTCTCTTACTGACCTTTTCCAGGCTCTTGACGCTGAGAAGCCAAGCGGAATCCATGTCTTTGCTGTTCTTCTCCATGCACATCTTGCTGGCAGGGCGTTAAGGATGCGCCATTTCCGCAGGGGCATTGAACTACAACTGCTGGCTTATGATGATGAATTTGACTTTAACTTCCAGGAGTTTCAGTACTTGAAAGAAGAAAGGACCATCTTGCCTGTATGATGTCTGTTTCCTGTTTTTCCTAGCCTTATTGCCATTGTTCTGTTTCTTCAGGCCAAATTGTCACTATTTTAGTTTATTTTGGGGTTCAAAGTTTCAAATGCCCATATTTACAACATACATAATTTACCTCCTGTAAGAGAAAAAGAACTGAAGAGGGATCTAAAGGACAAGTGGACAAAGATGAATCACTTCTTTCATCTATTATGAATATTATTTTTTTTAAATTCCATTTATATCCCGTCCTTCTCCAAAGACTCAGGGCGGCTCACAATCTAAAGCACAATGTGCTTAGCAATAGCCTTCATTCTATGTATATGCCTGCTTATTAGGGCTTTCGGGGGGCCCCAAGTGGCATTATTACAAAGTCAGCTTATTGCCCCCAACAATCTGGGTCCTCATTTTACCTACCTCAGAAGGATGGAAGGCTGAGTCAACCTTGAGCCTGGTGGGATGCGAACCTGCACTAATTGCAGGCACCTGGTGTTACTTAAGGAGGCATTAGCCCACTGCTCCACCAAGGCTCTTATGAATATGATCTAGCAGGAAATTAAAAGTTCTTAAAATTTACTTTGTTTCCCCGTCCAACATTTTTATCTGGTTTTCTTTAAAGGATATGTTTCTCCTTGGGAGTATTTTCTGTTTTTGTTACTGCTAACAGTTATTATTTGCTTGGTAAGTGAAATGTGAAGTAGAGACAGAAATCTCCTCCTCACATCAATCTGTCATCCCTTGTCAGTAATACCCTGCCTGGTCAGCTGTAGGCCTCTCAAGATGTCCAGGCCTGACAAAGAGGGCTGTGTAGTTCCAGAGTGGAAAATTTATCATCTGCAACAATGCTTTTAATATGAGCTAAGAACATTAATTATTGCTTCAAAAATGTCTTTAATCCCAATAGATTATTCAGAAGCAGCATGCTTTTTTTTAAAAAAAAAACTTGTATTTACTGAAGATAGTATTATTTCTGAAATTACAGATAGTCCTTGAATTCTGAAATTACAGATAGTCCTCGAATCAGCCCAAAATTTATGTTGCTAAGGGAGGCATTTGTTAAGTGAGTTTTGCCCCAATTTGCAACCTTTCCTACCACAGTTATTAAGTGAATCTCTGCAGTTGTTATGTTAGTAACCCAGTTGTTAAGTGAAACTGGCTCCCCCATTGACTTGACTTGTCAAAAAGTCGTGAAAGGTGATTACATGACTCCTGCAACCATCATTAAATATGAACCAGTGGCTGCAATGGTTAAGTATGAAAAACAGTCATTTTTCAATGTTGTTATAACTTCATACATTCACTAAATAGAATGTTGTAAATCAAGGATTACCTGTATTATTCTTTAAAGTATAATGGAAGGCAATCTATGAAGGCTGCTTTAATTTGTATTCTTGTACTGAATTAGATGGCCCTAAATACTCTTTCTAAGGGATGAAGCTTGCAGTGTGATGTCATGATGCAAACCCCACAACTTATATATTTGATTGTAATGTTGAGATGCAAACATAAGGGCAGTTTTGCATTGTGATGACATGACAGTTTCCTTCACTTTTTCATCTTCATACTTTATATCAGAAGCAAGGCTTCCAACTCCAGGATGTTATTATTCTATGAAACAATGAAAGTGGATTCACATAATGATTTGGTACGAAGTAGTTCAAGAATCTAAATGTATCCTCCCAAATCACAATCCTTAAAACAGTTATAAATTGTTAATTTTCAATGTAGAAGAAATAAATTGTTACAGAGATGATATTCATATTCAGTATTTTAACTTAAATGAAATCCAAGTTAATTTTTTCTTGTTTCTGCATCTTCTCTTTGTCCTGCCTCCACTTATTTGTTGACTGTGATCTCTCTGTAAAGTCTGCCTAAGCCTAAATTTTATAACCCTCTCAGAGCTATTCTTTGCTCTGGAATAATGAAAATTGTGCTGCTTTTGCTATTTTGCACAATATAACAATGTTTTACTCACGATTACAAGCATATGCTTAAAAAAATTATCTGATCTACCAAACCTTATTTCTTTGTGTAGCAGGCAAAAACAGTTCAAGTGACCATATGAATCAGATTTTAAAGCTATTTGTCTTCTATTCCTAGTCTAAGTGCTATTATTTCTTCCTGTTTTCAGGCAGTGGAATGCTTTTGCTGTAATGCTGGATTCTTTGGGGGGGGGAGGAAATCTTTGGGTTTGTTGGAATTGAATCCAAAATATCCGTGTTGGGAAGTCTAATATTGGGGAAAAAGTGAGTTTCTTTTGATATATTTGCTTCTAAGCAAAAGAAGAAGTGGGAAATAAAATTCCAATGTAATTCTAAAACTTATTTTCATAGCACAATTGTTAATGGGCATATGGATCAATAATGGAACATTTCAGCCTGCATTTTTTAACTTTTATTACTTCGTAGCAAATGCTTCAATAATGTCACCATGTATGTGTGTTTAAATTACAATGTCTCAAATTTGTAAGAGTGTATTTCTTGACTTTGCATTTCAGGGAGATAATTTAGTCACTGAATGTCAGTACAGCACCCTCAATCGATCAGATATGACCTGGGTAAGAAATTTTATGAGGTGGCTTGATGTGGAATGAAAATAGAGTAAAATTAACATGTTTAAAGTAAATGTTAGATATTGTTAAGATGTAAGCATTGTTATTAAGAAATGAGACTGATTCATATGTAAATTTAGAATTATTTCAATTCATCCAGCTTCTTCTTAGTAGGTCAACAGTAGCATGGCAGATCCCTCCACTACTGGAGTCTTTAGGAGTGATCCATTCAAATAAGTGAGAAAGGTGCCTAGAATGCCAAATTAATTAAGACCAAATTTTGAGGAAAGACCAATTTTTGAGGAAACAAAATCAAATAAATGAGCCACTAAACCAGTGTTTCTCAATCTTGACAACTTTAAGATGTATGGACTTCAACCACCAGAATTACCTAGCTAGAATGCACTAGAAACACAGCACTAGCCTCCGATTGGATTGCAATCTTACTGGAATTTACTATTCTTTTAAATAAGCTACTCTCACATCGTGTTTTTTTTTTAAATTGTTATCATTATTACCGTGCTCAAAATTTGAGCTTGCTTCCACATTAAGGGTTCTAAATTGGTTTTAAGGCTGAGATTCCCTGCCATATTACATAGTATCAGTTTAAAAGGAATGTTAAAATCAAGACTTTATCTCCCTTGAAATAAATGCATATATAAACTTTAACAAAGCAAAACAAAAATATTTCTGCATAGAAATACCTGCTTGTTTCTCTGTAGGGTGTTGTCCCAACTCTCAAACATTAGAATATAGAATTCCTCTTCACATTAAAAAATGCTACCAATCGAATTACAACTGTGCAAGCTAAGAAAAACTTATTTCAAATGGTGGTAAAATTATTGCACTGTATAGTTTTTAATGCAGGCAGACACCAAATTTTCAGACAGCCTCAGGAAGTTACCGACTATACTAAAATTAGCTTCTTTTAGCCACATATAATTTCATATTATCCTCAGTTGTGTATCATTTTTATGTAACTGTGCAATACTGATGCTGTTCTTTTCTTGGCTGTCATTTTAGATGTTTGCCATTTGTTCATAGTGGTAATAGCTGCACTCACAGTTAAATGAAGATAACAGCAGGAGGCAGCATTGGACAGTTTTAGGCCTGAGCTCAGAAGCAACCTCTGAAGCCTACATTGGTAATTTGTTTATCTGTTTCCAGGGTGGTTTTAGCACCAGAAATGAAATGTGCCTATCCTATCTTGTGTATTATCCGAAAATAAATCTTACTCGATGTGAAAGTATTCCCGACTTAATGGAGCAATTGCAATTTATTGGTGTTAAACAAATATACAGACCAGTGAGGTAAGTAAGCATACTACAGAACTAAAACTTGTGTTCACTGTCATTTGAATAAATGCTGGAAATTATTCTTGATATTACTTTCTAGGGAGGGATTATCACTCCAAATGTATTGCATTCATTAAAAGACAACGGTCTGTCTTTAAGAAAACTAATCGGTGGCTTTTCATAATCAAATTGGTGGTGGGGGACGGGGAGGCGTCCCCGTGATCATGGCCCTGGACCACATTTTGTGCATCTGTGCCTTAAGCGAGGGACAAGGAAGACAAGGAGTAGGAACTGGGTGTCTCATTAATCAAATGGTTTCCTGAAGGGGAAGGAACAGACTTCATTCTGATTCTGATGAATGGGATATAAAAAGACCTTCACTTTGGAACAGGCTCAGAATGGAAACAATAGGCATGATAGGCTGGTATGTTTGTTGAATGGCTCATGTCTATTCTGAATCAAGCCAGAGGAAGCATATCCATCAGGATTTAGCTACATAATAAATGTTGGCTGGACTGTGTGATGAAAGTTTCTAGTAGCTGCAGCCGTAAGACGCTCAGCAGTGCTTCTTTAACTGTTTAAAGTTTTGATATTTTTATGTCTCAGAATAAAATATACTGTTGACTCTTAGAGCTGTTTTTATATTACTGTTCCCAAGAGCCTCGTACTACAGACTGATCAGCACAGAGTTAGAAACTCTTTCGGAGAGCTGCATCCTCAGAGAATAATACTTGCAGACTTTTTCTGTCTTTTTATAATCACTCCTGACAGCTAAGGGAAAAAACACATGTTCTGATTTAGAGCCTACAATTAATCGTTCTGATCTCTGCAAGCAGACAGGGTAAAAAGTGAATTGCTCTCCAACGAACATTTATACCATTAACAAAAATGCACATTTGACCCAAGAAAAGGCAAATGGTTTAGGGAGTTCAAAAAAGAAAAGAAAAAGGAAATGTTGCTTTTAAGATAAAATAAAAAAAACAGTAATAGTTCAAAGTTTGCACTCCTCCAAAGTTCATGAATTGCGGGTTATTTTAATGTAAAACTTAATGCTTTAATTTTATTTTATGACATGTCTGTATATCTATTCTGTTCAGTAATGTGAAAAATAAAAAAATATTCCATGTACTTAACAAAAAGAAAACGTGCAACCTGCCAACAGGTACTTGAGGTCTACATAAATGTGCTTATTTTTTTTAAAAAAATAGCAATATCTTAACTTGGGGAGTTCTAGATTAATTTTTTTTCCAAATGTTGGTTTTGCTGTGCATTATTCTTAAAACCTGAAGTTTTCATTCCTGTTTTTGCTATGGGGTTCTTTTTCCCTGTATAGCTTTTTTGCTCTTTTTTTTCTTTCTTCTCTCTATCTTCCTGCAATATGGTAGCAATAGCAATAGCACTTAGACTTATATACCAGTTCACAGTGCTTTACAGCCCTCTCTAAGCAGTTTACAGAGTCGGCATATTGCCCCCAATAATCTGGGTCCTCATTTTACCGACCTCGGAAGGATGAAAGGCTGAGTCAACCTTGAGCTGGTCAGGATCAAACTCCTGGCAGTCAGCAGAATTAGCCTGCAATACTGCATTCTAACCACTGCTGCACCACAGCCCATAATGTATACTATAACATGGGACTTCTGAGCAGATATATATAAGACTATTCTTGGCAAAGGATTTGCATAGCTCCTACTACTGATAGATTGCTTTGGTAAGGGGAGGAAATAATTATGCTTCAACTTAAAAAATATTTATTTAGATAAATGAAAACGAATGCTCTTCATAATCTGAACACATCTGGTGCTATGCCCAATATGCACATTATAGCTTTTGTATACTTTTTCCAAGGGACGCGGTGGCTCAGTGGGTTAGGACGCTGAGCTTGTCGATTAGAAGGTCGGCAGTTTGGCGGGTTGAATCCCGAGTACCATGTAACAGAGTGAGCGCCTGTTACTCGTCCCAGCTTCTGCCAACCTAGCAGTTCGAAAGCACGTAAAAATGCAAATAGAAAAATAGGGACCATTATGGTGGGAAGGTAACAGTGTTCCGTGCACCTTTGGCGTCTAGTCATGCCGGCCACATGACCATGGAGACGTCCTCGGGCAAGCGCTGGCTCTTCGGCTTTGAAACGGAGATGAGCACCGGCCCCTAGAGTTGGAAACGACTAGCACGCATGTGCGGGGGAACCTTTACCCTTTACCTTTTTATACTTTTTCCATCTTGATTCTCCCATGTATTCAGCAAATCTATTCCTAAAGCAGGGGTGTCAAACTGCTGGCCTGCAGGCCAGATGTATCACAACGAAACCACACCCACCCCATTGCCGGCAATGGAGGAAAAGTTCCGATACGTCACACGAGGTCATGTGACATTGTGAATTTCACATGTCTGTCCTAAAGCATCCATTCCCCAAATCACCAGAGAAGATATTAGAAGAGAAATGTAGGATGGCGAAGGTTGCAATCACAGGCTGAGTAGATCCAATAAGTATAAAACAATCACTTATAGTTTGAAATGCATTTTTCTTTTTATGTATAGAACCTGGCCTTTCATTATCAAGAGTCCAAAACAATACAAAAATCTGTCTTTCGTGGATGCCATGAACAAGTTTAAATGGTCCAGAGAACAAGGTCACTCCTACAATGACTATGTTCTTAAATTACCATTAAATGTAAGGTGTACCAAGACAGAAAATGCAGAGTGGACTGTAAGTTGATTTCTCTGTTTTTCTTTGCGATTGTGACACCAGTTGCATGGATTGTAGAACATGTGTATTCTAAAACAGCCATGTTAAAAAATGATTTAACAATTTCATTTAGCAGCAAAAATATTTCCAAAAAAGCCTGTACCATAGTAACCATTGTGCATATTTGAAAGACAGGATAATGTAGCTGAAACTGTAACATTGACTGAGGCAACAAGTTGTGTGAGGCAAATGTTAAGTAGATCATATGATTTAACAAGGTATGTGGACCTAAAAATTAATGTATCAAAGATAATTCTGTTTGACAGGAAAAACTGAGTAAATGATTTTATGTTATATTTAAACAATGGAACAATAAAGCACATAGATGAATTATGTACAGTATCTTGATAGAATGTTTACCGCAGATGATGAATTGTTGTTAGCTGCGAAGTCATATCCGACCCATCGCGACCCTATGGACAACATTCCTCCAGGCCTTCCTGTCCTCTACCATCTTCTGGAGTCCATTTAGGCTCATGCCTACTGCTTCAGTGACTCCATCCAGCCACCTCATTCTCTGTTGTCCCCTTCTTCTCTTGCCCTCAATCTTTCTCAGCATTAGGCTCTTCTCCAGTGAGTCCTTCCTTCTCATTAGGTGGCCAAAGTATTTGAGTTTTAGCTTCAGGATCTGGCCTTCTGAAGAGCAATCAGGGTTGATCTCCTCTAGGACTGACCGGTTTGATCGCCTTGCAGTCCAAGGGACTTGCAGGAGTCTTCTCCAGCACCAGAGTTCAAATGCAGATAATGAAACAGACAGATAAAATTCAAGATATGCAAATACTGGTAAAATGTAATGGGTAATATCGTGGCTTATAATCTGTAGTATGAATGTCTGTTAAAAGAAGCAAAAATATCTATGGATGACAGAGCAATTCTGCCCATTTTGTTATATAGAAATGAAAGAGGGGATAGTGGCATCTTCAAGCTTGTATGCTTTTGTCTCTTTAAGCACCACCAGTGAAGGAAAGAGCATCATCGCCCGAGGCAATTACTGTTAGGATATTTTTTCTTCTTGATGTCCCACTGAAATGAATTTCCTTGCAATTTAAACCTGCTCTTTCTTGTCCAATCTTCTGGACAGTTTCTGCTCTGCTTGTCTCCTGCAAACCATCCCTTCAGATAGTTGAAGACAGGTGTCATCTCTCTCCAAAGGCTTCTCTTCTCCAGGCTAAATGTACTTAATACCTTCAACAAGTTTAAAGGAGGAAGGTTTCATTTGCCCTCCTACATCTGCCTTATTGCAGATTTTGACCTTCCTTGCAATCGTCTGTTCTTACACCTTCCGATTTGATAGAATTAAAAATTATTGAAAAAAATTAAACAATTGTTTATTAAACATTGGCATGTATTTTTCTGTTTTTATATTATTTTATTGTTGATATTTATAGGGATAATGTCTAGCTGAAAAATGTAGCATAAATGTACTTGAACAGTACATTTTAAGCTAAATTCAAACTAACCATGTGTCTAAATAAGTATATAATTTATTTCATTTATATTTCAGATTCATGGAATGATGGCTTTACCACCTGAAATTGAAAGACCTTATACTACAGAGCCAATTATATGTAGCTCATCTTCCTGGTTAAATGCAAATCTATTTTTAACTGTGTTGATTGTAGTGCATATCTCAGCCATTGCTTCAAGGAATCACGAACCTTTTGTACAATTGTAGATTATATTCATTCATGACATCTGTGCCATGCAAGTCCTCAAATGTTTGCACTGTCACTCTTGTAGATTTATTTTTTTTACACAGTAATAAACTAAATTTTTTAAAAAATATCGTGTTCATCTCATTTGAAACAAAATATTACAAAAATAAAGTCCTTTTATGTATATAAGGTCCACTGGTTTGCAATATCCAGCTAAACTGGTCGATATATATTTTCATTTGTTTCATTCTGGCATATCACTTTATGATTCCAAAAGCTGCTTCTGTATTTAGATATCAAGGAAATAAACTAAATATTATCTATGTAACCTTAATAATCATGAAGTCTGTTCTTATTTTGCCTCTGCTTTCGAAACCTGCAAATTACAAAATTTTATAAGGTTGTATTTTGTCAGTCCCAACTGGACATGTAAATTATTCCTAATCTTTTCAGTAGAAGTGGTAAGTAGGTCTGGAGACTGATCTTTACTACCCTCCTACTATATACTCTAGATATGTGAAATACACACATTTGGAAGGCATCAAAGTCTGCCTTTGTTTGCTGTTCTATTTTGTCTGTACTGGGGCTCCTATGTCTCTATGAAATCTCCTTTCCTTAGATTAGATATCTACTAGTAGTGGAATAGAATGACATTATAATTGTTGCTATTTAGGAAAAGGTACCAGATGCTGTACAGGTTAAGTGGCTATGCTTAATATGCTATGCTTAATATTTTAAATCTACTAGTAATGCATTTTAGAGCTTTGTAAATGATGAAGTACGACACAATATAAATACAACTAATTGTGGTGTCGCTCCAAAGGAGTTAAATCAGGGAGAACATGTTTCTGGGAATATCTTTAATTACTTTGTTGTTAATAATTGAGGGAGATATTTGAACAAAAAGACTGTACTAAAGTAGCATTCAATTCACAGAAGAAAATAAGAGATCATTAATAACATTCACAAGGTTGACTTTCTGGGTCATACCAATTTAATATGTTGACCCTAACTTTTCAATACAATAGCAGAGATGGTTATCATTAACATATTCTATCTGACCATCCTGCTACTCAAAATTTCAATGTTCATTTCAGAGCAAAGGTCAATTTATTTTTCATTAGATTTGAAATACACTTTAAAATGTTAACATTTCTACTGGGGATTCCTTCCTTTAAAAACACATATGCTGGAGGACTATTATCTCTATTCATAGACTATAATAGCGCACAGATAACAACTTAGAGCAGAGGTCCCAACCTTTTGGGCACCATGGACCGGTTCCATGGAGAAAGGTTTTTCTGTGGACTGGAGGTTGTGTGATTTGTGTGCTGCCTACATCCCAGAGATAGGGCTTTGCTTGTTTGTGCAGACTGGTTGCTGGCATGCCGTGGCCTGGTACCGGTCCACAGACTGGGTGTTGGGGACCCCTGACTTAGAGCATGTCCATTGTGTTGTACACTGATCAAACCATACTTTTAGTACTGTGTTCAGCTATAAGTACCCCACCTTAATAAGAATTCAGGCTAAGTTGAATAGGTTTCAGAGAAAGGCAAGAAGCAAAATCACTAGACTTGTCCGGCCTATAAGGTAGACTAGGCTTAGAAATGATTTCAGTGTTGATCAGTACTATTATTGTAACAGCTATAAGAATGTAGTATTTCAATTATAAATGTGCTTCCCCTTCCTCACTTTATCTTCCTGTGAACTAGGAAACGGATTGTCTGAGATATTTTCTCAAACTACCTTCTTGACTTGGCCCAGTCATCTTTTATTTGATTATTGCACTGCTAGAGAGTCTTCCACCAAATCCTCAAAGATATTCACTCTTCCCTTTACAGAAACTAAGTCCTATCTTATCTGTCTGTCTGTCCATCTATCTATCTATCTATCTATCTATCTATCTATCTATCTATCTATCTATCTATCTATCTATCACATTTAGAGACAACCTATCATTAATAGAGCAACTCTGGGTGGTACATAGTTTACATTAATATTTAACCCTTACCACTAATTAGGATTTCTGTTTCTATTCAAGCTGTTCAGGCATGGGGGATAGGATCAATTTCTCTATTTCTGGTTTACCATTGGGTTTAATTTCTATTGGAATGAAAAGACTGGATATGTGAAAAGACTGGCCACAAATAGAGTGTTATTATTTGGAACGTTTAAAACTTTGGCAAGTATATGGTGTTAATTATAGTCAAAATTCTATTGTGTTTTCAACAATGAAAGTACTTAGATATTTTGGGTGTTTTAAGGAAAGAAATAAAATTTTGATCCAGTTCCCATAGGAAGCTTACTTTTTGGAAAAATCATTTTAAAATAGAGGGAAAAACATTTTTTTTTCTGCAAAGTTTAGTTAGAAAAGTGATTATTATTCCAGATCAACTCAATAACTGCTGAATGGCAATGAATTTTTATAATATATTTATTATGTGTTCATTTTATTCCCCTTTTGGGAAAGAAGTCTTTCATCATACAAAACACACTCATACACAAAGAGATCTGATTAGGTCAATTTTCTATCTTGGCATTTGACCTCGATGGATGACCAACCAGGACAAGCAGCCTTTTGTCTGAAATAGTGCACTTATTTATGTTACAAAAAGTCTTGTCAGAGTTATTTTGGTAAAACAGCATGACATCATCTGCCTCCATGGCATGAGACCAGAACTTCCATTATTTTCCTAGAATGGAAGGAAAAATCTGATAATTGGCTTAGTGGGTTTAAAAAGAGAGGAAGATAATCACATACTGTCCAACCTTCCAAATTTGTTAACGGTTACTGGTGGTATTAGAAATATGGGAACTAATTCATTCTCCTAATGAATTCTTCCTGGAGAGCAAACTGAAGAAATTGAAGAGGTCCTGAGAATTGTATACTTAACCATGTAATGCAATTTTTAAAGAATCCTCAAGAATACTGAACAATGATGATAAATATATGGACTTCTGAGAGTCAATGTTATCTTATTGCAAATTGCTAGATCTATAGTACATTGGTAACTAGCTATAAGGGAAGGGATTTATGATTGTGATACAGTTTGTTGTATGAAAGTGACCATTCTATTTCCATGGAAAAGTTGATAGAGGAATTTCAAAGCTGGAAGTTCTCACACCCAGGTCATATTCTCTCTAAATGAAAGAGAGCAGGTGACAAAAGAAATAAATAATTTATTTAAATAAAATTATGTAAAAAAATAAAAATTTAAAAAATAAGGCTAAAATTTACTATTTCTGCCTATAATTTTTTTTAAAAGATTACATAATTCCTAATATTTTTCAATTTTCTTCTTGGCATTATCTTTTTCCCTCCGAAAGACCACACTTCACATGTTATTATCCACCCAGTTCTTCATACGTAAAGCAAGATAAAAAGAAATGGTTAAGCAAACATACCATTTCTTGTGAAGATCAGGGTTTTTCCATTTCATTTTAAAATTTATCAGACTTTTTTTTGCTTTTTTACCTACGGTAATTTCCCTGGTCTTCAAACTTTTGGATAGTTTTAAAGAAGCTAGCACCTCACAGAAATGTGGTAACTAGAACACAGGCCATAATTAGAGGGCCAGTATTTTTTATTTGTTCTGGAGTATTTTACTAATAAGCAAAGCGAGGCTTGACTGTAGTCAGTAATTAATGGCATATTGCTTTTGAAGGGCGCTCCATTTTAAAACCATGGTTGACAATATTTTTACTTTTATACGATTACTAAATATACTGAGTTTCTCTCACTGAATCTTTTCCAGAAAATTGCTCAGTGAGTGAGGAAGAATTAGTTGATACTTCATCATAATTCCAAGAATTTTAGTTTGCTTTTCTGCATCTTCTCAGTTGAAGTTCTAGCCTTCCTTATCACCATCGTTCTGTAATAAAAGAGAATATTTCAATATTTCAATTAATATTGAAGATAAGTAGCCACTTGTTACAGGGAAAGATAAATTTTCTTCAGTTTTTCAAAATCAAATCTCCAAGAAATCTACTACAGCATCTTAAAGAATATTATCACATGTCACGGGTATCAACTGTTCATTAATTATGAAATCACATCATTAAAAATGTATTCAGTATGTCTTATACCACACGGTCAAGGGGAGAAATACCTGAAATAATAATTTATGCCATGTAATATACATAATAATGTGAATAGAAACAGCTATTCCTTGCAACTCAAGTCCTTACTCTCCGCAAGGCTGTAAAAATAATACTGAGTCATGTCATACTTCCACCTTTGGATGTAGCATGTAAAGACCTAGCTCAGGGGTAGGCAACCTCGGCTCTTTTATGACTCATGGACTTCAACTCCCAGAAATCCTGAGCCGAGGTTGCCTACCCCTGACCTAGCTCCTTAGAATGGGCTTTAATGCTGGGAAAGGTAGACAAGAGAAGGAGATGAGGAAGGAGAAGGAGAAGAGCAGGCAGGTGGATGGATGTTCGGTACCAGCCTGCTACCGGCCCTGCAGAAAAGGCAAGGACAACCCCTTTTACAAGAAGGCAAGAGGCTGGAATTACGTCTGCCAAATTTATTACTACAAAAACAAACGGAACAAGACAAACCAAGAAACAGGAGCTTTAAGAAACAGGAACTATCCAAGCGGTTGCCTTCAGCAAACCAGCCCTCCCACACATTCCCCTTATATAGAGTTCAGGGCGTGGCTTCTCTCTGTCTCCTTCCGAGGAGCCCCATTGCCTTCCTCTGTTTACTCCTAATTGACTGCCTCCTGCGTCGGGCGTCCTTGAACAGGGCCAGCTGTGGGTCATCTTCATCCATGCTGTCAGGCTCACACAGCTGGGTCTCCGTGGTGACCAAGTGGGAGGGGCCTGGCTGAGGGCTCTCATCAGCAAGATCTTCAACCCCCTCAGCAAGGTCTTCAACACCCCCTCCTCCTCCTCTGAGTCGTCTGACCCAACTGCCGAACCCACAGGCTGACCCTGAATCACAACAATGGACTCATTTACAGCCCAGATCTATTCACTGTTGAAAGACCAGGTTAGGGGCAGATCTTCATGGAGAAAATCTTCCCATGCGGTTGCTAAGAGTGGATAATGATGATGGCACATAATCAATCAATAAATTATCTTCTCTGCTATAAATGAGACTGGGATCCAATTTAAAATGTTATTAAAAAGAACAATTAGCAAGAATTCAGAGCTTATAATGGAACACAAGCATAAAGGAAAATTGCAGATTCTTGTGCTGTCTTGTCATTTAGTCTTATACTAGAAAGTGGGAGACCGTGAGTTCAAGTTCTGCCTTAGTTATAAAAGCTGGCTGGACCTTGGGCCAGTTACTTTCTCTCAGCCCAAACTTCTGATTTTTTTAAAAAATTAAAATCTCTCACTCTCACTCTCTGACACACACACACGCAAATAAACAGATATAGATATTCATATAGACATAGATATTGATGCTACATGTTGCTACCTATCTATATTTTATCAGTACATAGTTCTGTTTCTCTGTTCATCTACCCTACGCTATGCATTCACTTTCTTGTTACACAAATTTCTAGCTTCAGAGACAAAACTCATTGCAAATAAGTTATAAATGGACTGTTTTGTTAATGAATGCTGCCATCTTATGGTAAAAGACATAAATGGAAGCGTGAATAACTGTTCAACCTCAGTGAATGGTATTTTCAAATCAATCTTTTTTGTTTAATTAAGCTGGATTGTGAAATATTTTAGATGGGAGGGCGAATTGTAAAATAACTGCATCATGAATGCAGTTAGTATAGAAAAATAAAAGGTTTGATCTCATAGTTCAGCAACATGTCAGATATTTTGATTTCTGGGTCAATCCATTCCCAGGTTAACATTTTATGTTTCAAAAGCTGCAGAAATGTTTTAATAGAATGGTCAAATTAATATCATCCCATTGTTGAATTAAATGGCAGTAAACAGATATATAAAGCTTTTTTTTTTGTCTTAGACTTCTTAGTCTTATCTGGTGATCCACACAGTCCTGATAGTCTTGGTGGATTCCATTCAAATACTAATTAAATCTAACTCTTTTTAGGTATTAATTAAGGCATTAATGTTCCTGATGCCACCTAGAAGGGCTGAGTAGAAAGAGAGTTTTGAAGCCACTGTATATTGCAGGATACTAGGTGCAACTGTGTTGAGGATGTCCCAAGTTCACAATATGTATGTTAACCATTTTCAATTGGCTTATATCCCATATTATGGTTAGCAGAAAAATGGAAGTTATTCCTTGCAATGCCCTCCTTGCTGTGTCAGCAAAGCAGGAGTGAAGGTGCATTAGACTTGGGTGAAGTTCTCAGGGTCCCTGACAAATTGCAAAATTTCAATATCCCCTCTTATATAAAAAGTCAGCTTGTGTGATCCCTGGCTTTGTTTCTGGCTTTAACGACTACATATTTATATCAGTAAATCAATAAACAATGCCATATAAAAACATTATTTGAGACTGGGAAAGGAGGCAACTGGGTCAAACAAGAAACTGCCACAGAGCCATTAGTAAACAGTCCAACCAAAGAATTCTTAAAACCCCCACCCGCCCACACAGACAGGGAAGACACCAGATCTATCTAACACAATGAAATTCAGTGGTGAAAAAAGTAAGGTTCTACATTTAGACAAGAAAAACCAAATGCACAGGTATAGTATAGGTGGTACCTTGCTCAATAGTAGTAACTGTGAGAGGGATCTTGGAGTCCTAGTGGACAATCACTTCAGTATGAGCCAGCAGTGTGCTGCAGCTGCCAAAAAAGCCAACACAGTGCTAGGCTGCATTAACAGAGGGATAGAATCAAGATCACATGAAGTAGTAATACCACTTTACAACACCTTGGTAAGGCCACACTTGGAATACTGCATCCAGTTTTGGTCACCATGATGTAAAAAAGATGTTGAGACTCTGGAAAGAGTACAGAGAAGAGCAACAAAGATGATTAAGGGACTGGAGGCTAAAACATATAAGGAACAGTTGCTGGAATTGGCTATGTCTAGTTTAATGAAGAGAAAGACGAGGGGTGACGTGATAGCAGTATTCCAATATCTCAGGGGCTGCCACAAAGAGGAGGGACTCAAGCTATTCTCCAAAGTACCTGAGGGCAGGACAAGAAGCAACGGATGGAAACTAGTCAAGGAGAGAAGCAACCTAGAACTAAGGAGAAACTTCCTGACAGTTAGAAAAATTAACCAGTGGAACAACCTGCCTCCAGAAGCTGTGAATGCTCCAACACAATGCTCCAACACTGGAAGTTTTTAAGAAGAGATTGGACAGCCATTTGTCCGAAATGGTATAGGGCTTCTTGCCTGAGCAGGGGGTTGAACAGTAATTCTGGAATGATAAATGATAAGTTGAGCATGGTCAGCCAGAAGAAGCAGTTTTAGCTGCTAAATTCTGTAGGATACACATTCATTAGTCATATGTTCTGTTGAAAAAAGAGCTTTCAGCTATAGTGGTAGAAAAACATATTTCACTTTGCTGCTGTCCAGCTTGAAAGCTATTAAAGGGACAGGCACTCTGCTTCTTTTGTAATCTAATTCCAGTAGCTCTCTCTAAAACCTCTCTTCCATTTCTTATTGGTTTCCAATTCGCTGTTTGTGGGAAAACGAAACCATCCCTTCTTTATCTATCACATATAGTATCCTCTTCCCTTCTCTTCCTATTAATAAATCCTCATCTAGACCAGTTGATATTTGGAGAAGACTTGATCATTGGGCATGGAGCTCATTTTCACATGTATTATTAGTTGTCTGTAGGGCTGTCTATGAACTAGAATGAAAGAGGAAAAGATAAATTAATTGATGGGTTTGGCCTAGTGTTTAGGAAGCCTAGCAGGAGGCGTATCTCAATTTCTAATTTCATGTTCAATTCTATAAGCAACAGAAAAATCCATTATTTTAAAAAGTATCTATGAAATATTGGGCACATTGTTCACTTGACTGAACAAATCCTGAAAGTAGATATGTTTTGATCCTAGGTAACATGAAAAATATTTATATTTCTCACCATGACCCAGATTTAGGAAATAAATATTTGCTCACTAGTATTCCTTGTGGGAACATGCAACAGGGAACTTTATGTACTGCAAGTGGTTTGAAATGACCAATAAGGTTGCCATGGTATCTTCCGCTTAGACATTTGAGTGTTTAGTTTTCCTTCAGACATTCTTGTTTTCCTATTTTGAAATGAAGAGAAAAACTCAATATTATTTATTTTCCATTTATATTTTTATAGCTATAATTGTCTGGATAAGGAAACTAGGAGTTCAAAAGCACTGCAGATTTATTCCATGAAGCCTATACAAGAATCTGATCAACTAATAGTTTTATATATATTATTTGTAAACTACCCAGAGTCACTCAGGTGATATGGGTAGGATAGAAATTTGATTAAAAAATATATACATATAAAAAAATGGGATTTTGAATTCATAGCTGTGCCCATAAAGGTTAATCCTGGATGCCCCTGGGAACTATAGACACTTACACAACATGACCTAAAAAAATTATTAAAAGATAGATATGTAAAAGTCATTTAGCTTTTGCATGAGGTAAATTTTTCTCCTGTGGTACTATATTGATCCATCATTATGTTATAAATGACCCGTTCAAAGGCTGAAGGTGAACAGCTTATTTGCATTCCTGGGTACCAAAGTTTAAATAATTCAAGACTTTTTTATCATCTTGTTACATAATGAGCTTTGAACTATTTAAATGTGAATGCCAGCTGTGTGGGAAGAAAAATGGAAATAACTGGAGGATTCTAAGTTAGACCTAGGTGAGCAGATCTGAAAATTATCAGGCATATCAGCTCATATATAAGCGGTCTCTTATAAGTAGCAAAACAAGATGGTTTCTTGGTCTTGATACATTTCCATACATGGTGTGTGTGTCTCTAGGTATGTGTGTACAGTTAGTAGTAGTTAGACTTAAACCCACTCTGAACCCTACCCTATATCAGTTCTCAGTTTAAATTAGGAATATGCATTGGTCCAGAAGAAATTCAAATACTGGGATAGAACTGGATAATGTGACATAAAATGCAATCTTACCGAGGAACAGAATAAATGGTCTAATGTATCCTATTGTAATTCAGAAGCTTCAAAGAACTTCTAATCTGATCAATTGCTCCAAGGCTCAGGCATGTTGCAAGTGGCAGTAATACCCCTGAAAGACCCACAAAGGAACAAAGCACTTATAAAATGTCAGGATAGGAAGAGAAGAAAGAGGAGGGGATTCAGTTATGAATTGGTCCTTTCTCAATTAAAAATGACCCTAGATAACCTTTTATCTAATAAGAGAAATGTTTGAGTGCTTCATCTAAAAATACTGTATAAACCTGTACAGGGATGGCTGAAATATCAGACAGATTGTCTTCCCTAGTTTTTTTTCCCTTGGGGTTTTAGCTATTTTACCTGAAGAAGACTTCCAAAAAATGCAGCCCCACTAATAGGATTGCCTCTCTAGATAACAGAATTTCTCTCTTAAAGGTCCACACAGCTGCTGCAGTTTATGGGCTCTACCATAAAATCAGCAATCAGTCTCCCTAATGATAGCATTTTGGATAGAGGGTAAGGTCAAGGGGACAGAATATCTAGGTTATTGACTGGGCAGTGTAGCTTACTTCTGCAATGGTTTGCATCGTACTTAATAATGGCAGAAATCCTCTAATTCAGTATTGTCACTTTTGGCACTAAATAAAAGGAATAATCAGAACTTGAATTATTACAAGTTAGGAGTGAGCATAGACTATCCAATTTGTGTTAGAGACCTGATTCAGAAACAGCCTAGTCTAGATTACTCTTGAGATCAAGAGAGCCATGGCTGACTTATGCCTAGATCCAAAGTAAGGTCCAAAGAAATTTCCACAGTTTAATCTAGAGAAATATGAATGGACGCCATGCCTGAGTTTTTCAAAAGGATGAAATGAAATGTACAAGTGTAGCAACCTGTACTGAGATAATAAAACATGTTAATTTCAAATTACAGAAATCAGTGGCAGTCTGTAGAAGCTTTATTATATATGAGCATTTGTGAATCTGCCAGATTTTGAACCAACTTTAACCTGATTATTTCTGTGATTTTATTTCCTGTTGAAACATTCTGATTATGACTGTTACAGATGTTAATGTGCAATGGAAAAATGAAAAAGAAATTATAAATATTGTGAGAATATAAAAAAATGGAAGGCTGCATATATACATGGGTCAGTGTGGAAATGTTAAAAGTAGATTGTAGCTTGCTTATGGTTGAATAATTTATTTAGTATAGGAAGGCTCCACCATGCCTAACTACTGAAAGAAAGCTGTTATAGTTCTTTTATATGGAGGGGGAAAAGGAAAAGGGACTGCAAAATAATGGAGATTATTTTGTTAATCATGCCTAGGAAGATGTTTAGCAGAGTTCTGATGGAAAGGAGTGAGAGGTGAGCTAGAGCAAAATTTGGAAGCTCTTTGTCAGACAGGAAGACAGATTTTTACTCAAACTTATCTTCACTTTGGGGGGAAAAACCAAAATTTACCATTGGAGGGTGCTAGTGATACAGGGTTCTACCTCAGCTGATTAAAACAGTAGGATTATGGTACTTGGGTACAAAGAAGCTGAGAAAGTAATATTATGAGAATAATAAAAGAGGCCAGAAGTAATTCTGAAGCTATTCTGCAAGATTTTCCTTATGAGATAGAATATTATAGAATGTCTCACTAATTGCTGAAGATTCCACTATGTGATTCATAAACAGATTTTTATTTTTTGTAAAAAAAAAAAGGTCAAACCATAAACTGGAATGTTTACATTAAATTTAGAACAAGGTGATATACTAGCAATAGACATCAGAGAAAACATGAATTCAGTTTTACTTTTAGACTCATTTCTGCCTCATATTCTCTGCTGATTAGCTTAAACAGTTCTACTTTTGAAACCTGTGTCTTGTTGAATGTCATAAAATTGTTGAAATGTGATATAGGAAACAATAATATTATTATTTCCTATATGTGCTCACAACCTAGCAGTTTGAAAGCACATAAAAATGCAAGTAGAAAAATAGGGACCACTACGGTGGGAAGGTAACAGCGTTCCGTGCGCCTTTGGCGTCTAGTCATGCCGGCCACATGACCACGGAGACGTCCTCGGACAAGCGCTGGCTCTTCGGCTTTGAAACAGAGATGAGCACCGGCCCCTAGAGTCGGAAATGACTAGCACGCATGTGCGGGGGAACCTTTACCTTTATCTTTACTATACATAACCTATGAATTTGGACTCCTTTTTTGATCTTAGCAAATGCATTTTTTTGTGTTTCATCAAGTGATATAAATTTTCACTGTATTTTTGACCTCTGATTCCTTAACCTTCAACTGTTAACCTGAATTGCAAACAATGCATTTTATAACCCAGAAACTATAAGTTAAGTTCCAGATGAGATCTTGGCTGGGAGGCCAAGAAAGTAGGTAGGTAGGTTGGTAGGTAGGTAGGTAAGTAGGTAGGTAAATAAGTAATACCTTGGCTGGTTGCAAGACAGACATACAGACAGACATGATCTTGGCCAGGAGGCCGAGTAAATATATAAGTACAAATATTTGTAAATCTATTATAAAAGGTAGGTTGTTGGGCAATTTTAACTTCCTAATTACTGATAATTTAATGTTATTGAAGGGATCAAAAATGTAACCTTTCAAAATATAATCTTTCATATAGAACATAGTCCAGCCATTGTTCATTTATTTTGTTTGCTTTCTGTGTGCTCCAATGTAATCTGAATTGTGCTGAGCAAAAAGAAAGAAAAGCTTTCTGTTACTTTTAAAATGTTACTGCTATAGCTTGCAACATACAGCAAAGCTCTTCCACCACCTTTTCTCCTTGGATCTAAATGTATCATCTTGCTTTTCTCTTCTTGCCTCCTTGCTGCAGTTTTAAAATGTATTCCTTTGCTTCTCTGCCTGGAAGTTAGAAGTTAAGTTTCTGGGCTAATTGCCAGCTATTGAGCTATTGTGTATTCAGAGCTTAGAGATGCAGAATTGCAACATGCTTGATAGATAAGGAGATTCAATCGAAAAAATAAATCTTTAGGAACCTTGCAATGTTAAGAAAAAAATGTGTATTAGTTATAAAAGGCAGCGCCTTTTTGATTAGGGTGTGCTCATTCTCCTCTGTTTCACAGCGTGTGTGTGACAAGAGATTGGGACACCCAGCTTATTACTTTGATCAAAGGAATAAAAGGGTGTTCTTTTCAGTGGCCTTGTGTTCAGAGTCGCATTGGGTTTATTAGAGTCTGAACTGAAAAAGCTTACATTATCTAAATAACAGTGGTGTGAAATTTTCTCTAAGAGGTGAATGTGACAAAGCTGTGTCTTCTATGGAAGAAACGTTATTGAGCCAATGTTGTCCACATCAAACTGCAGTGTTTGCCAGAATAAAACAATATTTGTGCTGCTAGCATCACACACTTTGCACTTGCGACCTGAATTTGACACCAGTCGCTGCAGCATTTGCACTGTGACATCTTTGTAGGCTTTTCACCGTGTCACCCAGTTCATCCAGCAGAAATATATTTTATTCAACTTCAGCAAATATCCTTACTCTTAACTGACAAATATGAGACAAAAAGCAAAGAAGAAGAAGAGGGAGAAAGAGACATGAACCACAGATAACATATATATATATATATATATATATATATATATATATATATATATATATATATATATATATATATATATATATATATATATATATATATATATGTGTGTGTGTGTGTGTGTGTGTGTGTGTGTGTTTGTGTGTGTGTAAATTTTTAGATTGTTAACAAAGAATTAAAGGGAGACTGATAACAAGCATTTAACACACACACACACACACACACACACACACACACACACACACACACACACATATATATATTTTCTGAGGTTTTCCCGGGTGTTTGTATGTGGATCTTTGGTCATTCAGGTTGTTCCCCGTGTAGAATTGAAGGTATAGGAGCAACGTTTCGACGGAATCCCATCCGTCATCCTCAGGCTGGTGGCTTCAGCCTCCTTCTTCTGGGAGAAGCATGTGGTAGTGGCTGTTTGTTCCTCTTTTTTAAACTGCCAGAGGGGGTGTGTTCTGTGGGTGGAGGTGTGCTCTGATTGGGTGGGGGATTAGGTGTGTTCTGATTGGGTGGAAGTGTGTTTTGAATGGTGGGTGTGTTCTGATTGGGTGGGGGGGTGTATATATACATATATATATATATGTATATATATGTACTGAAATTTTCAGAGCCACTGGAAACTGAGCATAATTAGCATGGGCGATCCCAAAAGGATGGCTCTTTGGTTATTCCAGCTCTATATACTGTCCATTGGGGGGGTCCCCAACCACTGGTCCATGGTTCGGTACTAGTACGCGGCCATTGGAAACCAGGCATGCAAGTGATGGACAAGTGCATGAAACTATCCCCTCTTATCCTGCTGCCACGGCTGCCATTCTGCAGAGCGGGAAAGGCTGGGGACTGCTACTATACACAAAGAAGCAGAATAGAGACAGAAACTAGAATCCTTCCATGCGATCCTTCCTCTTTCTCAATTGGGTGGACAAGAATGATGTTATCTTCACCTACTGCCTGAGACAATCTGCTTATTCTGCCTAAAGTTAATGTCACCACTGAAGTCTCTTTTTCTTATTCTTTCCTCATTCTCTCTAGATTAAAAAAAACAAAACAAAAAACAAATTTAAGGTACCAAGCATCTCCTTTCAATAAAGGTTTGTAGTTTAATTCAGAGTTCAGCACATCTAGTGGTATGCAAGAGAATCCGCATGTGTGAAGGTAAAAACCCAGGAATTCTGAAATTTGTTATGTAAAACATTTAAAATCCTGCTGTGCTTTAAGGAAGCTTTCAACAGGTAATAGTCAAAAGCATTTTTAAGGGCTGATTTTATTAATGATCACCATTTCAACCCTACAAACTAAAAACAGAATAAGGAGAAAAAGTAGACCATGCAGAAAAGAAAGAGAAAAAGAGAAAAAGACTTTGCAGAAAAGAAAGAAAAAATAAAAAAATAGAAGAGAAAGAAAAATCAGAATATAATTTTAAAAAAGTAATATATAAAGAATGGCTTCTCCCTTCATTACAAAAAATATAGACAATTTTATTAACATATTACCTTTTCTTAAAATACAACAAAGTATTTCTTCTTCCCATTTCCCATATCTCATTTCTATCTAGTAGCAAATTCTTAAAGGTTTCTTAATCTCAGCAACTTCAAGATGTGTGGACTTCAACTCCCAGAATCCCCTAGCATGCTGGCTAGGGAATTTTGGGAGTTGAAGTCCACATATCCTAAAGTTCCTAAGGCATTGCCTTAAAGCAGGGTTGTCAAATTGCAGGCCCATGGGCCAGACGCATCACGCCAAAACCACACCCACCCCATTTCTGGCAATGGGGAAAAAAGTCACGATACATCACGACATTTCATGTGATGTCATGACTTTAACACCCCTGCCTTAAAGCCTTATCCTTTCCATTTTGATGTCAGCAAAAGTCCATTAAGGGTTTTCAGAGATAACAACATATCTATTTTAATCTCGATTGAATAAACTAACTTTCTATTCTTTCCTTTTACTACTCACAGTCTTGATCTTTAGTCCCTTTATTTGTATGTCATAGAATTTGATTTCATTTTTAATTTGTCCCTTCTCACAAAACTCTTCAAAACTTTAACAAGCCTCTGTTGTAAATCCAGTATAGGAAATTAACCAGTTCACTCTCAGTTTATTTGTATATCACTTTAATTTATTAAGATATTATATTGTTTCTTTTTTATGTCCAGTATAACATCTTTTTCTATGTGACTCCTATAGCCTGCCATTTGTATATCCACTTTCAACTCAGTATCAATTTTGTCAGATAAAACTTTTTCCTCTTCTATAACATCTTTCAAACAGAGGAAGAGGAAGACAGAGGAAGACAAAATTATAGAGGAAGACAAAATTAACTTCTGGGCTCATTGTTTAAAAGTATATTTCACTATTATAGAATCATAGGGCTGGAAGGGACCTTGGAGGTCTTCTAGTCCAACCCAAGACAGGAGCTCTTATATCAGCCTGAACAAATAGTTGTCCAATCTCTTCTTGAAAACTTTCAGCAATTGAGCTCCCACAATTCCAGGAGGTAAATGGTTCCATTGATCAATCATTCTCACTATTGGGAAATTCCTCCTTAATTCCTGACAGTGATTTGATCTTCTTCTGATGAGCTTCCAGCCATAGCTTCCTGCATGGCCTTCAATGCTATGTTTGAGCAGCGGGGTGGACTAGAAGATCTCCAAGATCCCTTCAAACTCTGTTATTCTATTATTCTGTTATTCAACACCCTCTGATATGATAGCCCTTGAAGTATTGGAAGACTGCTATGATGTCTCCCCTAATCCTTCTTTTCTTTAGGCTAAAAATGCCTAGGTCCCTTAGCTATTTATCTTATTTCCAATGTTAAAATATTTTGCTTCATTCTGTAATTTTAAGTCAAGTTTAAATAGTCTTCTCCTTTAATTATAAAATTTAGTTCCCTCTAGTTCCCAGTGTTTAAGGTCTTAACCTATAGTTTGTTTTCAGAAAATTCAAAGCAAAAGGATTTTCCTATGGAAAGGATTCTTTCTAATTAATTCCAAAATCTTATTTAAAATTTAAAATCAGGCCATTAGTCTGTTTGCAAAGTTTTAATCACCTCTTTATTGTTTATTCCAAAAAAAGTGTTTAAAAGTTTAAAAATTTGTTGTTAAAACGCTTTTCGCTAAGGATTGAAAGAACCTCAGCCAGTGCTATAAAATTTGTTGATCCAAAGTTTCCTGATACTGAAAAGCAGTTAATAAGCAATTTCTGAAAGGGATTAGAAAAGGAAGTATGCAAACTTAGTGTTTGCCGTTTCAACAAGGTGGCTATTCTCTAATCTCCCAGAACTCTAAACCTTCTCAGAGACTGCTATCTTGCAGCCTTCTTTGGACAAGCAGCTGTCTGGAGCATTTGTGGGCAATCTTCAGTTTTCTCCTTGTCTGGACAGGAATTCTGAAGAGCCAGTCTACGTATTTGCTTGGCTCTTCATTCTGCCACAGTCATCAGCTCCACTTTTCATGGAGCCATCTTCGGCCTGCCATTTCTTTCCCAGAAGTTGAACTGAGGTACAAAAATGCAAAACAGCTGCAGGAGAAACAACAGCAATAAAAGTCTTTAAAATTTTGCAGACTGCAAACTGAGGATAAACAGAAGTCACCACAAACTTGGAAAACTTGCTCAATTTTTTTTAATACTAATACATTGTTTTCCAGTAATGGTGTAATCATACCAATTTTCAAAAATTTGGAAAATATTCTCTTTTGCAGCAAGACGTTAATCATTCTCACCATTCACTAATATGCTTCAGCAAATCTTTCTTGAAGATTTCCCTCACATAGATGTAGTTCATTTTTAATTCAGTACTGTGGAGGGGTGTGTGTGATTGGTTATAATGGTCAGTATTTTAAATAGACACCCAGTTATTTTTGCTTCATTTTCTTTTTACAAATCCAATTAAGTGAAGCCCACCACCTTTATGGATAATTGGTTCCAATGTCAAATTTTCTTTATTGTTATAGATTTGTCTAAACCAGACATGTCAAACACAAGGCCCAGGGGCCGGATCAGGCCCGCAAAGTGGTTTCATATGGCCCATGAAGTCATCCTGGAAACAGTGAGGCAACAGCCCCCACTGCCTTGGCCTTGGCCCAGAGACCCTCCTTCTGCCAGAGACCCTCAGATCTTTCCCACTCCTGCCCAGGCCCCCATAGGCACCCTTGATGCGAACGATATAGAGCTGGCCATGCCCACCCAGTAGGCCATATGCACTTTAGCCATGCCCACCCAGTAGGCCACGCCCACCCTGGCCATACCCACCCGGCCCCCTGAGGGCAACCGCAATGCTGATGCAGTCCTCAATGAAATTGAGTTTGACACCCCTGGTCTAAACATTCTATTGGAATCTGACTTTCTCTAACTTAAAACTGTTTTTCTGGGTCCCGTATCCTGGAGCAAGAAAACAGGCCTTCTTTTGTGAGACACATCCATCCAAACTTCCTCAGTTGCCCTTTCTTAAACCTAGAAATAAAGATATCCCCAGTTTTCAAAACATTCTCAGGTTTAGTTTCTGCTCCTCTGATCACCTTGATTGCCCTTCTTTGCATTTGTCTGGATTTCTCAGAATCCTTCACTTGTGGTGTCCAAAATTGGACATAGGACTTGAAGTGGGATATGGTCAAAGCAAAATTAAAGTAAAACAGTTAAGTCCAGTTATTTAGAAATTATACTTCTGTTGATGTAGCCAAGAAATGAAATAAGATTATCTCTTGACAGTTCAGGACTTGGAGTATCCAACTTGAAAAAATATATAATCACAAACAAATGAGCTTAAAAGATTGTAGCCTTTTTAAAAAACAACAACTTAGCAATGTTAACACTGAAAAGGTGTTTTTAGTAAAGCCACCCAGAACTGATGAGGTGTTAGTATATAATTTAAATCATTCCTGACAGCTTTTTTTCCTAAATACCTTCAATGGAAATTCCACAGTTTCATTGGGCAAACAATAAACATGAACTTTCACTCGTAATGGAAAATGAATGTAATGTGATGATCATTCAATGTCTAATTATAAATAATCTTTTTAAATGTTATGTCTTCCAAAAAGGAGCTGCTTCTTACAGCTGCCTCATCTTCATTTTGCATTTACACATAACGACACATAATCTCCCAGTTCGTTCCTCTCCCATATTTGTCAAAGATGTCAAATTTATGGGACAGACAAGATGCTCTCCTCTATTTTTGGTACCTGTGATATGCATCAGAGCATGTCAAGGTAAACATCTTGTTTCTGATGCTGAAAATGAAAAAGGAAAGTTATGCCAAACAGGAGGTGAAAGCCATCCCTGTTTTGAAAAACAGCATTTTATACATGGCAGGCATTACATATTAAAGACCAGCTTTATTTCAAAAGGATTAGGGTTTGCCAATAAAAGAAAGTAGTGTAATGAAGTGGAACTCTACATTCATGAAACCCATGTTACAGGCTAGCTTTGTACAATGTCTTCTTGAGACAGTCCACAAGAATGGCATATGCAGGCATATGAAAAAATGTTTTCACAGCAAACCCAAACTGGTTTTCAGTTGGCTTCACTGTTGCTTCCAGAAATACCACAAGTATCTTTTATTTTCCAAATATCATTCAGCAAGCATTGTAGCCTCAAGGCTATAACAAAAAGGAAACAATAAGGAAAAACAATAAGATGCATAATGACAACTGTAACGGGGCTATGAATTCCAACAGAAACCTAGCACCACTAGAAACCAACCCTTCCTGATTAAAATGTGACTCGGTTGTGGAAATAAAATATTTGGTTGTGGCAAAATGAGATTGGGACCTGCAATCAAACTATGGGGAACAAGGATTTGTCATCTGCCCAAAAAATAGTGGTAGGGGTGACAATGTGGTCACTGAGTGGATTTTGATCTTTTGACACTGGACAGCTGGATAGAATAGATAATAATGTCTCTTGTCATGAAAACCTTTTAGTATGATGGTATCACAGAGTCCTGACATTTGCCATTTTCTTTTTCCCCACCTAATATCTAGGAATGCAAAGGGGATTGAAAAATAAACTTTAGTAGGGGAGGGGGAAGTAAAGGAAAAAGAAAGTCCCATCTTAGTTTTAATGATGTCATATCAAAGAATGTCGACTGGTGGCCCCCAGGGGGAGGGCGTTCTCTGTGGGCGCGCTGGATTTATGGAACCATCTTCCGGTTGAGCTCCAGATGGCACCCGACCTTCGCTCCTTCCGGCGCGATCTAAAGACCTACCTGTTTGAACAAGCCGGCCTGGCCTGATGGGTGATGGGTTTGGGTTTTATTGCTTTTTATGTATTTTAATTTATTGTTATAGTTTTTGGGCATCTTGTTTAATCTCTTGATTTTTGTATTCTTGTCTTTTAACATGTATTGCCCTGTTCACCGCCCTGAGTCCTTCGGGAGAAGGGCGGTATACAAATAAAATTATTATTATTATTATTATTATTATTATTATTATTATTATTATTATTATTATTATTATTATTATTATTATTATTATTATTATTATTATTATTATTATTATATTTTGCCCCAAACATCTGTGGTCAGGACACAAAAGCCTGGATTTAAAAATTGCACTGTATTGTGTTACTTAATGCTAACCTGGAATCAGAGGTATGTTTTCATAAAGCTAGTCCTCAACTTACACCACAACTGAGCCCGAAACATCTGTTGTTAGTGAGACATTTGTTGAGTTGCCCCATTTTACAATTTTTCTTCCCACAATCATTAAGTAATCATTGCAGTTGATAGGTTAGTAACCTGATTGTTAAATGAAGCTGGTTCCCCATTGGCTTTGCTTGTGAGAAGGTCACAAAAGGTGATCGCATGACATTGGGACACAGCAACGGTCACAGATGTGAACCAGTTACCAAGCATCTGAATTTTGATCATGTGACCATGGCGATGCTGCAAAGGTCGCAACTTGGAAAAATGGTCATACGGCACATTTTTCAGTGCCATTGTAACTTTGAACAGTCACTAAACAAATTGTTGTAGGTCAAGGACTACCTGTAGTTTACTCCTTTACTACTTGTGGTTTTGTGTTGGACAGAGAACGTGTAAATGAAATACAATGCTAGTTGGATTGGGTTGATATAAACCAACACTATAGGTGTCTTAGAAGAAGTATCTCTAGAGCAATAATCAGATTGTTCATATTATAGCAAATACTTCACATTATAGCAAAATAATATTTCATCATATTCTGTCCCACCCACCCTCCATACTCCCAAAAAAGTCTACTTATTGAAATGTCATATTACTGTATTGTAGTGGGGGGGGGGAACCCTAACAATTTATTATAAATTTCCTTTTTCCAAGACTGATGGAATTATCCTGATAGCTGATTATCCTGTCTGGTTTCTGAGCAAAAAAGCTTTAGACGGATCACTGCAAGCCAATAGTAACCTTAAAAGAAATCTGTATTTCAATGTGCTCCATTGTTTTCTGCAGAACTGAAGTCAAGTGCAAAACATCTGACAAAGGAGATTTTCATCTGTATAATTACTGCTATGAATGTTAGCTATAACAAATATATTTAGTTTGTGAAAAATATTTTTAGTAGCTAGCAACATTTTAAAAATGGACTGCACACAGTACTTCCCCCCCCTCAAGTCTTTAATTTTTCCATTGATTTGAGGAGACCACCTTTCAGATTATATTCCTGCAACTCTCTCTGTAGCATCTTCCCACAAAGACTTGTTTCGGCTGTTAAAAAGCAGGAATAATAGTCTTAAATTTCTAGAGAGCAGATGCAGCTGAACATTAGGAGGCATTTCCTCAAAGAAAACATTTAGGTGCTGTAAATAAGCCATAATAGTTTTATAGATAGCAAAAGCAATAATTCAGTCTGAATACCTGCATCCCTAAATTTTCATTATATGCAGCATGTGAAGTTTCCTTTTTCACTGTCAGATCTTTTAGAATCCTTACAAATTAAAAGTTTACTGATTCCGAAAGCCATTGCAATGCTTCAAACATCCACAAATAGGAAGCCGCTTTCCATTTCTGGTCTAAAATGTCCTAAATAAATCAGCTAAAGAAAACAATCATTGCTATTACTTGCATCTCAACTAGAAGAATGTCCAAACACTTTCATTTTTTAAACATATGCATAGGCACGTTAGCGGCTTAAAACAGCTTTTACAGTCAGATGATGGTCTATCTAGCAAACGTAATAAACCTAATAACAGAACGAAAATAATAACAGGAGAGACACGAATAGAGAATCCTCAAGAAATGTGGGATGAAATGAAATGTCTTGTCTTCTAAACTAACAAGGCAAAGGTATTATTGTTTAGTGAAAAGACAGAAAACTATTTTTATTTATAGCCATATTTTAATTTTCCCCCTGGTAGTTTGTTAATCATAAATAGTGTTTCAAGATGAATCTTGATTAAAAGACAAGCTCATTTTGTGGTTGCCTATCAGTGAACAACTAGGTTGTTCATAGATACTTAGGTTCATCATTATTTATCATTCTTTCGTTTGCATCATAACCATGCAAATTACCGTTACATTTCACCACATTAAAAAAAAATACTACGGAAGGTTGGATGTGTTAGCTAAAGAAACATCAGAGAGACCCAGCATCCTTCCCCCTCTTCATACCTTTGAAGTCTTCTCAAAAACACTCTTGTCTTCCTGTGCTTCCCATCACCACGTGACCTCTTGGAATAGCCTTCAAATGAAATGATCTCCTTTTAGTCTAAGGAGATTATGTTTGTTGTAGTTGAGTTCCCACTGCTAGGCCCAAGTCACCGGGGGTGGGGATGGGGGTGGGTGGGATTATTTCCAGCTTTCTTGGTGCTTATACCTGAAGTGGAGAGGACTGGCATATTTTAAAAGTCTTGTCTATTATAAAATATTTATGAGAGGAAATAGCGTTGGGCATTCCTGCTGCCAGTAAAGTGAACACGATGTTCCTTTTGCCCCTGGAACATGTCAATGTGGGCAGTTATTCAATAGAAGACCCACATACCTCAAGCCTTTGCATCTGAAAAGAGATGCTAGAGGAATGTAAACTTTTATTTGGAGCAAGCCCTCAGGTGAACGATTACCATACACCACAGAAGGAAATTCCAGCATAACCTCCAAAAATTATACCGGCGAGGAGAACTATGAATAGAAAGTTTGTATGCAGTAATAAACATGAAGCAGGTACATCTCTTGCGATAGGGTGAAGGTCATGCAAAACTGAAAACAGATCTTGGAACACATTATCTTTTTTCAGAAGATACAGAAAGGATGCAAACAAACTTTTTCTTCCTTCATTTTTCTTCCTTCTTTTTTCATGGTGTTGACTGACTGTAAGGGGAAGAGAAAGAAGTGATTGTATTACCTGGATCCTTTATTTTTGAAGCCTTTCAGAATGTAGTGGATAATATAAGGGTGATAAATTCAGCCTTGTTTTGCATGTTGATATATTGTATGGTCATGGAACCAATGCATATATTTCATCCTTTGGATTTTTAATTTTTGAATTGTATTGCTGTCCTGGTGTCATTAATGCCTTCACCTGAGGAATGAGCAATTAATTTAAATGTATCTGTCTTTTCTCTATAATGTGCAGAGTTTAGTATATCTCTGTTTATAATATGTTATATTATGTAGCAGTTGACATGTATAATGTTCAGAATATACATGTTACAGAGCATCTCTATTGACAGATATCTCAGTTACTGTGCATTGAATTATTTATATTAAATTATTTATTGAATATTGAATATACTGAATATATTCAATAATTTATTGAATTATTTCATGGGGAGGAAATCTACAGTAATTGAGTTTAGCTGATGAGTTATAATTCCATTCTCATTATTACAGAGAGCATTCCTAGGGATAGATGTTGCAATATTATCATTATTATGGTTCATTACTTAGTCAGCCAGATGTTTAGGCTGGATTTGCCATTCTTATATCATGTATTCTCTTCTCACAAGACCCAAAAGAGCTACAAAGACACATACAAGAGTTGCACAAAGCAGGAGAACCATTTGGCTTAAAAATAAACCTGAAAAAGAGCCAGGTTATGTTTAATAAATTCACCAAAGTAAGAAAAAATATATCTGGAGAAGAACTAGACCTAGTAGACCACTACATATGCCTTGGCCAATGGATCTCAATGGAAGGTGATACAATAAAGGAAATTGAATGGTGTGTTAAATGTGGTTGGCAGGCATTTGGCAAGCTAACAGTGATTTTCAAGAACAACCTCCCCCTATGCCTGAAGAGAAAAGATTTCAATCAGTGGGTGCTACCAGCTCTAACATATGCAGGTGAGACATGGACACTAACCTCACAATCTATACAAAAGCTATGAATGGTGCAAAGAGCCATGGAAAGATACATGTTCGGCATTACAAGACAAGATGGAAAGACCTGCACATGGATTAGAGAACAAACAAAAGTATATGATATCATCAAGAGAGTAAAAGAATCGCAATGGAAATGGGCTGGTCACATAGCAAGAAGAACTGATGGCAGGTGGACCAAGGCAGTCATAGAATGGATCCCACTTGATAAAAAGCATCCACGAAAGAGACTTAAAACAAAATGGATTGACCACATCAGCAAGTACTGTGGGCCCAACTGGCAAAAGAAAGCTCAGTACTGTATTGGTTGGCAACATGCAGAAGAGGCCTTTATCCTGCAGTGGATGGACAATGGCTAAAATGATGGTGATGATACACCTATCAAGTCCTTCCCAAGGGCCTGAGATAGACAGATATTGATATTTGATGGCATTAAATGTATTGTGCTGGTTGTTACTTATAAAGCCGTACATGTCATAGGCCTGGTTACTTAAGTGACTGCATGTCTCTCATAACATCTGACCAGCTAATTCAATCCTACAAAGTTGGATTGCTCTGGGTTCCTTTGGTTAAACAGTCATCTATTGGAGCCCTGGAAGCATGCCTTCTCTATAGCAGCACCTATCCTCTGGAACAAGGTTTAACTGTACATTAAAATAGTATTAGCTCGTCTGGCCATGTTTCCTGTTGGATCTATCTGGCAAGGCTAACAGGCAGTTATGGGGAGGGGGGTCATCAATATGGGGGGTCACCAGTGTGAAGTGATGTTTCTTTATGATAACAACACCTCTATGAGTTAGAATTGCCATAGGGACCAAGAAACAGCAGCTAAAAGCCCACTAGGAAACTTCCTTGATTGAAAGTGGACTAGAATGCTTTATGCTGTTCATTTCTCATTCAGCATCTTAACTGCTCTTGCCATTTTAAAAAGGAACAAACTGTCTTCTCTTTCCCTAAGAGCACAGGTGTCAAACTTGTCATGTCACGTGACTGTGACGTATTGCGACTTTTTTTGCGTTGCCAGAGCTGGGGTGAGCGCAGCCTCCACATGGTGCAACCAGCCCGTGGACTGGCAGTTTGACACCCCTGCCTAAGAGTGTTGCCAACCACCTAAGAGTATTACCAACACATTCAAGTAACACAATTAAATAACACCTTTTTTATATGATTTTAGCAACAACAACAACTTCCAGGATGGAGAAAGCAGTTGTTCTGCTCAAGATGTCAAGGCAATTTGGCAGGTTTTGATGATTTGATTGGGGGTGGGGGTTGAGCAGACATTGAAGCTGACGTGAATGTAGTTTGTATGATATATTTTTCCTGGCTTGTTTGTTTGTTTATAAATTAAGACATTCTTTATTTCTGATCACAGCGTTGTAACTTACATCAGATCCTTACAGCTTCCAGCCAAAAGGAAATTTTCTGACGCACTTTTTATTCACTCCCTGCTTTTCAAGGTACACATTGCAGAAGGTTGACAAAAAATATCCTTTGGTGTCTGGAACTCGATGTTTGCTGAGAAATTTTGACAGTCTGTTGTGAGCCATGTTCATATACAAATCATGGGCCTCGGTTGAAAGGCATTGATAAACCATCTGAACTATTTCACTTGCCTCTGCAAGTGACGCACACATATCATACACAATATGAAAACACTGGACTTTAACTAGAGGGTGCTCTGGATCAGTGAGCAGTTGCCTTTTCAGTTAATGAATGAAGAAAGGTGACACTAAGCTGAAGGTAACTTAAATTTCCTTATATATTTAATTTTTAAGGGGCATTTAAACCCAGCTGCTTCTTACTTTTACAGTGGGTATAACATCAAAAACTGTGACACATGAATTGGGCTTTTTCAGCTTGTTGGCTGCTCTCCAAAATAACTCTCTGATGTTTGTTATTTTATAGCATAGGTCTAATATAATCTGCATATTTATAGCACAGGTATAATATCTGTACGTTTGAATATTATTTTATGCCAAGTTCACAAAAAAGGAGATGTAACTCTATTTTGTTTGTTTGCCTTTTAGGGTATACTTAACTGAAATTGAGAGAACTGACTCTTGCAAACACAGATCCAATTTCCACTTTATATTTATTTCTTGGTCAATTGCATATCTTTCTCTGAAATGCCAAAGGCCCAAACTTTGCCCTCTCTACATCTGATAACCAATAGGAAAAGGATTCGGAGGAAAAGAAGTCATTTCAAGAGCTTCTTCTTCATTGTTGCATTCTGTTCTCTAATCTTTTCAAAAGGGCCCTGGATTTTATTTCCATTCAGTGCTCTCAAAGCAAAATATTCTCTGCACAAGTGCTCTCAATGCACCCTTACCAACTGGTTCAAATGGTATCTTTCTTCTGGGCCATCTGAAAAGCTCATATATTAAACCACAATCAAGCAGGGTGATTCTCCTTCCTGAAGACCAAGGGAGGTTTCATGGAGTTCCAATCTCTACTATCTTTCAGGCTTCTGAGTAATTGGTAACATCACTATAGAATGCCATTATAATTCAAGGATCTTAAGAATAACTCTTTTGTGAAGGAAACTATGGTGAGGATGGTTTGTACGAATCTTTTGATACACTGGCCTGCAGATGGTTCCTATGTCTTGCGTTGTTAGCTCCTCACACTGCCAGGACAAGGATAGTTATCATGAATTGGACTATTGCTTTCCTTTTCTATCTGGAATCTGTGTCCCTTTGGAATCAACACTGCCACTAAATTCCATTCCTTCTCTGGATTATAGTGACCCCATTGAAGAGAGAATTCTGTCACGCCCAGAAGAGATTCCATGAACTGATTGGCTGTTTTAGGTATTCTGGATCTTGGTTAATCTTGCCTTTCCTTTTTCTTCCCTCTCTTCTCCAGCCTTTCAAGACAGCAGAAGAATCAGCATAATAAAAGTTTTCATCCATATTCTTTCCTTGGCTTTCATTCATTTCTGGAAGAAGGTTGTCCAGAAAGGCATGTCAATTAAAGATCCACAAAGGACAGTTTGTTTCTTTTCTGAAAGAGGACAGCTGACGTATTAGAGGTTACTGTGGGTTTACTGCTGGGACTGCTGTAGACCGTACCTTTTAGTTAGGTAATTACTGCTGTAAAAAGAAGCAGGAGGCACTCTTACCCCTCCTTTTGGCAGTGCTTGAAAAAAAATAATACAGGTAATGCTGGGGTGGGATGGGAGATGATTTTTTTTCTGCGTAGAGAATCACAACACACTCTCCTGGCAATCAGCATGAAGCTTTCCAGTGATGTTGGAAAAAGTCAGAAAGAGGTAGAGGTAAAAACAAAGATTCCCGCCCCCCCCAGCAATTCTGGAGGGATCGTGGGTGAGTGGAGAGGGATTGTGGATAGAAATGGGAAAGCCATCGCCCAAAGTTCTTGCACTCTTGTTTTCTGCATTATTTTATTGTTCCTATTCCCCACCCCGCTTCAAAACGAACCACCAAAATCCACCCAGTTTGCAGTTGAGGGCAGGTGATGCTGGATACTTATTTATTTATTTATTTATTTATTTATTTATTTATTTATTTATTTATTTATTTATGACGCCTTATCTCCCAAAGGACTCAGGGCGGCTAACTGATAAAAACACAAAATACAAACATTAAAAGGTATTAAATCAAATTGTCCCATAAATAGTCCAAATAAAAACACAATAAAACAAAATTAAGAAAACCTCCCTTCCATCAGTCCAGGTCGGCCTGTTGAAAAAGCCATGTTTTAAGCCATGTTTTCCTGCCCTTTATCAAGTTTGAAGGACAGGCATGGTGGGGTTTAATAGGTACATACAAATGATTATTCCAGGAGACTTATAAAAGAAAACAAAGTGCTCCATCTCCCAGCATTCCTCAATATTGGCCATGTAGCCTTGGATTGCTATGCTTCCACAACATCTGTGGGATCACCACTTCCCCTTGACCTGTGCCTTAGATATGTAAGTATAATAATAATAATAAATGTTTTCCTGTGGTCATTCCTCTGAAAGTTTCTTCAACGGGTCAGAAGGTGATTCTCCTGAGAAGCATGAGAAGGAAAGGTGGGGCCGCTGGAGAAGAAGAAAAGTCACTTCGATGTGTGTTATTACTACCAGCAGTAATAAAGCATGCAGTGAAAGATTAGGTACAATAGGGAGTCAGAACTTTTTTTTTTTAAATTAATCCCATTTATGTCGCGCCCTTCTCCGAAGACTCAGGGCGGCTTACAATCTAAAGCACAAACCAATGTGCTTAGCAATAGCCTTCATTCTATGTATATGCCTGCTTATTAGGGCTTTCACACACCCCCAAGCGGCATTATTACAAAGTCAGCTTAATTGCCCCCAACAATCTGGGTCCTCATTTTACCTACCTCGGAAGGATGGAAGGCTGAGTCAACCTTGAGCCTGGTGGGACTCGAACCTGCACTAATTGCAGGCAGCTGGTGTTACTTAAGGAGGCATTAGCCCACTGCTCCACCAAGAACTGCTATCCAAAAAGGAGAAATAAGGTTTATCAAGAAAAATGATATGTTTTTGATTTCCTGTGGTTTTAGTTTTCTGAATTTTGAATTCTACCTCTATGTATATTCTTTGACTAATACCAAATTTTGGACATCTTAGTGCAAATACAGTTTCCTGGACTCTATTGGATTCATTTAGCTAACTGGTTTATTTGAAATTCAAAACAGAATAGATATGATGTATCTCCTACTACTGTTGGCTCGAAAACTCTGTATATAATTTTTGGAAAAATGTATATTTCATCCTTTTTTTAATAGGGACGCTGTGGCTCAGTGGGTTAGGAGGCTGAGCTTGTCGATTAGAAGGTCGGCAGTTTGGCGGGTCGAGTGCTGAGTGCCGCGTAGCAGAGTGAGCGCCTGTTACTCATCCCAGCTTCTGCCAACCTAGCAGTTCGAAAGCACGTAAAAATGCAAGTAGAAAAATAGGGACCACTACGGTGGGAAGGTAACAGTGTTCCGTGTGTCTTTGGCATCTAGTCATGCTGGCCACATGACCACGGAGACGTCCCCGGACAAGCGCTGGCTCTTCGGCTTTGAAACGGAGATGAGCACCGGCCCCTAGAGTTGGAAACGACTAGCACGCATGTGCGGGGGAACCTTTACCTTTACCTTTTAATCCTTTTTCTCATATTACATTGATGCTGGGGGATAATCTAGACCTCAAATCAATAAACAATCTATTTACAGAAGATTTGGGAGAATCCTGGCAGCTTTATATTAAATCAACTAGTGGATGATACTGATTAAATTTATCATTTTCAGTGTTAAAATATAAATTTGTTAGGTGCCATCTGGGATATGAAGAGAAGGACAAGGGATGACATGATAGTAGTATTCCAATATCTCAGGGGCTGCCACAAAGAAGAGGGAGTCAAGCTATTCTCCAAAGTGCCTGAAAGCAGGACAAGAAGCAATGGATGGAAACTAATCAAGGAGAGAAGCAACCTAAAACTAAGGAGAAACTTCCTGACAGTTAGAACAATTAAGCAGTGGAACAACCTGCCTCCAGAAGTGGTGAATTCTCCAACACTGGAAGTTTTTAAGAAGAGACTGGACAGCCATTTGTGCGAAATGGTATAGGGTTTCCTGCCTGAGCAGGGGGTTGGACTAGATGACTTCCAAGGTACCTTCCAACTTTATTATTATTATTATTATTATTATTATTATTATTATTATTATTGTTATTGTTATTGTTATTGTTATTGTTATTGTTGTTGTTGTTGTTGTTGTTGTTGTTGATGATGATGATGATGTTGTTGTTCTTGTTCTTGTTCTTGTTCTTGTTCTTGTTGTTATCCAGTGCTAGTTTTTATGAGACACTGCTATAAAGAATCCATTTCAAGGCTGATGTAAATTCAAATGGTTGTAAAACAATCGGTCTTAAGTCTAGGAATAATGCTTCATTAAAATATGTGTTTTGGCAATAACCTAAAGTTTATAATGGGAAAGCAGTAATTACACCTATTAATTTGGCTTTAAGACAATGTTTAATATTTTCACACATATTTTTTTCAACTAAATACCTCCCACATAGAAATTGTCAGTTGGACAACAGAAATTACATTCACCATGACATTATTGTGCAAAGAAGTTAGTTCTTCAACATTAACATTTTAAAGGCACATTATTGAGGCTAATTACCCAATGGACTGAATACCTGATGATACTTGAATACATGGACACAGTCCCTGTACAGGTACTTGATGCATGCAGATTACAATAAAATATAATTATTTTTATTGGAACTATTATGTAAAGCTTTTATATATGTGTCTGTGCATGTGTGTATGCACGAGAAGCACTAAAATTCGATTACTCTTATTGTCATTATGTTGTGTTTTTTCTCTTTCTCTTTTGATTGCTCCCTTTTATTATTATTTTTTCTCTCCGCTATCTTCTGCTTTATTAAATTAATAAACTAAGAAAAACACACACCCTATTTTCTTGGTTTCGCCCCGGTGGTCAGTGGGGGGGGGGGGGGGAAAGATGCACACTCACTACTTCTGGAGCTGAATCTCCAAGAAGCACAATGTTTATCAACTCCATATCAATTTCAGACCAGCAATCAAGTAAGCAATACCCCAGTCAAAGAAACTGCCAAAGAGCCTTTAGTAACAGCCCAACCAAAGCATCTCTAAGATGCCCACCCACACAGACAGGCAAGACACCAGAATAAAAACTGACAACAAACAGCACTCCTCACTAGCACTGATGATGTTACCTAGTTAGGTTAATGAAACGTCTGCAAGACAACAAGCAAGCCCAGAGACCACCAAGGATCCCTCAACTCCATATTTGTCTTCAAGGCTCAGGTTACTATGAATGAGATTTACTATAAGTGGAAGACCTGCACATAGATTTTCCGACTCATGGACTAGTCTTTTGCCATATGTTGCTGTATCTGTTAAGCAGCAGGTTCAGAATCATTCTATGACTTTCTCTGGGGAGCTTAAATTACAGTAAAGAATTGGACTTTTGCTGTCTTGTTCACTTCTGAGTCTTGTCCTACCCATAGAGACCTCTAACAGTGTAGCTATTTTGATGAATGAACGAAAGCTGCGGTTTATGATGTCTTTTCCTTTGCCAACTCTGAAAAGAAACAGGAATGCATCTGTGGGAGAGACCGTTTATTGTTCATATGTTTACCTATTCCAATTAATTACCCTTTTAAGTGCTATTTTAAGACAATCAGGGCCATTAATTTTCTCAACGTTTCCTTAACAGGAGATATCTGAAGTGTAGGGCTCATGTATTTTGAAGTTTTCTTTTTGCAGTAATTTTTGCCTCTGGCTAAAAAAACAGTCCATCCCCAACACATAAAAAGATTTTCTTTCTATAGTCCAATACATAAGCTCTAGACAGCCTTGCTCTTGAATTGGTCAAATAGCTCCGAATCCAATAAGAATGTATCAGGAAATGTCTGAAGATGTAAGGAAAGAGCTCCTTACAAGACTATAACATTCTTCTAAACCTTTAATACCACAATATATTTTGCCAAAAGAGTATTCAGCTGTTTCTCTAAGATCTTGCTATAATACAGTTCCATGCTGTATTAAATTGCCTCATAGGGATGCAGAGGCTATCTGAATAATATATAATAATATATATTATAATAATAATATATCTGCCCAGGCAAAACACACAATTAAAAGCTGAAGTCTTTGGAAGGCAACTCTTTCAGAGGAATTTCAAATCCAAACAGGCAGAAGCTGAAATCCTTTGGCAGGCAGCTCTTTTATTCAGCTCCCAGGGACAAGAGGGAGTTGAAATCCATAGTAAGATAAGGAAGATGGGGTGCCTTGGAGGGTGTGGGGGAGACCCTGGAAAATCCAGTGCAAGCTGGGCACAAGTGTCTCTCCACTCAAGGGCTAAAATTCCTGCTTGGATTTCAGTAGGGAGGATTTTCAGGTCCTCAAGGCCTTCTCCTCCCCCAACACACCCCTAAGCTCTGCTTAATGATCAGGACAATTGTTTAATGATTGCAAGTGGGATTGCTGGGATTACAGTCATTGAGCAAAAAGGTCATGTGAACATCTCGCTTAATAACCGCTTTACTCAGTAGCGGAGATTCTGGTCCCGATTGTGGTTGCAAATCAAGGACTATCTATAAGCTAAACCAAACTGGATAGATCTGCCACCTTCAATTTCACAGCCCATTTATTCCAAGAAGATATGAAAGATACCTTGATTTCTGAATTGATACTTTATTGTTAGCTTTTTAAAAATTATAATATGCATTTCCCTTAAAACAGAGGGTTAGACTTGTTGTCCATTTTTTAATGTCAAAACTACATTGATATGCTATCCTTCCATTTCCAAAGTGAGAAGAAAGTACATTGTTTTCCAGCCTGTTACCCTAACAGTGGTCCTTTTACCATGCTGGCAGCCAGATCTGTAAATTGGTACTTGCAAGAAAAGTGAGGCATCTTATTTTCAGCACAGTCTATGACAGGTGTCTTCAAACTTGGCTCTTTTATGACTTGTGGACTTCAACTCCCAGAATTCCTCAGCCAGGCACGCTGGCTGAGGAATTCTGGGAGTTGAAGTCCACAAGTCATAAAAGGGCCAAGTTTGAAGACCCCTGGTCTATGACATGGCAAGAGGTGCTGGGGTGACCAAATCAATGTTGCAGCATTGTCACCCAAGCCCTACCTCTGTTATACATGCATTGTGACATCGTATGCATATATGAAAGGGATAAATGGAACAAAGCGTGCATGGTTGAGGACATAGTATCTGAAGATTGCTACTGGAGGCCTAACATTCTTGCGATCTCAGACATTGCAATTTGCAAAAACATTTACTAACAGGCCTAAGTAGAGGAAAACCATGCTCATGAGTGTATTGTATATTTCGTTCAATTTGAAGTATTCAGTGCTCCTCTTGAGTGACTAACTTTTTGCTCCACAATGGCACATTAGACATGCATCATCCTTTTCTTTTTCACTCTAGCTCTTTCCAGCAATGTTGCAACAAACAAAAATATGAGGAAACACACAAGACTGCTCTAAACGTTATTTACATCTACTCAATTCCCACACCAAGCCAGTGAATTCTCCCTCCAGCTGGACAATATGAAGGGCAAAAGGCAGCAGGCAGTTGGCCTCCAGCCCCACCCTTGAACTTCACTTCTCCATGTTTGCTGTCCATGGAGATGAAACAATGAAAAACAAAGCAAGCAAGCAGCTATGTGAGGCAACAGAATAACTCAGCTGCTCTTTAGGGTAGCCAAAAACTAAGAGAAACACAAGACCTCATGGATCTTCAGAGGGAGGAATACCACTCCATAGGCCAATTAAGAAATATCCATTCTACAGGTCCAGTGCTAAGAAGCCATTCTTGTCATGTTTCTCAAAAACTGACTAACTCAGTTTCATGTGGTGATATGAAAGCACGTCCTTGGCGAGACAACTAAACTGTATATATAAATAATAGCCAAGACTGAAAGACATAATCATGCCAGAGAGGTCAACTGTGGCCAGAAGGATTTTTCTATCTTTCTGTCTGAAGAGCAAACCATGTACAATGCTATCTTTTGTGAAAGGATGATCCCTTCAGTTTGGTAGTTGAACTAAACTAAACTAAACTGACCTAAAGCTCCCTTTAGTTAAGGCAAGATTTTTCAAACTATGTTCTCTGGAATGCTGGGGGTCCACAAGAACCTGAAAGACTTCTCCAAGAGACTAAAGGGAGGAGAAAAAAAAGAGGTTCACATGAATTGAAAGTGTAGGGCTTGTTCTCCTATGGAAAAGATGTCATGGCCATCCTTTTTCAAATCAGGGATCCAGGTTAGGCAGCCTGAAAAACTTTGAAAACCTCTGCCATAAGACATGGCTATGGGGAGGAGCTGGGGCCAGCTTATGTTTGTAAAACAAACTCAGTAGCCTTTGGCACGGTGCCTAGATTGTGCTGTTTTTTGGATGCTAACCATGCTGCAGAGCAGGGCAGAATGAAGAGGGACGCCCATCAAAGGGCTAGAAATTGACTGTACAAACATTTGAGGGCTCATGAAAAAGTTCAGGAAACACGGGGAGGGGGTAGCTCACCCCTTCCCCTTCCCTGGAGAATCAAAATATCACAGAATGTGGATTCCATTCTGTGTGGTTCCTTCCAACAGAGCTTTTCTTTGTAGGTGTTTAGGGAGCGACTTACCACTGTGAAAGAAACACCTCTTTGAAAACGACCCTGCTTAGAGAGTTATTTATTCACTTTCATTTCAACTCATCTGCCTACAAAAATAACAAAGATGGGAATGCATTCAGGTAGGGTGCTTGTGATCACAGCTGGGGTGGCAGAATGTAGGCATTTTCAACTGATTTTGACATAATTTTATTATTTTTTAAATTTCTTACTCATGTGGGTGGCCTATTCTCCAAACTATGGATCTCTCTCTCTCTCTCTCTCTGTGTGTGTGTGTGTACAGTATGTATGTATGTATGTATGTATGTATGTATGTATGTATGTATATTCCAAGAGTTTTAATGGTCTTTCAAGGAAAAGATGGTTTTAGAAAGTCCTCATATTATGCTATAACTGCTGGTGGTATGTCAAGATAGCATCAGAAAATGGTAGATTTACAAACAGTAGACTTCCTTGTCGGCAGTCCAAAAGGACTCTATCTTGAACCATAACAAATAGGGAAAAGTATTGTGGATTTTAGGCAACCCACATCAGAGCTACCTATACCACATCAAGGGCTCACAAATACTTTACAAGCAGTAGGAACCATGTTAATTATGTATGCATAATATTAGACACCTGATCGATGTACCCTATTCCAGAGGTCCCCAACCTTTTGGGCACCAGGGCCCATTACATGGAGAGAGGTTTTTCCGCGGTCTGTAGGGGGCGTGGTCTTGTGTGCTACCTGAATCCTGCAAATGAGGCTTTGCTTGTTTGTGCAGACCAGTTGCTGGAATGCCATGGCCTGGTACTGGTCCATGGACCGGGGGTTGGGGACCCCTGCCGTATTCATTGCTTTCATGGGATCTACAAACTGCTGAAAGATCACATGAGCTAAAATTATGCAATATACACTGATATGGATCCTAATCTGCCAATACCATTCTGCTACATCAACGTTTATCAGCTAGATTCATTTTGGGCAGGAGATTAGTAAAATATAGAATTCAAACTAATTACACAGGTATACAATCCATGACAAAAATAAGATGTCCCTAGCATCACAGAGGAGGGTTTTTTTATTTTGTTTTTAACATGAGATAGAATTTTACATCAAGTTGCAATTTTTAAAAAATTCTCAAATTTAAAATTTGAACATTAGGAATTTTTCAATAATATTCGTTAACTATATACACCTATCTGCACTGAACTCAGTAGAACTTACACTGTTTAAGGAGATTTATTCCTCTCCCAATTGCAGAAAGTACCTTAAAATTGACAAAACACACCCTTATTTTGTTAAGGTGCATTTATAGGCCTGTATGTCAAAAGACATCCTACTCTGCCATTTTCCTGCCTGTTTTCCATAGTATTAAACCAGAATAGGAAGAAATTTTAGCTCCCCATAGAAATATTAAACACACTGAGGATCTAAAGCAAAGACTGTTGTGGGGATGTCCATTCTTCACTAACTAAGTAGGTCCAGAATCTGCTCAAGTGTGTAACCCTCAGAAGCCCTCCCATATAGAAATATCCAGCAGCCAATATCATAGATAATATAGAAACACCTGGCTGAACCCATATAGATCATGTTTGTCCACTGGACATGTTGTCCGGCACTAAAATATCTCCTTACTAGGAAGTTTATTTTGCTGTGGTTCCTGCCTTGGTCATTAAGCTTGAGGAAGGAGATCTGATGTACATTATCACTGATGTGGTTTGCATGTATTTTTCCAGTGAGCTTTGCCAACCACTTTCATTCAGAAATGGCCTTAATTTGCATTCCTTTCCTTTTTGACCACAGTGATATTAAACATGAGTACAGGATTGCTGTTGATATATTGCCTAGTAAAATGCACTGCCTTCCACTTCTTCCAGCTATCTATCAACAGATTATGATGGGAAGCCATTTTTGTTATTTAAAACATTAAACCTTGTTCATTGTTTCATGCTCTGGAAATCATTTTCGCCAATAAATAGCAGCTATGAAACACACGTGTTATGATTAGGCACCCTGTTTTTCCATCCAAGATTAGCCAGAGTATCTTTCAACAGAATCCTAACTACATAATTGAGCTTTATGAGATCTAGATATTCTAGGTCTTCATCAGCTCCCCAGTGCAAAAATGTCTGTGTTATACTTTTTATTTCTACTGGCTATTCTATTTTTTCCCTTCACTATTCTTCCTTTCTTACTGGTTTCCCATTTTTTCTGGCAAGGAAAACCAAATACACAGATATTGAGTAGGTGGTACATGGCTCAACATCAGTAACTGTGAGAGGGATCTAGGAGTCCTACCAGACAATCACTTGAATATGAGCCAGCAGTGTGCTGCAGCTGCCAAAAAAGTAAATGCAATCCAAGGCGGCATAAACAGAGGGATAGAATCAAGGTCATGTGTAATGTTAGTACTGCTTTATATTGCTTTAGCAAGACCATACTTGCAATACTGCATCCAGTTTTGGTCACTATGATACAAAAAAAAAGAGACTCCAGAAAAGGTGCGGAGAAGAGCAATAAGGATGATTAGGCGGCTTGGGGTATGATGAACAGTTGCAGGAATTGGGTATATCTAGTTTAATGAAGATATGGACTAGGACACGGGTCTGCAACCTGCGGCTCCCAGTCCTCTGCCATGTGCAGTCCAAAAAAAAAAAGTGGGACTAAAACAGTTCAACCAATCAATTCAAATATGCAGGGCAGGTGCATATCTCGCCTTGGCTCCACTCTTCAGTCAAACCCTGTTCTGCGCATGTGCGCATGTACGTACATGCGGACACATTTTTTGTGGCTCCCAGTTTTTCCTTTTGTGAGGGAACCGGTTCCAAGTGGCTCTTTCACTGTTTCAGGTTGCTGACCCCTGGACTAGGATGACATATAGCAGTCTTCCAATATTTGAGGGGATGTCACATGTTCTCCAAACATCTGAAAACAGGACAAGAAGTAATAGGAGGAAACTTATCAAGTGGGGATCCAACTTAGAACTAAGGATAAATTTCCTGACAGCAAGAATAATTAATTAGTGGAGCAGTTTGCCTCCTGAGATGTATGTGTTCAATCACTGGACATTTTCAAGAAGAGATTGGGCAGCCATTTGTCTGGAATGATATAAGGACTCCTGCTTGAGCGGGGGCTTGGACTAGAAGAGGTCCAAGATCCCTTGCAACTCTGCTATTCTGTATTTTCCTGAGTATTTCACAGGACTCTTCCAGCATGCTATTTGCTTTTTGACAATAACCACAATGCTCCTGCATTCTCCATTCATCAATTGTTCTAAATATTGTCAACTTCAGTGTGCATTTAATCTGATTTGATAATGATATGGAACACAATAATATTGTATTTCACTTGGGGAAGAGCAGATTGATGTGAACCTTCTCTGTTCCATTCCTAGACTTCTATAAAACTCAGTTCCTATTCTATTCCATTACAACTTTGGCATGCTATGAAAGTTGGCATTGCCACTATTATGATATGCATGTGCATATGCATGTGAACTTTGGGGGGGGGGATTTTCCACTTGCTTAGAAATGTCTAAATAACCAGATGTGGATTAGCTAATGCAATTGCACTGTTGGAAATTCCTTGTGTGAATTTGACTAGATAAGCGGGCTTGTATAGGCCTTTTACCTGGGAACATAACTTAACATGTCCTTGCATGTTGGACCAAGTCTTCACAGACTCTTAATTAAGCATAGCTGTAAAAAACCTGCATATTTGGCACTTTTCATTCCTAGGTAAAGATCTGCCTCCTAATTTTACCCCGTGACTGCTCCTTCATTATTCTCTTTTTCAAAAATGGTAGAACAGCCCTCTGTTATACCACATCTCACTCTGATTCAGGCATCAAGGGAACTGAACTGAAGCTGAAATGACCATGTTTACAAAGTTCAGGTCTATTAAGCTATAAAGTAACAGTGTTGTGAATTTATTTTGAAAACATGCAGAGGAGTAATTGGTCAAAATCTCTATTGCTATTACAGATTTAATTCAAACCAAATTTCATCCCAACTAAGCAAGAATTAAAAAGTAATTTTATCCCAAACAAGGGATATTAAAAAGTTTACTAAAGTTTGACAGATTTGCCTGTTTTTTTTCCCACTCAGTAGCCATAGAATTTTCTAAGAACTGCCCAAAAATGTAATAGTACACCAAAATGTCACTAAAAATTAGTTACAGCTGGGTATACTCTTATCAGGATACATTCATTAATTTTCTTTTTTTAATAGAGTGTCAAGAATATAAATGTCACACTGCTTAATTTTTCCCTGTTCCATGATGGCGCAATAGCTCAGTGGTTAAGACATCGGGCTTGTGGTCTAGAAAACTAACAGCCCAGGTTTGGGGCCTGAGTGCCATGCAATAGGATGAGCTCCCATTACTTGCCCCAGCTCCTGCCAATCTAGCAGTTTGAAAGTATGTAAATGCAAATAGAAAAATAGGTACCACTTTGGTAGGAAGGTAACAGCTCTCCGTGATATCACGTTACCACAGAAATGTCTTCAGACAGCACTGGATCAATGACCTTGAAACAGAGATGAGCACTGGCCCCTGTAGTTGGCAAAGACTAGCAGAGTAAAATCCACAAGGACTCCTTTTACTTATGCATACTTTGCTTTTCAAGTTTTCCCTTTGAATTGCTGTATTTCTTTTGGAAAATTCAACCTTCAGTAATCCAGATTTAAGCCCATACTTAGTAAACTCAACTTAGTTCACCATGTTATCAAAAGAATTAGACTAGAAGAAACAAAATTTACTTGCATGATTGAGCTTCCAAGGAAATGCAAGATGCATCTGCAGTAAGAAACACACAATGGTATATTTTGTATTTCTCTGGATATCGGCTTATGGTGCAGACTTTCCACATCCTTTTTTCATGTTTTTATGTGAATGGGTTGTGTGAAATGCTGACCCTACTTTGCACAGATGGGTGTGTGCATGCCTGTTATAACAATTATAACACGTGATGTTAACTGATGCTGAATCAAAATTAAGGATTTCCCCCCTAACATTCAATTCAGTTTGATCAACTACAAATAGTGTTTTTTGGTGAAAAAAATTGTTGATGAAAAATACAAAGTAAACCAGTGGGATTCCTTCTATGTATTGTTAGATTTTATTATTTATTTATTTATTTATTTATTTTTGGGACTTATATGCCGCCCTATCTCCCGAAGGACTCAGGGCGGCTAACAACAATAAAAAATAACAGCCCCAAAATAAATTAACTACACAGTTAAAAATTAAAACATATTTAAAAACCCATCATCAATCCAGGTCAGCCTGATGGAAGAAAAAAGTTTTGAGGTTGCGGCGAAAGGACCGGAGGTCTGGGGCCATCTGAAGCTCAAGGGGGAGTTGGTTCCAAAGGGCTGGTGCTCCCACAGAGAAGGCCCTCCCTCTGGGGGTCGCCAGCCGACATTGTCTGGCCGACAATGATACAAAATGGGGAACAAATATAGATGCCAATAAAGCAGAATATTTGTAGCTCGGGGTTGAAATGAGGGGACTAACACTGATGATGTTATTTAGTTTGGGTAAAGAAACGGCCGTAAGAAAACAAACAAGCTCAGAGAGCAGCAAGGACCTCTCAAACATAATGTCCTCCTTATTTGCTCCCTGATACTTCCCCTAAATGCTAGTGCAAGCCATCAGAAAAATATCTTCCCATAGATTTTTACAAACCAGGAAATGTGGGCAGGTAGTGCATCTGTAGGATGATGTAGCAAGCGAGAACAGAGGCTCTGCTTGTAGCAATTAAATTTTGTTGTTTGACATAAAAATAATAATAAACGGTTTAGCAATGCACCCTGTGAATGACGTAGAAAAACAGAAGATTTTCCCCCTGTTTTTGAAGAGAAACAAAGCTTTCAACACTGGAAAATGGGGTTCGACACAAAATTAATCATAGCTTTCTGAAAGCCAATCTGGGCAAAGTCTGTTGGACTTCTGCAGCAAATGGATATATTGCCAGTGCTGGAATCAACAAAGCCTGAAGATTTTCCAATGACAGTTATGGAAATGTTTACTTACATTCCCAACTGCTGCCTCCATGCAAAAACCACCACCACCTTTCACACAGATCGACACATCCAAGCTATTCTCTCATGTGTTGTCCGATGTTTTGAGGTGCAGATCAGCTTGGGAACATTATGGTATATCTTTCTTTCCAGAATAATACGCTCATAGCTTAAATTACTCTGCATACTGGAGTACCTATTGCTTGGAACAGCTGTCAGGTTGCAGGCCTTGCTGCTTGTCCCCAAATAAAGTCACTGAATGGAAGAAGTTAGTCTGTTATATATTTGCTGCTGCTGCTGAAAAAAATGGGCATTTTGAAATTGAAGCTCCTCTTATTTCAAGGATCATTCACAGGAAAGATATATTTCAGTTTGGAGGAGATGGATAAATTATATTCAAAACAAATATGGGACTAAAAAGTTCCATTTAGCTTATGAGTAGATTTTAGTGGGATATTGTTATTGGTACGTTGTTTGTAGTTATGTTAAAAGAGAGTTAAAGCGCATTATGAATTTGGTTAATTGTATATTATGCATAATTTTTATTTAAATATGATTATTGTAACTATAAGCCTGTATTTAGCTCTGGGAAGTGGGGGGGGAAGTGGGTGGGTTTGGGGTGGGAGGGATTTGGGGATATATTGTAAAATTTTGTTTTTGTAAAACTCTTTAATAAAAAAAAAGAAATTGAAGCTCCTTTCCAAATATACATCTTTTCCTTAAATATTCTACACATATAAAAAAGAAGGCATTCAAAAAGAATAAACCATACGTAATTGAAAATTAGTACCAGAACTTAAAAATAATTCTGATTTCCTAAGAAGAAAAATTTTTTTAAAACTTTTGCAACTACACAACTTGAACTGTTCGGCAGATGTGAGGAGAAGACATGGTTTGAAAATGAGAAAAACTGTTTTCTTTTTTCAACAGCATGTAGGAGCAAATTCAAAGCCATTTATGCTGCCCAACCACAAAGCTTTGTTTTTTTTAATATAAATGTTCTGTTTTGCACAGGACAGATGTTGTCTACAAACTAGTTACAACCTAGTTACAGATCCAAGGCTGGTTGAGTCCAAGTGCCTGCTTGAAGAAACGCATCCAGACAGTAATGCTGTGCAGTAGCAACTAACTATGGACCTGTCTTAAGAAAATGGAAAGTTTGTGGCAAGTCCGTTGCATTCAGTGGGAAGATAGTGAACTGCAACCCTTATTTTAAAAACTGGATTAGAAAATGAAATGATTCAAACAAAAATGCAATCATACATTATAAAATTAATTTGAAAAAAGTGCGAGAATCTCTTTTTGTTATAGATTTGATATACACTGATCACAAATTTTCACCCAATTATCTGAACCAGCAGAGAATTGCCTAGTTTTTTGTTTGGGTTTTCTTTTCATAATTGTCATATGTTTTGAATTTACAAAGGAGGAAAACATCCTCAGATTCTCCAAATAGGAAGGCACAGTTTTTCTATTTAGTAGTAATCTCGATGACATCATTACTTAAAAACATAGGTCACTGTCAGCACACACTTATCGAGAATATTTCATACTGAACATATTGAAGGTATTTTCTGAGATCATGCAAGAGGTGGCTTACTGGAGTAGTTCAAAAGATCTAACATTGTTCTGAAGAATCAGAACAATTTCATTCATTCATTTATTCATAGCCACCCATCTTAGTCACTGACTCTGGGCAAAAACATATTACAGTCAAAATACTGAAAACATTTTAAAACAATAAAAAGCAATAAAAACACCCAAAATTTACATGGCAGCCAGGATCCTTGTCCAGTTAGCAATACAACCAGGAAATGGGGCCCTTGACTTATTCAGCACCCCAAGCTTGGGAACATAGTCAGGCTTTTAGGGCCTTACAAAAGCCTAACAAGGTCTGGGCCATTCTGATCTCTGAAGGGAGGACGTTGCACAGAGCTGAGACCAGTTTGGAAAAAAAACATCTTCTAGTCCTTGTCAGCTCTCACTTTTGGGCTGAAAGGATCTTCAGCATGCCCATTCTGCAAAGGTGATTGGTCTACATCCTAGTTTTAACCATGCTTCATATATCTATTTGAAGATTTTAAGGCAACTGCTGTAACATAGAAATAATAATAATAATAATAATAATAATAATAATAATAATAATAATAATAATAAGAAGAAGAAGAAGAAGAAGAAGAAGAAGAAGAAGAAGAAGAAGAAGAAGAAGAAGAAGAAGAAGAAGAAGAAGAAGAAGTTGGAAGGGACCTTGGAGGTCATCTAGTCCAACCCCCTGCTCAGGCAGGAAACCCTACACCATTTCAGACAAGTGGCTGGCCAGTCTCTTCTTGAATATTGGTCCCAAATTCAAGGAATTATCTCCCTCGGAGAACTCCCAGAGAATTGCCAATACAGTCATATGTATCATAAAAGGACTCTATGGAGATTTCTCTCTTCCCAGTAAACACTGGTTCTAAGCAGACAAAAACACCTTTACTTTAAAACTTGCAGTAGAAAAAAACAGCATATACCCATAGTATCACACAGGTACAAGACTATCTCTAACCAACATTAAGTTATTGAATTCACTAAGAGGTATCTCTTTGGGCCTGCATTGCGACTGCATTTGGGACACTTGGCAACTGGCCCACATTTACAGCCATTTGCACCATCCTTCAGTCACATGACTACAATTTACATTTTTTTTGCCAGAAACCAGTGGTTACTTCTAGTTTCTGACAAAACGTCTATTTAAAGACTGTGCATTCACTTAAGACCATCACAAAAAACAGCCTTAAAGTCACTGTGGGTCATGTGATTACCAGCTTAAAGACTGACATGAATTATGACAGTAATTCTGGGCTTAATTTTTGGCTGAAAGTTGAGGACTACCTGCATTTAAACCCAGTCTAATTCTCCTCCTGCATTAGAAAATGATATAGTAACAATTACCTCTACAAAAGATTTTGTAACAGTTCAGCTCACATGAAACATTACATTTCTTCATCTGATATTTTTCAACCAATAATTTTTTTTGGAAAAAAATTAAGTATTACGCTAATAATATGTGTTCACTTCCCAGTTAATGATTGGGTTTGAAGGAACTCTTCTTAGGGCAGCAAAACCATATTTAAAAGAAAAGCAAAATAGATCGTACAGTTCACAAGAAGCTGCAAAAATATGTTGTGGAGCAGACACTTGACCACAATCTATCAACAAACAGGAAGGAATTTGCTCGCTAGGAAGAAAACTCACAGTTCCTGAGGAGAACAGAGCTGTCTATACAAGGCATATTTATTGGGTCACTGGGCAGTCCAGATAATTCCTCTATCAGAAGAGAGTTGTCAACAACTTTCCCCCATACTCTGTTTTCTCATTTTATTTGCTCCCATGTTTTAATTCTCTGCTGCTTTAAATGCATTCAGACTGTTTCGTCAACAGTTTATATTCCCTGCTCCAGCTTCTCATCATATGGACCTGCTGCAAACATTGCAGACTGGAATAGGCACCTACCTTTCTGTTTCTGCCTCCCACCAGTTGGGATCCTGACATAATCCACAATAGCCATACAGTGGAAGCAGTAATGGCAGCTTGGTGTAGCACAGGAAACTGTATTGGGGCTTTTCAAACTATCATTCCATGAGAATTTAATGGTTTCTGTGACAAACAAAAAGCAAAAAAAAAAAACCCACCAAAAAAAGAAAACAAAAAACAAAAAGAGGTTCATTTCAAACATGGCAATTTTTCCATCATTAGAGATTTTTCTCTTGATCAGGAGTTCTGGGAAATTTTAATAAGCAGGTTTTGTCACCTGAAAAAAACCTCCCTGCAAATTAAAAAAAAGATTAAGAGAGCCAGTTTGGTGTAGTGGTTAAGGCACTAGGCAAGAAACTGGTGAGATAGTGAGTTCTAGTCCTACCTTAGTCACAAAGCCAGCTGGGTGCCCTTGGGCCAGTCACTCACTCCAAGCCCTAGGAAGGAGGCAATGGCAAACCACTTCTGAAGAACCTTGCCAAGAAAACTGCAGGGACTTGTCTAGGTACTTTCTGAGAATTGTAAGTCTTCGGCATAGGGTGAAAGAAAGAATCAATATACAAAGATTCTTCTACTTATATAAAACTGCTACAAATAAATATAAATATTAAACCTTTTTCTGTTTGTATAAACACCCAGCCATAATAGTAGCATATTGCATTACTTTAAAATACATCAAGAAGCACAACCTTTTAGAGATTTCTGTTGGATCAGAATGTACCCACGACTAATCCATAGATTAAACCCTCCCTTATGTTACAGGTTTATGAGGGCCAGTTGGTTTAATTCCTGGGGAAAAGCAATTCTTCCCATTTTGTGGTTAAACAGTAAGGGAGGAATTTATTCTAGTCTTTTGTGTTTTGACTTTCTCTAGATGGAACTCCTAGCTTTGGCAAATCAAGAATTTAAGCCCACACATGCAAAATTATTGGGTTATTTTCTAGAAACAAGAAGCAGTCCAGCCTACATATATTTCTGTCTTGTTTTTAGTCTGTATGTGCTCAAGACATGCACCCAATTTTTCTGAAGCTGAATCACCATTTTAGATGATTCTAATTATTATTCCTTTCTTCTCATTCCCTCTTTTAAAACCTAAACCTTTTCTTTAGGCCAAACACCTATTTGTATCTTTTTCAATTTACCATTACAGTATGCATTCGTAATGAAGTCTAATAAAAGATAAAGCTTTTCCCCCCTATCAGTTTGTATCCTGAATTTCTCCTCAAAACCTGCCATCCTGTGCCAATCATGGTCTAGAAGGCATGAACAAACAAATATTGAGAGTGTATGCTAAAAGTATGTGCTTCTAGCAGATAAACCCAAGCCTGAATGTCATCCAGCTGTCCAGCAACAGCAAACAGCTGCTAAACCAGGCAACAGCAATATAGGGAAATAATGGCAATGCATGATTATTTTAGTGACAGGGAAAAAGGCCATAATAAACAATGCCTGTGTTTTAACATGAAAATCATATGGATAGATAATGTAAAGTTATTGACAACTTGGTGCAGAACGATGGGTGCCATATTTTAGAGAGCTGTCAATATGCATCTGAAAAAGAGCTGAGGATCTTTTGAAATGCTAATGGTGTTTGTGAATTATTGTTAGATTAAAGCCTTTAGGACATCTGGTTGATGTTGTTCCCATTCAGGAAGAGAAAATCCGAAACAGCAAAGACAGATTTACAAGGGAAACATCTGTAGAAGTAAAAGTTGGACTTTGAAAAAAAGCAGACAGAAAGACTGTTGACGCTCTTGAACTTTAGTGTGGGAGAAGATTCCTGGGAAGAGCATAGATATTTGAGAAAGCAAACAAATAGATCATAATTGTAATGGTTTGGAGACATTATGAAGAATCCTATTTCTCTTGAGAAGTATACAAAGGGAGCGGGGAGACAATAAGAAGAGGAAAAGAATCAGCAGCAAGGTGGATGATTCAATTATTACAGCAATAAATGCATCAAACTGGGGACAGAGAAGGCCTATCTGTGCGATTGTTAAGAGATGACTATGTACTTAAACAAACTCAAGTACTTCTACTATTAGATTTCATAACACACAAACCATCATTTGTGGATTATATAACGAGTGAATTGTTTAAAAAAAAGTTCAAAAACAGAATCTTTTACTTCCTATTCTTTTTCTTTCTTTCTCATATTTGTTTGAAAGGTTGTCTCAAATTTAAGCCAAAGTCTCCAGATATTACTACATCTATACAGTTTGCTTTCACATACTTTACACAGTACTAGTTCTTTTAGGTAGAAATAACTTGCAGACAGGAAAGAAAAAAAGGGGAAAACAAAACTAAACATCCATTTAAGGCAGAAGGAATTATATCTGCATCTTCTTGAGGTTTTGTAAAAAAACTTAGTTGATTAAGCTTAACAGCCACAGCATTGCCGTATGTTGTAAAAGAGAAAAGTTACATCCAGCAGACAAGTATGGTTATATAAAGTAAATTGAACAATTATGTGGTAGTCACAGATATATAACTCAATGAATGGTGCCAAGAGAACAGAATCATAATGTAATATTTGAAGAGTAAGTGCAATGCAATGAAATTTGTCTCGTATCAGGCAAAACCTTGGCACATATGTTCTTCATTTGGAATTGGAAGAACTGCATTGTTTAAAAACCACCTTCATTTCTTCTTCTTCTTCTTTCAATTCAGACATTATTAAATTTGACTGTTCTAAAAACCAAGAAGTTTGGCAAGTAATGGCATTCTCTTTGTATGTAACTCTAGTCATGTATTAAATTTTATTCAACTTTTAGAATAGGTTATGCAAGAAGTATTGAGAGGCATAGTTATTCTCTACAGGAGAGAATGCCAATTTAGTATGGGTAAGTGTTCTAGACATTGCAAGTTGACACCCAAAATACAGAACTACAGTGTTTCTTCCACAGTATCAAGCAATAGTGTGAACATATGTGAACAACCATATTACCTAATACAGGCAATATAGACAATATACAGGGAATGTAGACTGTACTACTTCAAACTGCAAGTTTTATTTTCACACAAGAATTATGAAATCTATCTTTTCCAGTGAAAATCAAGCAGCTACATTCTCTTACGATTTAGCAATATTACTCTTCAACATTTAGGTTATAAACTGCATAGAAAGGAAATAGTTTTTATCAACTATTACAAGAAACATTCTAAGAAAGAGCAGTTTATTTTGACATTTTTCTTCCTATACTAATGTAATATTATTAAATATGACTTCATGGGGAAACCCCACCACCACCACCAAAAATCAAAATTAAATTTATCATTAAAGCTTTCCAAATGACAGTGACAAGGTTTATCAGCACTTCATTTCTTTTACAATATTCCTTCAGACTTCATCTCATCCCGAAATTGATTGAATGCTGGTCTGAAGCCTTATGCTCATAATAATAGCTTAGTCACAGCTTTCTCAAAAGGAGGCCTTATGCAAAAGCCTGGTGATGATGCAGTGAGATGTTGGGGATCATTATTATTGTTTATGATATCACCATGTATTCTCAAAAAATATTTATGATTGGATTTATGATTAGTGGCATTCTGTCTTTCCCTGAGGTCTGGTAAGGACAACATGCATTTAAATCTTGTATTATTAAGTCTAGCATTAGATGTGTTCATGTTATTCAAATATGCACTTAGCAGTATCAGTCAATAAAAAGTAGATTTTTAAAACACTGCATATTTTTAGTAAATAAAGGAAGATTATAAAAGCACAGACATAAATTATGGATTTTTTATCCAAGTGAAGGAACTTAATAACTTATAATGATTACTGATCAGTGCAAATATGATTGCAAAATGGTACCTTATGCTTATCCCATAATACCACATTTGAGACTGAAGGCACATTAATTTAATTTGATTGAAACTTCTTGGCCAGTTATGCTGCAAACTTTCAAAATTGTTTCTTCTTTTAATTGTCTTCAGATTAAACACTGCCTTTCTGTGTTCAAATGTCAGCGTAAGCTTCAGTGATATTTCCTGCAGAATTAATATTTTAAAACAGTTCCAGACTTGTTTTTCAGGGGGTCTATTTGATATATGCAAATATAAATTGTCTGACTGGAAATGTCATGTCTTAAATCTAGTGCTATTAATCTATCCAAAATGAAATCATATGAAGCTGTTTTGTATCCAAAGAATAGCATTAGGTAATGAAAGATTAATAATAATAATAATAATAATAATAATAATAATAATAATAATAATAATAACAATAACAACAACAACAACAACAATAACAACAACAGCAACAACAATAACAACAACAACTTATGTAATGACTGAACAGGAAGTTTACAATGGTGTTTGAACCGACTTTAATGCATATGCTGATATTTATAAATGGCTGAGAGAGTGCTGTAAACTAAAGCACAATGGAGCGGTATATATATGTAAGTACTATTGCTGTTGCTATAGTGCACTACCCATTTTCCTGGATTTTCCTGCAGTGTTTTATCCCATGAAAAGATTAATTTCTCTTTACAAATAAAATTAGGCACAGTCCAATTAAATTAGTTTTTCTGATTTCAACTGAAAAGATGCATGTAATTTCCACAAAAACAATCAATAGTATTAAGCTTTAAACTAATTTGTCTTACTGTGATTTGTACTCTACTAAGTGTCAACTTCCTTCTCACCTTGCCAGCTGCGTTTTCTATATCGATACAGTGATCTAGATGTGATGGGAAATACCTATTTCAGTGTGAACTTTAAAAGCTGAGATTGAACTTGATAAAGACTTGGAGGAATAGTCATTGAGAAATTCCAGCAGTGGACTAAACTGGGAAATAAAAATAATCCTGAAAGATGGCCACTTCTGTATTGCCACTAAGAAAACAACAAGGACATAAAGTTGCAAAGGATCAAGTTCAACTCAACCTAGGGTAGTAAATAAATGTACTCTAATATACATGATAGCTAGTTAACTACCCTTGAAAAATACCTTAAAGATCGCAGGGAAGAGCTGGCAATGCTTTGGAAATACATTATACCTAGTCTAAAAGTACTTGGCTGAACTTTTTGCTCAGAATTTTGCAGACTGAATGTCTTTAGAGATGTTGATAAATGTGCAGAATAGGAAGCAGTGGTGGAAGAAAGAGTGTCCTGTTATCCTTGAGCTGTTTTAAATTGCAGCCTCATTGATCTGCAATACTGGGATACAATCCTCAAAATGACAGAATGATCTCAGTTCGAATCCAAGGCAAACCATTCAATATCACAGTAATCCAGGTCTATGCCCCAACCACCAGTGCTGAAGAGGATGAAATTGACCGGTTCTATGAATCCCTACAGCACCTTATAGAACTAACACCAAAAAATGGTGTCCTTATCATCATGGGGGATTGGAATGCTAAAGTAGGAAGCCAAAAGATAACCGGAATAACAGGCAAGTTTGGCCTTGGAGTACAAAATGAAGCAGGGCACAGGCTGATAGAATTTTGTCAAGAGAATACGATGGTCATAGCAAACACTCTTTTCCAACAACCCAAGAGATGGCTCTACACATGGACATCACCAGACGGTCAACACAGAAATCAGATTGACTATATGCTCTGCAGCCAAAGATGGAGAAGCTCTATATAGTCAGTAAAATCAAGACCAGGAGCTGACTGTGGCTCAGACCATGAGCTTATCATTGCAAAGTTTAGGCTTAAAGTGAAGAAAATAGGGAAGAGCACTAAGCCACTCAAGTATGAATTAAATCATATCCCTGTTGAATATACAGTAGAGGTGACAAATAGTTTTAAGGAATTAGATCTGATAGACAGAGTGCCTGAAGAACTATGGACAGAGGTTCGCAACATTGTACAACAGGTAGCAACCAAAACCATCCCAAAGAAAAAGAAATGCAAGAAAGCAAAATGGCTGTCTGAGGAAGCTTTGCAAATAGCTGAGGAAAGGAGGGAAGTGAAAGGCAAGGGAGAAAAAGAAAGATACGCCCAATTGAATGCAGAATTCCAGAGAATAGCTAGAAGAGATAAGAATGCCTTCTTAAATGAACAGTGCAAAGAAATAGAAGAAAACAATAGAATAGGGAGGACCAGAGATCTCTTCAAGAAAATTGGAGAGATGAAGGGAAAGTTTCATGCAAAAATGAGCATGATAAAGTATCAAAATGGCAGGGACCTAACAGAGGCTGAAAAGATTAAGAAGAGGTGGCAAAATTACACAGAAGAACTATACAAGAATGAGCTTAACGTCCCTGATAATCACAATGAGGTGGTCACTGACCTCGAGCCAGACATCCTAGAATGTGAAGTGAAGTGGGCCTTAGAAAAACTGAGCAACAACAAAGCTAGTGGAGGTGACAGTATTCCAGCTGAGCTATTCAAAATCTTAAAAGACGATGCAGTAAAAGTGCTACACTCAATTTGCCAGCAAATTTGGAAAACTCAACAGTGGCCACAGGATTGGAAAAGATCAGTTTACATTCCAATTCCAAAGAAAGGCAGTGCCAAAGAATGTTCAAACTATCGCACCATTGTACTCATTTCTCATGCTAGTAAAGTTATGCTTAAAATCCAACAAGCTAGACTCCAGCAGTATGTGGATCGAGAACTACCAGAAGTACAGGCAGGATTTCGAAGAGGCAGAGGAACTAGAAATCAAATTGGATCATGGAGAAAGCTAGAGAGTTCCAGAAAAACATCTACTTATGCTTCATTGACTATGCTAAAGCCTTTGATTGTGTGGATCATAACAAACTGTGGCAAGTTCTTAAAGAGATGGACGTACCAGACCATCTTATTTGTCTCTTGAGAAACCTATATGCGGGTCAAGAAGCAACAGTGAGAACTGGACACGGAACCACTGATTGGTTCAAAATTGGGAAAGGAGTCCGGCAAGGCTGTATACTGTCACCCTGCCTGTTTAACTTATATGCAGAGCACATCATGAGAAAGGCAAGGCTAGATGAATCAAAAGTTGGAATTAAGATTGCCGGGAGAAATATCAACAACCTAAGATATGCAGATGATACCACTCTAATAGCAGAAAGTGAAGAGGAACTAAAGAGCCTCTTGCTGCAGATGAAGGAGGAGAGTGCAAAAGTGGGTTGAAACTAAACAGTAAGAAAACCAAGGTCATGGCATTCGGCCCTCTCAATTCCTGGCAAATAGATGGGGAAGAAATGGAGGTAGTGACAGATTTTATTTTCCTGGGCTCCAAGATCACCGCAGACGGGGACTGTAGCCAAGAAATTAATAGATGCTTGCTCCTGGGGAGGAAAGCCATGGCAAATCTAGACAGCACACTAAAAAACAGAGACATTACCCTGCCAACAAAAGTGCATATAATCAAGGCTATGGTCTTCCCAGTTGCAATGTATGGCTGTGAAAGTTGGACCATAAGAAAGGCTGAGTGCCAAAGAATTGAAGCCTTTGAATTATGGTGCTGGAGAAGACTCCTGCAAGTTCCTTGGGCTGCAACGTGATCAAACCGGTCAGTCCTAGAGGAGATGAACCCTGATTGCTCTTTAGAAGGCCAGATCCTGAAGTTGAAACTCAAATACTTTGGCCACCTAATGAGAAGGAAGGACTCACTGGAGAGGAGCCTAATGCTGGGAAAGGTTGAGGGAAAGAGAAGAAGGGGACGACAGAGAATGAGATGGCTGGATGGAGTCACTGAAGCAGTAGGCATGAGCCTAAATGGACTCCAGAAGATGGTAGAGGACAGGAAGGCCTGGAGGAATGTTGTCCATGGGGTAGTGATGGGTTGGACACGACTTCACAAGTAACAGCAACAGACCAGCTCACCCCACCTAACTCTTCAAAAACCTGGCAAAGCCTTAGAGCAGATTTCCTAACCTTGGCAATATTAAGACATCTGGACTTCAACTCCCAGAATTTCCCAGCCAGCATGCCCTAGAGGAGGGTTGTCAAACTGCCAGCCTGCGGGCCAGATTCATCATGCCAAAACTGTGCCCACCCCATTGCCGGCAATGGGAAAAAGTCATGATAGGTCAAGACATGTCACGTGACATTGTGAGTTTGACCCCCCCTGCCCTAGAGTCTCTCCCAAAATGCCCTCTTAGTGTTTAAAATGTTTTAATGTGAAAAGAAAGTGGGGGAAGTGACTGAATTCCCTTCCTCATAACCTAGAAATAATCATAACCAATTGTATCTAACAGATGTATTTTAAATTGAATCCAATTTGTCCTTGCCCTTCCTACTTTTTGTACTGAATTGAATGAAATTCAATTTTCAAAACTTTCAACTTTCAAAAAGGTCAAAAACACCCCTGCACGAAAAACCTTCTTATGTTTTATATAGAACTTTTAAAAAATCCACTCCAATTATTGAAATGAAATTCTTTCCTCCTCCTATTTTCTAAGCCCAACCCACCTCACAGGGTTGTTGCTATGGGGAAAATAGGAGGAGGAAGAATTATGTTTGCCACCTCGAGTTATGTATAAAAATAATAAAGACAGAATATAAACAAACATAATTAAAAAGAATTCCAGAAACCAAGTTCCCCAGGACTTATTGGGTTGTTTTAAACGAAGCTGCCATCTTTTTATGACGCAGAGTTTTAAAGTATAGTGGAAATGAAAGTAGACGTATGGAGTGTGACACGTGTACACATTCCAAGTTCTAGTGCAGACTTCATATTATTTGTAGTATTTCTGAGGGGAAAAATAAAAACTCGTACTCCCTCTTCAACCACAAACACATTGGAATGATGGAAGCAAATGATTCTGAGTTTCCTCAGAATCCATTTCTTAATAAAATAGGGACATCTTGTTTCTTCTCCAGAAGAAGCGCCTCATCCTTCATTCTACAAAAACTTCAAACTGAAAAGGAATTAACATGAATTATTGCTTAAAGTTTAAGCAAAACAAGAATAGGAATTTAAATTTAATGTCCAGCTTCCATAAATTGGAGAGGCTGGAGAGCAGAAATGTTAATGAATTCACCCAAACACATAATGCAGTCTGGCTGGGTAAATGGAGATTTAAATCTGGAATTAATCTGGGGCATTGCAAAATAATCCAATAAGATCTATTTAAAAATCAATGATATTTAAATGAATTTAATTTCTTATTGCATACGGCTGCTCTATCCTGTTGTACTAAACCATCTGTCGCTGAAAGCAGAAATTGCATTTCAGTAGCCCTGCTCAATCGATGCTTTATTTTGGTCTATGTTATAGTGAATATTTAAATCAGATCAATATTATGAATTAAAATGGTTTTGAAATGGGCATATCTCTGATGGTTTCTAAATAGAACCTTGATAATTCTGGTTTTCTGCACTGGAATATATTTTTATTTTGGAGTGCCTCAGTAGACCAATTATAGTTTGCAAGGTCCTAATAGGGCCCAATTAGTTGAATTCTGTAAATAAATGCCACAATTAAATGCAGTAGATCAAGAAACCATCAGCATTCTGAGTCAGATATGTGGCATGATATGCAAGCCATCTGCTGGTATTAGAGGCCAATCCTTTCTCTGATTCAAATAGATTAGCAATAGAAAAAGAATTGCAAACTTGCCAAAATGCCAAAGTAATGAAGTTATGGAAATAAAATAAACATGCAGGAACAAAATGTAGTACTATTTTTGTATGAAAGGTGTTTTGGCTTTGATTTTTTTTTTCCTAGCCACTCTTACAAATCCAAGAAAATCTGGGAGTGAAGAAAAAAAGTAGATATTAAAAGAAAGATTGTGCTAGCATATGGTTTCTTTGACTATGATTTGTTGAATAAACTATAATTGGTGGGGTTCACACAATATACCCAAGCAATAAGTGTTGCTGATCCTCCTCTTTTGAGTTGTCATATCATATAAGGAAATCCTTCTTCTAAAGTGGATTCTTAAATTGGAAGGTTCTCCTTCCAAAGCTTGTATATTAAATTTACTATGGGGAAAAAAATCTTTTCATCCTATGACATGCTCCAGAACTGACTTCTACTCTTGTAATAGTTGATTTTGGTACATATTATTATTATTATTATTATTATTATTATTATTATTATTATTATTATTATTATTATTGTTGTTGTTGTTGTTGTTGTTGTTGTTGTTGTTGTTGTTGTTATTTTATAAAGGCAGAGTGGTGTGACATCTCAGAGAAGAAAAAGATATTCACAAAACAGCAAAGTATGAAATTTATTTATTTTATTTATTTTATTGGATTTATATACCGCCCTTTTCCGAAGGACTCAGGGCGGTTTACAGGGTATTTAAAACAAAGATCGATACAAAAGTTAAAAACAATTTAAAAAGATTAAATCAAATCCCTAAAAAAATAAAAAACCCAATTAAAATTCTCAGCCTGGGCCGGAAAGCTCAAAGAGCCAGGTCTTCAGGTCCCAGAGAAATGAACGAAGGTCGGGGGCAGTCCTAAGCTCCGCGGGCAGCTGGTTCCAGAGGGCAGGCGCACCCACAGAGAAGGCCCTCCCCCTGGGTGTTATCTGCCAGCAATCTTTTATCGGCGGCACCCTGAGAAGACCCTCCCTGTGGGAGCGCACTGGATGAAGGGAACTTGACACTGGCAGCAGGTGTTCCCTCAGATATCCCGGACCCAAGCCATTTAGGGCTTTATAGGTCATCAGCAGCACCTTGAATCTCACCCAGAGGGCAACCAGAAGCCAATGCAGCTCGCAGAGTAGAGGTGTTACATGGGAGTATCGGGAAACCCCCATCACAACTCGCGCAGCCGCATTCTGCACCAGCTGAAGCCTCCGAGTGGTCCTCAAGGGCAGCCCCATGTAGAGAACATTGCAGTAGTCTAAACGGGAGGTCACGAGCGCATGAGTGACTGTGCGTAGGGCATCTCGGTCCAGGTAGGGACGCAACTGGTGCACCAGGCGAACCTGGGCAAAAGCCCCCCTGGTCACGGCTCCTATATGGTCTTCAAAATTGAGCCATGAATCCAGGAGGACACCCAAGTACTTGCTCTCATTTTTGCTAAATTACAGTATGTCCTTTGTTATGAAAGTCTTGCAGGTCTTGAAGAATATAATAGCAATAACAATACCACTTAGACTTATATACTGCTTCATAGTGCTTTACAACCCTCACTAAGCAGTTTACAGAGTCAGCATATTGCCCCCAACAATCTGGGTCCTCATTTTACCTACCTCGAAAGGATGGAAGGCTGAGTCAACCTTAAGGATCAAACTCTTGGCAGTGGGCAGAGTTAGCCTGCAATACTGCATTCTAATCACTGCGCCATCACTGCTCCTTAATGGGAACCATTTTTAGTCTTTTTGAGTTCCAGCATATATTATCAATTGAAAACTGTTACAATTTGAGCAGATGGAAATCAGCTGTCAAGTCAAGAAATGTGCATGTGGGGTGTTGTGAAAAAAAAGAATCATCGTGCATTTATTAGAGAAAGAGGTGAAACAACTAGATAGGAATTTCTCCAAGACCAATTTATTAGTCTAGGACATGTGCTCTCCCTCCTTACAATGCCACAAAGGAAAGAGGAACTGGTTCAAAAGGTTACCCTGGTCAATGATATTGAATGCCACCGAGCAATCCAGCAGGGCCAGGACAGATGTACTACCCACAACCCTGAGCTTTCCATAGGTGATCCACAAGTTTGAACAATGCTATTTCCATGCTAAAAGGTAAAGGTAAAGGTTCCCCCGCACATGCGTGCTAGTCGTTTCCGACTCTAGGGGCCGGTGCTCATCTCTGTTTCAAAGCCGAAGAGCCAGCGCTTGTCTGAGGACGTCTCCGTGGTCATGTGGCTGGCATGACTAAACGCCAAAGGCACACAGAACGCTGTTACCTTCCCACCATAGTGGTCCCTATTTTTCTACTTGCATTTTTACGTGCTTTCGAACTGCTAGGTTGGCAGAAGCTGGGACGAGCAACAGGCGCTCACTCTGTTACGCGGCACTCGGGATTCGACCTGCCAAACTGCCAACCTTCTGATCGACAAGCTCAGCGTCCTAACCCACTGAGCCACCGCGTCCCTTATATTTCCATGCTGGCGCAGCCTAAACCCTGAACCCTGATTGAAAAGGGTCTAGATAACTGGCTTCATCTGACGCCACTCAACTATCTTCCTTAAAAGTGGGTGCTTGGAGAGCAGATCATATCAATCATTTTGCAAGTGACCAAGCCTCATATACTCAGCATTTGTAATGTGCTCTAACAGTGTCAGATTTAGGGGAGCTTAATCATCATATAATAGGAACAAAAGAGTGACAGTAATTGAACAGGTACATGTACAAGTTACAGACTAGACAAAATGAGAGATAGAAAAATACAGTTTTTGTCATTTAAGGAGAAAAAATACAAGAAGATTGCTGAGAAAGCTTATAGAATACCAGACAGATATTAATATAACAAAGTATTAATCAGATATGTTCCTTCCAATGCTATTGAAATAATATTGCAATATTTCTTACCAGGCTGGCTAGAGCTCCAGGGAGCTAAAGTTCAGTCACAACTTCAGGACCACAAGCTTAAGTGTTATTACAAATAATTCATCCTTCCTGGAATTGGCAAACACTAAATGTCCCTGCAAATAAAGAACTCTAGGAGATGTAGAACATTTAGAGAGCAAAGAGTTGAAAAATCTCCTTTCTAAGGAGTTCATCCCCTTAGAAAATATAATCAAGAGAAAGATAAAGTTTTCTCCGCAATTGTTTTTATTGGGTATTGTTGTAGATTGTGATGTTAAAGAAACCAATTTGATATTGAATATGATAACAGCAGCACGGTTACTGGTGGGACAATATTGGAAGAAGGATAGTTTGCCTACTATAGAAGAATGGGTGCTTAAAGTTTCGAATCTTGCAGAAATGTCTAAGATTTCTGCTTACTTGAAAGATCATTCACAGGAAAGATATATTTCAGTTTGGAGGAGATGGATAGATTATATTTGGAATAAATATGGGACTAAAAAGTTCCATTTAGCTTATGAGTAGATTTTAGAGGGATATTGTTATTGATCTTTGTGTTGGTACTTTGTATGTATTAATGTTAAAGGCGAGTTAAAGCACATTATGAATTTGGTTAATTGTATATTATGTATAATTTTTATTTAGAATATGATTATTATAACTATAATCCTGTATTTAGCTCTGGGAAGTGTGGGGGGGGGAAGTGGGCAGGTTTGGGGTGGGGGGATTTGGGGATATATTGTAAAATCTTGTTTTTGTAAAACTCTTTAATAAAAAAAAGAAAATATAATCAATTGACAAAAGTAATCTGCTTTGATTACCAAGAAATATCAACTTTTCAAAGAAAACATTAACATCAGGAATAAATATTTTGAAATATGAACATCTAATTTCATATACAGGTAAAATCCAAAATTCTTGTTCAGTGCAGAGTTCACCTGCAAACAAATGAATCTTTGTCAACAGAATCTGAGTCACTCTTTCCAATCTGTTACATTTCGCTTCTTGAAGGATAGTGTTCCCCCCCCCCCCGTAACCCAGCAATGTCTCCTAAACTGAAGCAAATCGGGAATGTTTAACACGGAAATTTACTTGTCACCTCCTGTTGAGCAGAAGCAAGTTTATAAACAATTAACCTTCTCATTTAGCCACTGGCACAACACTGTTAATGTGTTCTTCTGTTTTTTACATATGTGATCTCACACTTACTTTCCACTGTGGAGGAGGTAATTCTTGCCATTCAACATAAAGTTACATTAGTGATGATGCAATTTATGAGAGTGCATATCTTCGGTCATGGAGGAAAGAAGAATATTGTGAAAGGATTACATTGAAGGGTTATATTTTGGTAATTAAAATACTCCTGAATATTTGTGGTGCTAGGCAGTCTTCTTCTTCTAATATATTCTAATATATAAAATAATATATTCTAATAAATATATTTTGTGTCAGCATCTCAAAATACGAATTATAGAACATTAAATTCAGTCATATAACATTAAATCACAATTTCTATGATAATTTCCCATATACTTAATAATCTTCCCTTTCTATCAGAGATGACAATATTGGAGAAAGGTTGAAGACCAGACCTAAGAAATGAAGGTGTGGTCTTTGATTGTGTTTTTCCAGTGTTAGTCCTCTTATAAATCACACTGAACTGTTCTCTGTCTTCTAATATCATCCCTTCTTTTTTTTTACATCTGACCTTAGAGTTTGTTGAATGATAATTCTCAGAATTCATAGAAAAGAGGTATTCTGAGAATTGTGGTCCCATTCATCATTACATCCCCTAGATGAGATAGGATGGTCTATTTTTTCCTTTCCAAGGATAAGGAGGACAAGGCAGCTGAAAGTTACAAACTCAACATTCAACTACTCCAAAAAAGAATTTTCCACCCTGTGTTTGATCAATGTGTATATTTTGGGGGGAAGAATTCACATGTGAGTTCCCATGGGTCTGAATCTCATTTTTGCCCATTAATGAAGAGTGAAGTCCCTTGGTTTATTTTTATTTATTTTATTTATTTTAATTCCATTTATATCCCGCCCTTCTCCGAAGACTCAGGGCGGCTTACAAGCTTAGCAGGTTTGCTATGCTTGCCATCTTTTATCCTTATTTTTTTAATCTTATTGCTATCTCATTGCTTCATTGTTGAGAGCCATCCAGAGTTGCTGGGAGTAGGGTGGTATACATATTTAATAAATTATTATTTATTATATATCAGATGACTCAAAGTATTTTGCTAGAAAGTTTAAAAAGATGGTGGAGAAGACATGCAAAGTATAAATGGTAGATTAACTTAGTGGCTTCATCGGTTATGACAGACATGTCAAACACAAGGCCCGGGGGCCGGATCTGGCCCCCGAAGTGGTTTCATGTGGCCCGCGAAGCCATCCTGGAAATAGTGAGGAAACGGCCCCCACTGCCTTGGCCCTGGCCCTGACCCAGAGGGCCTCCTTCTGCCAGAGACCCTCAGATCTGTCCCACTCCTGCCCAGGCCCCCATAGGCACCGTTGATGCAAACGATGTAGAGCTGGCCATGCCCACCCAATAGGCCATACACACTCTAGCCACGCCCACCCAGTAGGCCACACCCACCCAGGCCACACCCACCCAGCCCCCTGAGGGCAACCTCAATGCTGATGCGGCCCTCAATGAAATTGAGTTTGACACCCCTGGGTTATGAGAACTGAACTTTTTGCCCAGAGATGCAAAAACAGCTCTGTAGATGAGCGTGGAAGTTGTGCATCTCCTCTGTATCTCAGGAAAAATACAAAAGTTAATTGCAATAGGAATGGGGTAGTTAAGAGTTTGTGCAGTACATTTCTACATTTTCCATTGTGTTTCTTACCCCAAAAAGGGGGGGAAGGTGAAGAGGATGTATTTGTTTGTTTTTCATTTGTTTAATTTACAAACCCATTACATTCTGATGACTCTTGGTGGCTTTCAAACAAGGGACAGTGAGTGAAGGGGAATTCAGTTGTTATCAATGCATGAAAAAGGCTATCCTAGTTTGTACCTCTTTTGGTACAAAAGTCATCATAACCACAATGGGAGCCATTCTTTCCCACAAATATATTAGTACCTAGTATTAATGTGATTCCAGAGGACTACTCTTTGAGGAATGTTTTTTTTTAATGTTTCTGTTCATTCTTTGGTTTGTTTCTCATAGCAACAGAAAGAATGTGCAAGGGTGTCATAATAATCCTCCATTAAACCTGTAGTATTTAAATTTTAATGCCATAATTCAACAGCTGACAAAAGCCCATTGAAAAGAGTAAAAGAGTCAGTCCCGTTCTCTCAGGAGTGATGCTATAGCAACACAGAATGAATTTGGGGTCACAGAGCAAGCAGTCTCTAAGCTTTGCTTATACTTCCTGGCTCAACGGTCTTATCAAAATAATTTGTTATTTTATTTTGAGTGGCCCACTCCAGAAAATGTGAAATTTTAAAAAGAGGGTAATATATGAAAAGGAGCAAACATAGACAACGCAGCTTGGGCAAAGTTTTTAGGACAGCTCACCAAAATAATAGTTTTAGAGGGTTGTTTTGTTGTTGTTGTTGTTGTTTATCTCTTCTTTTGGAGGGGAAGGGAGGTAATTTTCAAGCTAGAATGATCCTATTGTTTTAGAAGAATTAAGGGTAAACAAAAAATTTAAAAACTAAACAATAAAGATATGATCTAATCTAAATGTGTTAAAAGATCTATGAATTTTAATTGTAATTTTATTTTAATTGGGTTTTAATTGGAGTTTAACAGGGGTTTTATTTTATTCAAGGACTAAATTTAATTATTTTTAATTGTTCTTAACTTTTGTAATTTGTATTGTTATTTTAAATACCTTGCGAACCACCCTGAGTCCTACGGGAGAAGGGCGGTATATAAGTCCAATAAACATAAACATAAACAATTTAAATTCTAAACTGGAATAGTCGAGATATGATTTGGGGGTTCGTTTTTTCCTCCAGAAACCTAATACATAGAATGTGATTTCAGTTCAGCAAAAATAAATAAAAATTTGGGATTTAATTATTTTTAAAGAATTTTAAAGAATCCAACAATGAAGAAAACCTGGAGTCTCTGCTTTTATTTTTAATTGCCCAAGATATAAGCACTCTGGTTTTTGATTCATCACATGTGTCACATTCTCCTTAAGCAAGAATTTCTTTAACATTCCTCCACTTACATTGCCTTTATCTGAAGCCTTATCACTTGAGAATATTCTTACAACATCTATGATTTTTTAAATAATGTTTTGTTCTTGGACACTAACATTTGTAGCGTTCATTCCAATTCCACTTTTAGGTGTGGCATTATAACACCGATACAAATGGCTGCAATACTTCTAGCATTTGGTCATTTCAGTTGCATTCCAAATGTCTTCCTCATTTTTTACATTTTTTTTCATTGCATTCAGTCTGCTGTAGGCTCCTTGTTTAGTCTTCTTTACTCATCTATCAGAATCACTGTGCATTTTTTCTGTCTTTTTCAATCTTAATTGCTTCTTGCTCTTTATGACAACATTGTTTGAAATCACTCTTTCTACTCCAGGGGTGTCAAACTGCCGGCCCAACGGGCTGGTTGCATCATATGGAGGTTGCACCCACCCCAGCTTCGGCAAGGCAAAAAAAGTTGCAATACGTCACATGTCACATGACATGGCAAGTTTGACACCCGTGTTCTACTCTATGCATGTTATGTTATATCAGTTTCTATGAAATTCCTTTTAGCATTCATTCTCTTACTAAATAAAAAAAAATTCATCCACAGGCTTTTGCATTTTTATTTTTGCTGTAAGTGTTTGCATCCAGTAATGATCTTAACACTGGGTCATTATTATTTTTTATTCTTTTGATTTTGTTTTTAATGAAGGCATGGCCCCATTTGGCCTGGAGTTCCAAAACCGCACTTGAATTACTGTGTCTGGTATTTATTCAGTGGACCAGATGGTGAACTTTATTTCCTGGCATTTAATAGTTTATCCATAGATGATAGTCACAAAACCTTTGTCTGAATCAAGGTATTGTTGAAAATCAGCCAGCACTGCTATTTGGAAGTACTACTTTGCTTTCTGGAAAGACAATACGAAGCAGTAAATCTAGTTGTTAAAAGAGAAATTAGGCCAAAATTAGGTGTCATATGTGCAACTTCCTTCCTTCATTGCGAATAAATGAGTGGTAGAATATAGCCTTGCACTGTAATTATGACCTCTTTGGCTAGATTTTCCATAACAATAGAAGTAACCACATTTGACTTGAAAAGGCTAGCAAAGGAAAGCTTAAAGTTGTTCCCCTCCCTTCTCCTTTTCCAAATCTATTATAATTAATTTATGTGTCTCAAAGGTTATTCTTGGTTTATTAAAAGTAGAATGATAATGTCGCAGTTTTCTGTGTTTCCTCTTAATCTTAAAATGAATCATCTATAATAATAATAATTGAACTGAAGGCCTTAGCACAGAAAATAAGCCATGAAAAACAAACAAACCCCACTTTACCTGCCTTGCATGGCCTTCAATGCTCCAGAAATAAACTGCATTCCGGGTTCCAAAACATGATTCAGTTCATACTAGGAGAATTGTCCTTTTATCATTTTAAAAATAAACCAACCGTTTCTCATCAGGTTAATGTATGTTTCCCCCATCACCACCTCTAATGAGAAAATAGACATGACCAGTCATTATGGTGCATGCCGACCTCTTTTATTCCCTTTGGCCTAAGAAGCCAATTATTAATATGGTTTAGTATTACAGAAGATGTGTAGTACATATGAGCACAGAATGGTTTGTGCAGACCTAATCCCATCGCAATGGCAAAATGTCAACAGCAGAAGTCTTTCAAATGAACTCTCAGCTGCCGAATTTGGAGATCCGAGTGGGAAAGTGTAACAATTCCAACTTGAGTAACAATAACATTCTTCCTGTAGTTAATTTTGGCAGGAAGACTATGTTAAGAAAGTCTTATTATTCTGATGTGGTGCCACTGCAAAGAACGCATTTTTCTTTACTGTACTATAGGAATAGACCTATTATTCACTCTTACGTCTATCAGTTGTGGATGTAAGATGGTGCTTGGTATTTTTTTTTTCTGAAAATGTGCCATGGATATTTAAATATTCAAAAGGCTTTCAGCAGTAGAACATGCCCCATAGACTGAATCACATGCATAAGGTTTGCTGTAGGAGAAATTTGTACATGTGAAAATATTTTAGACAGAGGGAAATAATATAAACACCTTAAAGGGAATGTGAAGGAAAACAACTTGGCCTGCTAGAATTTGCTGCAACAGGTCCAGGAACTACTTTAGTGAGAATGCTTTGAGTTGTATGATGTCTGTCCTGACATTGATCAATTTAGTAATCACTTCCCAGCAACCAAGGAATGGCACTGGGTAGGAATATTGCTGGGGATGTGCAATAATAGACGGCAAGACCTTTTTGCACCAGGATTATCCCACCAAATTATGGACTGCAAATGGTCTTTAGGTGGTACAATATGCTTGGAGGACCACATTCTTCCCTAACGTTACGGGGAAGTTATTTTAATTTACTGTTCTCTTAAATGTAACTACAACAGTGAGCCAGTCTGGTGTAGTGGTTAAGGCATCAGGCTAGAAACTGGGAGACTATGAGTTCTAGTTCTTCCTTAGGCACAAATTCAGCTGTGTGATCTTGGACCAGTCACTTTCTCTTATCTAGAAATGAGAGAACAGCAAACCACTTTGGAAAGACCTTGCCAAGAAAAGTGCAGGGACTTGTACAGACAATCTCCAAAAAATCTACAACCATATTATACCAATTTAATAAAGGTTATAGACTTGCTACCCATTTATTCAGTATAATGTAATAGAACTTTTTTGGAATCTATTTGCTACTTCAGGGCCTTGATTTACAGCTATCACTGAAAAATGGGAGGAACACTAGGATATGGATGTTTGTGTGAAGGACATGGGAATTTAGCTTTGGGAGCAATGAAAAATTCTTTGGCCAACATGTTGACCATACTTACCCTTGCTCTAACTGACGGACCTCAGAAACCTAAGAGCAAGGCATATTTTGAAAGCCTCAAATCCACTCCCCCCCACACACACCAGCTTAAGCTTTCATAAGGTGTACTGTATTTTGTACTGTATCAAAATCAGGTTTCTCTATCCTTGTGTATTTCAGCCTGTGGAAAAGATAGCTGACTTTGTCAGACCTAAGAAACTAAGCATGCTTGAGCCTAATGGGAGATCTTTTGTCTACAGATTAGACTGGGAAGTTATAAAAAAGGCAATAGCAAAACACTTTTGTCAAGGAAATATGGTCTATAAAGCCGAGAATACTTCAGTTTAACTTGAAGAAGACATTACTTTTATTCTTATATGTAAATATTCATATCTGTAGTTTATAAGAATCCTTACATTTTTATGGTATTTTTTATTTGATGATTATATTTAGGATGGATCTTGAAAGCATCTGGTCACAGGTTTTACAGGATATGTATGTATGTATGTATGTATGTATGTATGTATGTATGTATGTATGTATTACACACACAAACACAAACACGTATTTCCATTCAGCCCTCAATAAAATACTCATTCCTTTTTATTTCATTCATAAACCATATGCATTTTCTCTGCATAACTATTCATTGCTCATTTTAACTGTATTCTTGGCAACCAACTATATACATTTTTATCCTTATTTTTTTCACAGCAATCATTCTTTTATTCACATTTTTCTCATCCATCACATCTTACACTTCACTAACCATCCTTCTCCATCCTTCTCTTTCCAGTAACTCCACACCCTTGTCTGGCAGCCTGCAGTGTCATTATTTATTTCACTCCAGTCCAAAAGGTAGGTAGCTTCTACATTCTTTTTTCTTTACATCTATTTTATACTTGTTCTGCTGGAGATGAAAGGGGGTTGGTTAATTGCTTGGTGCAAATAAAGCCAGCAGGAAATTATAAATGGAAGACTGGTAAGTTGCACATATACTGTACCTTTAAGGAAATGCAACACACCCATGAGGTGAAAATATTTAATGCTATTTATAAAGCATGCAAAGCAAAAACATTCCAGGGATTTCGGCTGTGAGTCTGGCCTACAAGGCTGCCAGTTTTCTGTGGGCAATATGTTTTTCCTACTGCAGTAAATTCTTTTGAAAAAGGCAAATATGTATATGAAGTTTACATACCTTCTGTGGTTTACATATTCTATGGCTAAAAATATCCAAGCTCTGTTTAGCCCACCTTCAGAATCAGACTTGAAATTAGGTAGAAAGACAGAAAGTAGTTCTTCAGAGAAGTCTTCTCCCTCCCTCCCTCCCTTCTTGTTTTTTTATCTCAAAACAATTGGAGAAAGAAATCTTAAACCTCAGTTAGTTGACTCTAGGCTACCATTTTTGTCTCTGTTACAGTTCTCAAATCAGTTGCTCCATGTGCCTCTATAAAAGGAAAAGCACACAACCTTTGGACAGGGCAAAGAAATACTTATTAAATTCAATTCTTGGTTGGGTGAACCTAAAGAAAATATTATTACTCCACCATTGCAGAGGCAGACATTTGAGGATTGTTGGCAGCTTAACTTATTTGCTCATACTTTGACACGCTACGTTTCTCAACATAAAGGGGTGCAAACAGAATTTAGCTGAATTGGAATGAGAGTGGGTGGTCATTTAGTCAGCCCTCTATTCCCAGGACTGCAGACTGGGACAAATGAGTAAGGTGTGGGACAAGCTGGAGATTTTCGTTGCTTTTGAGCTGGCTTACTTTCAGGAAGCCGTGAAAATAAGTGAAAAGGCATTGATGAACCTGGAGCAAAATATTTTGGAGTTCTAGGAAAACATTTTGCAGACATTCATCATTACGTTTATAGTTCTGGCATAAAATTCCACAATTACTATGGAGCTTCATGTGTTGCTCCTTTATAAAGGTTTTAAGGCACCTAATATTAGCACTTGATTACAACCCAACATCCTTGATTATAATCCAACACTTTTCCTTTCCCAGGAGCCATTTCTTATTTATTCTAGTTTCTCCACTTTCTGGACAAAAGTCTTCCCTTAAAAATAGAGTGTTCTGATCTGTGCTTTGTGGCAAGAAATTAAACTCCTAATTATGCATCAAGCTCAGAAGCTCTATTTCCAATTAAAGAAGGCAAGTAAAACATTTTTAGGATACTGCAGATCAGGAAAGGCACCGCAGAGGTGGCCAAAAAGCTCAACGAGGAGTAACAACAAAGCAGTCAACTTGTCTTGCCTAAAGGAGAACTGAAAAGAGCAAAGACTTGCCCAAACAGAAGTCTAAGGGACAATAAGGAATGCAAAATGCAGAAATGAGTTTGGAAGAACATTTAATCTAATAATAAGATGAAAAATAAAATATGGGTAAAAACAACAGAAACAGGAAAATGTCTAGAGATTTGCATGATAATTAGATTAAAACATTTTTTTAAAAAGGGTAAGTGGAAAGTCTTCAAGAAAGGCTGAAAAGGGTGAGAGTCACAACAACAGCAACTCTTCCAACTTTGCTTGCAGGATGCTTTGCATATCACAATAACTTTTTGTCATTGGAAGGAAATGCCGAATTACAGTACTAGGTTTGCCAAAAAAACACAACCCAACCCATTTCAAGCCTCAGGGACTTCTACGAGCTTCAGACTCTCTATGAACTGGGATATCATTTTGGAAAGCATCTCCAGCCCAAAGTATGTTACCCAAGAATCAACAGTCGCAAGCTATAGTTTTTTAAAAAGTCAGAATACATGATATATTTTAATAACTTAATTTTCTAAAGAAGTTTGACAAATGTTCAGTTAGACTTCTGTATTAGTTTGCACAATATTCATTTAGCTAATTCTTAGAGATCCTTAGCTAGATGGTAATCTAGAAAACTATTGTAGAGTTAGTGTAATTAATATTTTGAATAAGTAAATCAAAGCATAGGTACATCATAATATTGATTAATTGATTACACATGGAATTGGCAACGTTTCTAGGGCTAACTATATTGCCTTCTACATATACGAAATCCCAGGACACATGCAAGGGAACAAGCTGGGAAAGATTGCTCAATATCACGGTCAACCATCACTCAGGGAACATCTTTCTAGGCTAGAATAACATCTTATGAAATCATTTAAATCTTAATTTCCACTACATGGATATGACATGCCAAAAATATATATAGATATAGTTTGCATAATGGTCATCTGCTGAATTTAAAGACCTGTTTTCTTCTGTTTGATGGCTAAGAACCTGAAGCTTCTGTACCAATGTTAGATGCTTAAAGGCAAGTTGAAAATATAAGCCAAGTTTTGTGACTAATCGCTGATAGTCCAATGCTCCTTATAGTTCCAGAATCCTGTAGCTATCTTTTACTGATCCTAGAAAGATCCGTTAGACAGACCTAACCATTTTAACATGTACTGTGATTTAGCCACTACGTAAAGATTAATTAGGGTCTCATAATTTAATTGAAAGAGATCCAAGGCAACCTTTCTCCTTTTTCACATTCATGTTTTGCCTCTCTTCTTTATCTCAGATCAAGGCATGCTTTCAGTCCAAGATACTATTTCCATAGGGAGATGGTGATGAGAGAGACCTTTCTATGGTCCATGGTCTGAGAATGCTCCAAAAGCTGTCAGTTCCAGCCCATTTCAGTTGTGACATGCAGAGTGAGGAGAAGGGGTGAATGTGGCCCACCAGTCATGCATGTCTACTTCAAATTTTCCCAATAACATTTTTGTAAAGATTAGGGGGTATTACTTGGGCAGTTTTTGCCAATTAAAACAACCACTGAAATGACTACAAGTATTTTCATTGGCAAAATCAGATCTGTCGCTTTACAGTTTAAATGAAGAAACATTCATTTGATTTACTATGAAAAGCTGTATTTCTCATAGGAGCATGTCATTTTTATTTTGGTGTTTCAAATTGACCCATCCATTTCATTGATGGTTCCCCAAAGACTGAAAATATTTTTAAACAAAATTTGGGGAAGTAAAATATGCTTTTAAAAATGGAAAGCAAGAAACAGTATTTTAAATAGGAGACAATTATATTTTAATTCTTGTCAATAAAATACTTTAACAGCGAGTAAAAAGGCTTTCCCATTCAATGTCTATATCTATTTATTATTTTATTTATTTTTATTACATTTATATCCCGCCATTCTCCGAAGACTCAGGGCGGCTTACAAGCTTAGCAGTAGCCTTCATTCTATGTATATGCCTGCTTGTTAGGGCTTTCACACACACACCAGCGGCATTATTACAAAGTCAGCTTAATTGCCCCCAACAATCTGGGTCCTCATTTTACCTACCTCGGAAGGATGGAAGGCTGAGTCAACCTTGAGCCTGGTGGGATGCGAACCTGCACTAATTGCAGGCAGCTGGTGTTACTTAAGGAGGCATTAGCCCACTGCTCCACCAAGGCTCATATCCACTCAAAAATATCCAAACTTATTCACCACTGATTTCCTTAATCTATTTCTAAAACTATCATTTGTTAATACAAATTTTAAAAATATATCTTCTTTCATGAGAATATTTTGCATCATATTCACAATATCGTTTACTCCTCTAATGTCCTTGCCCTGAATTCTTTTTCTTTGATTTTTTTTATTTTTACTACAAGCAATTGATCCAATTGGCTACCAATAGATGGCAATAGACATACAAACTGGAGATGATGGGAAATTGTATTCCAAACAGATCTTAGTAACATCAGGCTGAGAATTTTGAACTTTAAGAAAGTTGGACAGGATTTGAGAGAATCATAGTCCATCCATTTAGCATAGAAAAATATTTTCTTCTTCCTTTTTTCTGTCTCTGTCTCTTCCTTAATTTTGTCCAGTACATGTTCTGAGAAAAAGCACTATCTCTTAAAGAAGTTTTCCCCATAAAATGGATGTTACTCTGTTCTTAAGCAAATGAAAACTGTCATTCATCAAGTCTTGGGAAACACCTGGAAGCTGTTGAATAACCAAATTATGAATGAGTGCAGTGTAATTTATCCTGCATACATTAAGCTAACTTGTTTTTCATGTAGTATGGTAGAAAATACACTCCATCACCTCTATTGTAATAAGATTCCATTGAACCCATAACTGCATTTCTGTGGTTCATTATTTGCCTTGGCAATTCACAGTGACTTCAATTTGCATTAATCTATGCCACTGTGCTCTTTGTTGATGAAGAATTTTCCCAATGTATAATGTGCAAAAATGTTGGCTTGAATTTAAATTAAGCAACACAAAGTGAGCCTCATTTTAATAGGGAGTAAACAATTTACTCATCAGAGGTAGCTTTATAAATTCTATTGATAATGTTTAGGTGTATTTCCAGAGAAGTATTCATATGAGTGTGTCCTAACTGTTCTTTGTAGTCTGACAGTTTCCAGAATGTGGCATCAAAAACAAAAAAGCATAAATTATAGATCTCATAGGTAAATACGTGTTCATAGACTACAGGCCAATTTGTCCTATGCTTCAACATTGTCCTGATAGCAATAGCACTTAGACTTATATACTGCTTCACAATGCTTTACAGCCCTCTTTAAGAGGTTTATAGAATCAGCATATTGCCCCAACAATCTGGATCCACATTTTACCAACCTCAGAAGGGTGGAAGGCTGAGTCAAGCTTGAGTCAGTCAGAACTGAACTCCTGGCAGTGAGCAGAGTTAGCCTGCAATACTGTTTTTTAACCACTGTGCCACCATGGCTTTTGGTATCACAGTGGTACTGTTCCCCCAGGATAAACTTCCTGCTTCAGATGAAGGGGATGAAAGCTTATGGCTTAAGTGTCACAAAACTCTCTGTTGTCTATATCGAAATTTCTGAACTACAGTTCCTTTTATTACATACAGGGAATATATGAATAAATTGAAGTCATTTATATAAATCCTAAAAGGGATGCGGTGGCTCAGTGGGTTAGGATGCTGAGCTTGTCGATCAGAAGGTCAGCAGTTTGGCGGGTTGAATCCTGAGTGCCGCATAACAGAGTGAGCGCCTGTTACTCATCCCAGCTTCTGCCAACCTAGCAGTTCGAAAGCACGTAAAAATGCAAGTAGAAAAATAGGGACCACTACGGTGGGAAGGTAACAGCGTTCCGTGTGCCTTTGGCATCTAGTCATGCCAGCCACATGAACACAGAGTCGTCCTCGGACAAACACTGGCTCTTTGGCTTTGAAATGGGGATGAGCACCGGCCCCTAGAGTCGGAAACGACTAGCACGCATGTGCAGGGGAACCTTTACCTTATATAAATCCTGTACAATAATCAGCTTGACCACTTCTGAATGTCCTTCCATCCATAAATATTAACATTTGTTATTTTAGCTCATTTTAACAGCATGAAGCATAATTCTGCTCAATCTCTTAAGAAGAAAACTGAGACGTAATCAATTTAGACTAGGTGGTAAACATGTTTGGATTACTTATTTAGGCTGATTCATAAAATAGCTTGATTAGACTCAGGTCAAATTGGTGGCTGAATCAATTCAATGTGGACATGAATTAAACATAAAGATCCTGGCACCAGAGCTTCCTATTTGCCATCCAGTAGAATGTGTATATAAGTGGCTATTACTTTTCTAACTAAGGGAAACATTTTAGAAATGATGAAAAAAAACAAATGAAAATAATCAATGTGCATTTAGCTTTCAAAGGCTATATAACTATAAAAATTGTTATGGCCTTGAAAAGAGCAGACAAACTTCTCTGTAATGATTACACATCATCTGTGGAATTTCCTTGCACCTTAAAATATTTTTAGAGCTTTATAAACTATACAGAATGGAAACTTCTCTTATTGTGATGATTCACAGAGCTTCACCTTGTTTTCTCAAGCTGATCATCAACAATGTTTGTGTTCCCAGGATGAATATTGATCTTTAGTGAAATTGAAACACATGGAAGGAATTCACAGTCTTGTCCATTTCTCCAATGCTGTGTCTTTATAATCCAAGCAAGTGTATTTACGTAGTTCTGCAGCTCAGGTTTCCTGCCCTGTGAAAGGAAAAGAAAAGCAATAGGTCAGGCAGAAGAAACCAAACATGGAACTTTACAGTATCTGAATTAAATAGTGGCAACTGGTGATCTTCACAATCTCCCTCACTCTTTCTCTCAGTCACCTGTTCATTTAGCGACCATTTTGCTTAAAGTCTGAATCATCAGAACCAATTGCAGTCATTAAAGGAGAACTGCCTGTATTTTTGGTGTCTAGGGTTGCTGATGTGGAACTATAATCCCTTTCTTTAGCAGTTCAAAGTACCTTTCTGGCCCTTTCCTTTAACCCTAGTCATAAAAAATTGCCTTGATGACAATTCATGATTTTGCCTCTGGACCCTGGAGTAACAATTGAGGATGGTATCAACAGGATATGTTCAAGAAAGTCAAGGTGGCAGTCACAATGATGCAACCAAAGCTCCACCTTTTTTTATGTCCAAAGATAAAGTATAAATATGTTTTAGCTTTAGAAATAGATAAATTAGAAATATCCATAGTGTAGAATTTTAGGCAACAAGAAAATATATTTCCCATAATATTACTGGGAGCCCTTCTCTCCCACAAAACAAAGATACACTTTATGTCCATCACCTAATTTAGCTATCATGTTTTAGATCACTGCCAATGAATTTTGTCCTTCTGTATCAAACAACACTGATGGAAAAGAAAGATGCAGAATTAGTAAAAGATAAAACAATTTCACTATTAAAAGCTTCCCATTTGTTAAACGTATGAACTATTTTATTTAAAGTTGGCCCTTTGTCTATAGACAGACATTCATGAACTTTTTTTCCAGGCTGATAGCTGTGTTTCAGCATTTGAGGGTATGTTGTAGATGAGTCATGGACTTGCAAAATGGCTGCTTGGAGAAGTTTCTCTAATTCACGAAATGTCTGCCATAGGGGATATATCCAAAAGCAAAGTTTGAATTTATCCACATACTATTTGTTACTCTCAAAGTATGAGCTGTATTATTTCTGCTTACCTTTATCCTTTTTCTGGGTAACTGTGCATATTTCCAAATAAACCATGAGATAGATTGCCTAATGGCCCCAGATATTTGAGGGGTTGGGGTCAGGATGGTGTTGGAGATTATTATTCTGCTTTACAGCATTTCATCTATTTGTTTTTTTAGTGAAAATAATTCAGGTGAGTTAAAGAATTGGGCTGGATGAAACAGTGTCAATTATGGCCCAGTTGCTATTGGGTTCCTGGCTATAGAATATTGGGGACCTGAGAATTTTCCATATATGAGCAGCAATATGTTCAGGAACTTACCACAAATATTTAAGCTCATTTTTTGCCTTTTAGGCCTCTGAGTTTGCATTAAAGAAAAGAATATGCAACATCAGGCAGAGAAACTAAGCCATGTACATTGCTCTTACTAAGGAAAACAGCAGGGAGTTCCAATGGATACCTTTGATGTCGGAAGAAAATTACTTGTTGGTGAGACAGAAATTATCTCACTTAAATAGTATTTTTCCTGAGGTATGTTCTCAAACCAAGCAACTTTTCCGCCCAAAAAGAGAGAAATAGAGAGAGATTATTTGGCATCCAGATGTTCTTCTCATGTTTCTAACTCATCGGTCCCAATGGTAAAGAATATTCTTGCAAAACAGTTTCTGGATAACTGTATTGTTAATCCATTAATGAGAAAAAGAAATGGGCAATATTTTATATATAGAAATTGTTTAATCTATATTTTTAAAAGAAAGGAATGTGAAGTTAGATGTAACTTTAGAGGTCACAAGGGGAAAGGCCAGGCTACCGAAATCACTCCAATTCCACATCAAACCAGCTAATTTTAAAACTTTCATTCTCTACATTTCCACAGATTTAGGACTCACATTGAATTGGTTAATGTTAGAAAGAGTTTTCTGAAGGTTTTTGTTGCAAGTATTATTGATGCATAGTGTATTTACCCTGATAGAATAAATAGAATAAATAATTTCACTAGGATCAGTGGGAGTTACTGAAATTTATATAGGCTAAAACTGAACTCACTAACATAAACTCAGCAGACAATAACGCAAGAGATCTACACAGAGAGGGTGGGAATAAGTGACCAACTCTGCATTGTGACATTGTGATATAAATGCAACTGTAAAAGGAATGCAAATAAGAATGGGTGGAGTTTGCAGCTTTTATTGATTTTAAGGGAGCTTTTGATAATATCTCAGCGGTAAGACTCTGAGCAGATCCTTTATAGACAAAAGGCATTTGCTTCTAATTCATAAACTATACAATAAAACCAATCTTAGAGTAAGATGCAGTTGGGAAGGTAGAATTCTGACTTTATTCACACTGTTAAGGAAGTGAAACAAGGATGTATTCTGTAACATATAAATCAACTTTCTGATTAAAACCCTTCAGAGAATTGGTGTCTGTGCACCAAAATTAACTGACAGATATCTCTGATGATACATTTCTTCCTCTTTGTCTTCGGTAGGCATGAAGCGAGCATTAAGAACCCTGGCATCCTATTGTAATGAGCAACAACTAATAATTAATTATGATAAATCTAAAGATTTAGTATATTATCCAATTTTTTAAAAAAGCACAAGTCGACAACTGAAACTCATGAATTAGAGCAGATCAATTTTTTAAAAAATACTTGGGCTTAGTGTTTCAGGCTTCTAGAAAATTAACAGCCCAGGCAAATTATGCCACTTCTACTGTCCAAAATTGCTCACAAATAAGAGCTAAATTTTATAGACAGCAGTTTGGCAAACTACACTCCAGCAGTGGTTAAATTGATTATGGCTAAAACAATTGCCCAATTGCTACATGGGAGAAAACAGCCCACATACTAAACTAAGGGCTTATGAAACTGTTTAACTGAATTTTTTTGTTCAATATCCCAAAATGCACCATTGATGCAGTCTTGAGTCTTGAAGCTAACTTGCCATGTGTTATGGACCAGGTCTGTCCAGGATTCTAATCTCGGGACTCAGAATCATGTTTGACCCTACAGGCCTCTGGATTGTCACACAGCTATCAATTTCATTGACACCATACCTGTATAGAAGAATTCTGCAGCCTTGACCTCTCTTCTGAATATTTAGACCAATTAAATCTGGAGAAAGCCAAAGAATTGCAGACAATGATAAACCAAAATGATATCATCAGTGCTTCTAGATTCTAGCCCTAAGCAAATATAGATGGCTGTTGTCAGATATGAGTCCATTTCATTTGATTTAAAAGGGTGGAGCTTTAATCTAATGTTATAAGATATATTCTGTTATTTTTAATATCAAAGAATATCTAAAGGATTTGCTTCTGAGAAGACATAGATTAGGGCTAATATTTTATAAGGTAAAGGTAAAGGTTCCCCCGCACATGCGTGCTAGTCATTTCCAACTCTAGGGGCCGGTGCTCATCTCTGTTTCAAAGCCAAAGAGCCAGTGTTTGTCCGAGGACGTCTCCATGGTCATGTGGCCGGCATGACTAGACGCCAAAGGCACACAGAATGCTGTTACCTTCCCACCGTAGTGGTCCCTATTTTTCTACTTGCATTTTTTATGTGCTTTCGAACTGCTAGGTTGGCAGAAGCTGGGATGAGTAACAGGTGCTCACTCTGCTACGCAGCACTCGGGATTTGACCCGCCAAACTGCTGACCTTCTGATCGACAAGCTCAGCGTCCTAACCCACTGAGCCACCGCGTCCCTTATTTTAAAGTTCTTAGGTTAATGGCCCTGTTTCTGTATTTCGAGAGGACTTTCAGCCAGACTAAAACCTTATTTCACCAACATAACTAAGGGCAGGGCTTTTTTTCCTCATAGAACGCTCAGAACGGCATTCCGGCACCTCTTTTTTGCAAAAAAAAAAAAAAGCTGTGTTGCTATTGGCTTAAGCCTATTTCAGGCTTTGCTCTTTTATGACTCATGGATTTCAACTCCCAGAATTCCTGAGTCAGCTATGCTATTGGCTTTTGGAAGCCAATAGGAATTGCTGCTGAGCTTGCCAAAAGACCCAGCAGGCAAAGGTTGCACAGGCAAATTGCAGCAAAGGCAGCACTTCTCACTGCTCCCCAACTCTAGGTAAGTAAGATATTATTTGCAAATAGGATATCCAAGTATGACTCAAGGAAATTTTCCCTGTATAGAGGGAGTAGTGGTTTGTTTCACTTTGTTTTACTTTTCAAATTTCTGTAGGGAAAAATGATTAGAAAAAGGCAGGAAGTTATTTTTATTAGGAAGAATTCATTTATCCCATGCTAGATCTTTGGGAGCTTAATACCACAAGCACAGAACATTTGCTTTTCTGAAACTTCATTCAAATTCAATTCCTGATAGGGGCATTTGAAAAAAAAGTTATTTATTAAATTTATATGCTGACTATCTCACCAGGATGACTCTGGATTCAAGGACAGGGTTTGCAACTTCTGTTTGTAGTTATCCACGTTTCTGCACACTGAGATAATCAGCCATTATACAAATACAGAGCCTATCATGCTTTTATATTTATATGGAACAGATACATTACCTGAAATTTTTGGAATGTGTAAAAAAATTGAACCAGCCCAGAAACTCATTTCCCATTGTTTGTGTATATAGAAAGTAAACCCTGAAATAGATTTGGAAAGAGCAAGGACTTTGATTAAATGGAAATGTTGCTAAGCATAGAACTGTTGAATTAATTTGCAGCTGTTTCTGCTGTTTTCTTTTTATGTGCTTATGATTTTATATCACATTTTAAAATCAGCCAAATTGAATAGGAATAAGATTGTGACTGAAAGAATACTAATTCTGAAATATAGTAAATATCTTTAACAAGTAACATTAAATTTAGCTTTAGTGTAATTTGCTTGTTTACTGTAGCTAAAACTGGAAATTATATTTCTAAAGCATTAGTTTGGATCATTGGAAAGAAAAAAGATTTAATATTTATGATTCAAAAATATAAATATGTGAGAAACATGTTTTTAAAGACCTTTGCAGCTTGTTCTCATATATATCCTGCCACAAAGGAATAACTAAAATTATGAAATTTAGAATCTACCAAGCTTCCCTCCCATGGACAGAAGACAATCTATGGGAAATGTGAATCTGTAATCCATAGCTTTAGCAGCAATAATAAATCTAATTATGCTATGCATATTTAAGTTAGCCAAACCATGGAGCAGTGGTAGCAATCTTCTATCACAATGGCAAGCCCTTTAAGATTATATATTGTTAATCATATAAGTGAAGAAATGAGGAAAACTTTAGTTAAAGAAATTGTTTGATCCAATAATAAAATTTCATTGATAATTGATGAAACAACCACAATAAGCAAAAAACCTACCCTCATAGTATTTGTTTGATCCTGTATCGAAGGTATGGGAATGAATTCACCAGTAAATTTGTTTTTGGACTTGGTAAAACTTGAAAAAGTAACAGCAGGAAGGAATATTTGATTCCTTACTCCAATGTCTTTACTCTTATGGGATGACAGAAGATTATTTGAAAAAATATTTGATTTCTCTGGCATGCGATGGCACCGCTGTGATGATGGGATGTAAAGGTGAAGTGAAAAAATTGCTGTCAGAATGTTTTCCTTCTATTATAGTTTGGCATTGTGCTAATCACAGACTAGAATTATCAGTAGGTGATGCTGCCAAGGAAACTTCAGGAATAAATAGATTCCCATCATTTATTGATAAACTGTATGTCATATACCATGCTTCACCAAAGAATAGCAGAGAGTTGCATTCATGTGCAGAATTACTGGGGACTGAGCTGCTGAAAATTGGAAGAATTTTAAGTAGCCGATGGGTGTCATCTAGTTTGCATACAGTTTTGGCTGTATGGAATAATTTTGAATCCCTAGTGTATCATTTTGAACAAGCAATGCATGATCCTACAAGAGATAAAAATGATAAATGCACTTATGATGGCTTGAAAAGAAAAATAACATCTACAGAATTTTTATTGGACCTAGGATTGATTTGTGACGCTCTCCAAGAATTGTCAGATTTAAGTTTGGTTCTACAGGACCGCAACATCAACTTGTATAAGGCAAATAAGAAAATAAAAATACTGGTACAAGTTTTTGAAGAAAGAAGACAGAACTTTGGGGCCTATTATAAATGTGCTGTGCTGCTGTAAGTGATCTTCGCTTTCGTGGAGTTTTACTTCACGAAAGAGATTCATAAAGGATCCTCCCATTGACCCAAGTATATTTTATACAAAATTGAAAGAGTCATTTGAAAAAAGATTACTTGATAGCAAAGACGATGAGTTGGCATATTGGTCTCGTGTACTTGATCAAAAACATTGGCCTGAAGATGTTAATACTCAACTGACATTTGGAGAAGTGGAAATTAGAAACTTATCAATCAGACTGCAACTAAATGAAAGAGAAATGATTCGTGGATTCCGTGAATACATTCTCAAAAAGACATATCCAGAAAAACTGTTGCATTTGATACGGACTCTGAATACCATTCCTATTTCTTCAAGTGAATGTGAACGTGGGTTTTCACAGATGAATCTAATTGCCACCCCAAAAAGAGCTTCGTTAAAGACTAAGACAATTTCAGCACTTTTCATTAAACTTGTCGGACCACCTTTGAGACTTTATGATCCTTCAAAGTATATTGATCTGTGGTTACTCAGAGGACGACATTCGGCCATATATACTAAGAGCAAGGAAAGGAGTCAAGAAGATTTGCCAGATGAGAATTGGACAAAAGTTTGGAATTTTCTATGAACATTTGCCTTAAATACAATAAATTAAATGTATGTTAACAATTGAATATATAATTGTTTAATTATATAAATAAATATATAAATAAGAAGGTAAATGTAAAGGTTCCCCTGCACATGCGTGCTAGTCGTTTCCAACTCTAGGGGCCGGTGCTCATTTCCGTTTCAAAGCCAAAGAGCCAGCGCTTGTCCAAAGACGTCTCCGTGGTCATGTGGCCGGCATGACTAGATGCCAAACGCACACGGAACGCTGTTACCTTCCCACCGTAGTGGTCCCTATTTTTCTACTTGCATTTTTACGTGCTTTCGAACTGCTAGGTTGGCAGAAGCTGGGACGAGTAAAAGGCGCTCACTCTGTTACGCGGCACTCGGGATTCGACCCACCAAACTGCCGACCTTCTGATCGACAAGCTCAGCGTCCTAACCCACTTAGCCACCACGTCCCTAAATATATACATAAAATTATATAAATAAAAGTTTAACAAGATGAGAGTTCCGGCACCCTTTTTTTTTTTTTAGAAAAAAAGCCCTGACTAAGGGTGTTACAGTGTTTATGATATAAAACACATTATATTTCATTCAACTTAAAAGGCAGTCTACAATTAAAATTCAGTTACTTCTCAGTGTGGTGAATAGAAATTTCCTGACAGTTTGAACAATTAATCAGTGGAACAACTTACCTCCAGAAGTTGTCGGTACTCGAACAGAGGATGTTTAGTTTAATGTCTAGTTTAATGAAGAAAAGGACGATGGGTGACATGATAGCAGTGTTCCAATATCTCAGGGGTTGCCACATAGAAGAGAGAGTCAAACTATTCTCCAAAGCACCTGAAGGCAGGACAAGAAGCAATGGATGGAAAATAATCAAGGAGAGAAGCAACCTAGAACTACGGAGAAATTTCCTGACAGTTAGAACAATTAACCAGTGGAACAACCTGCCTCCAGAAGCTGTGAATGCTCCAACACTGGAAGTTTTTAAGAAGAGACTGGACAGCCTTTTGTCTGGAATGGTATAGGGTTAGTGGTGGCGAACCTATGGCACACATGCCACAGGTTGCATGCAGAGCCCTCTCTATGGGCACATGTGCTGTTGCCCCAGTCCTAGGCCTTCAGCTGGGTTTTATAAAACCTTTTTGCTTTAGGCCAGGGGTGTCAAACTCAATTTCATTGAGGGCTGTATCAGCATTGAGGTTGCCCTCAGGGGGCTGGGTGGGCGTGGCCAGGGTGGGCGTGGCTGGAGTGTGTATGGCCTACTGGGTGGGCATGGCCAGCTCTACATCGTTCGCATCAAGGGTGCCTATGGGGGCCTGGGCAGGAGTGGGACAGATCTGAGGGTCTCTGGCAGGAGGAGGGTCTCTGGGCCAGGGCCAAGGCAGTGGGGGCCATTCCCTCACTGTTTCCAGGATGGCTTCACGGGCCACATGACTCAGCCTTCCATCCTTCCGAGGTAGGTAAAATGAGGACCCAGATTGTTGGGGGCAATAAGCTGACTTTGTAATAATGCTGCTTGGGGGGGGGGGCAAAGTCCTAATAAGCAGGCATATACATAGAATGAAGGCTACTGCTAAGCTTGTAAGCCGCCCTGAGTCTTCGGAGAAGGGCGGGATATAAATGGGATTAAAATAAAAAATAAAATAAAATAAACTTCGCGGGCCGGATCCGGCCCCCGGGCCTTGTGTTTGACATGTCTGCTTTAGGCTCTGCTGCATGTGCAAAAAAAAGGTTCAATCAATCAATCAATTTCAACTTCTCAACCCCCACCCAATGGGCCATGCCCACCCGGCACCCTACAATATATAAATGGGTTTTGAGTTGCAGTTTGGGCACTCGGTCTCTAAAAGGTTCACCATCACTTGTATAGGGTTTCCTGCCTGAACAGGACTAGAAGACCTCCAAGTTTCCTTCCAACCTTCTTCTTCTTCTTCTTCTTCTTATTATTATTATTATTATTATTATTATTATTATTATTATTATTATTATTATTATCATCATCATCATCATCATCATCATCATCATCATCATCTTTTATTCATTAAACATGAATCTCACTCAACTAAACATTCAAATTGACTGGTGCTGATGGTTGACACGGGTTGCTGCTAGCATCCTAGATATCAACCAGGTACCTCCTTAAATTATTGTTTTATTATTATTATTATTATTATTATTATTATTATTATTATTATTATTATTATTATCATTATCATTATCATTATCATTATTATTATCATCTCCAATGTCCCTTCCAACTCTGTTAATCTGTTTTTAGTTCCTGTTAAAATTGTATTAACTCACAAGGTCAAAATGAGTCAAAACTAATAGGAGGCAAGTCCAAAAGTCCAAAAACGATCTATCACACTATAAGATAAGGGAACATGGCCAAGTTACTTTAGAAGCTCAGGACATCTTAATTCTACTATCTCTTGATTGTTTGCCCCTGGAAGCCTGAATAGTAGCTAGAAATAGAGACAGTAACCTTTCATTTTCATTCACCAGAGAGACCCAACCCAGTACTAATTTGACTTCTCAGAACTACCAGATAGATAGATAGATAGATAGATAGATAGATAGATAGATAGATAGATAGCCTTTATTGTTATTTTTTACTGTGAGCACAATGGCACACATTAAAAAATGAAATTTAGTTCCTTGCTCTCAAAGTGTACACATCATAACACACATTTAAATATACTATATATTTATTTATTTTATTTATTTATTTTATTAAATTTATATACCGCCCTATTCCCGTAGGACTCAGGGCGGTTTACAGGGAAAATTAAAAGCATAACATACAAAAATTAAAATCAGTTAAAACAATTAATTAATTCAAGTCCCCGAAATTTAAAACTAAAACCCAATTAAAATTAAAACCCCTCAGTCTGGGCCAGACAGCTCGAAGAGCCAAGTTTTCAGGTCCCGGCGAAATGAGCGAAGGTCGGGGGCAGTCCTAAGTTCCGTGGGAAGTTGGTTCCATAGGGCCGGCACGCTCACAGAGAACGCTCTTCCCCTGGGAATAACCTGCCGGCATTCCTTAACCGGCGGTATCCTGAGAAGGCCCTCCCTGTGAGAGCGCACAGGATGATGGGAAGTTGATGCCGGCAGCAGGTGTTCCCTTAGATAACCTGGACCCAAGCCATTTAGGGCTTTATAGGTCATTACCAGCACCTTGAATCTATACAACATAAAAAAATAAAATAAATAAATAGACCAGGGGTGTCAAACTCAATTTCATTGAGGGCTGCATCAGCATTGCGGTTGCCCTCAGAGGGCTGGGTGGGTATTGCCAGGGTGGACGTGGCCTACTGGGTGGGCATGGCTAGAGTGCATATGGCCTACTGGGTGGGCATGGCCAGCTCTACATCATTCGCAACAAGGGTGCCTATGGGGGCCTGGGCAGGAGTGGGACAGATCTGAGGGTCTCTGGCAGAAGGAAGGTCTCAGGGCCAAGGCAGTGGGGGCTGTTCCCTCACTGTTTCCAGGATGGTTTCATGGGCCACATGAAACCACTTCACGGGCCGGATCCGGCCCCCAGGCCTTGTGTTTGACATGTCTGGTATAGACCTACCCCTTACATATAAGTAACATATAAATATTAATCACTGTCCATCTTGAATACATAATGGAAGGAGAAAGCTTTAGAGTTCACAAGGTTAATACTGTATGGAACAAAACTGTGACTGAATCTGGATGTTCTGCTTCAGATACCACGAACCCTCCTCCCAGAAGGTAACAAGGAAAACAGGTTGTGAAGAGGATGTGTAGTGTTCCAGACAATCTTACGGACCCTGCTCAAGCAACGCTTCTGTGCTATGTCCTGGATGGAAAGGAGAGAACTGCCAATAATGTTTTTGGCCATCCTCACCACTCTCTGCACTGCTTTCCTGTCTGAAGCGGTGATGCTTCTAAACCAGACTGTGATCCAGTATGACAGGATGCTCTTGATCATCCCTCTGTAGAAAGTGGTAAGGATAGGGGAAGAAGATGTGCTTTTCTCATGCAATGCAGAAAATGCAAGCTCTGCTGTGCCTGCTTCACCAGTGTCTTGCTGTTGGGTGACCAAGCCAGTCTACTTGTTAACTGCACACCCAGGAATTTGATGCTGGTAGCCATCTCCACAGGTGAATCATTGATCCACAGAGAAGTGTGGCTGTGCCTGCCTTTTCTGAAATCGACAATGATCTCTTTGTTTTTTTCAGTATTTAAAGCTAGACTGTTTTCCTTACACCAGTTCACCAAACCTTCAACCTCCTTGAGGTAAGCAGCCTCTTTGTCATCATGAATAAGGCCCACTACTGTTGTATTATCTGCAAACTTCACAATATGGTTGGTGGCAAACCTAGCACAACAGTCATGGGTCAACAGGGTGAACAGCAGCGGACTTAGAACACAGCCCTGAAGAGAACCTGTGCTCAAGAAAATTAAGTTATTATTTCTTCATTGTCCAAGCAAGCTTAATCTTTAGAATGGAAAGATAGGAACAGAATGCCTTTTTTTCAAGTCTACCTTCATAGATCAGCACGGTAAACTGTTTAATGGACTATCTCTAACAGCAAAATAAAGGAAGGTAATACTATTGCAACTTGGAGGGTTTTTTTTCCTTGACAAAAAGATCCAGAAACTGCTGAAAAATTTGCTCAGTTAGAATCAGAAGGAGAAATTATATCACTACCCATTTGTGCATAAACATTTTTGTTTTTCTTATTTTGTGTTATACTGTAGTTCATTTCTGGGCAGTTAGACTACACACACACACACACACACACACACACACACACACACACACACAGAGAGAGAGAGAGAGAGAGAGAGAGAGAGAGAGAGAGAGAGAGAGAGAGAGAGTATATTTCACATTTGGTTGTGTTATGTAATGTATTTTTAAATTATTCTAATTAGGTTTTTTTCTTCTCTTTATTAATGTGTGTTTTGTATAGTTTCACTCATACAACAGTTTTTTTTAAATCTTAGACATGACCAATTTAAATATTTTTTGGAAGTGGGGAGGGGCTATCTCTTGTTTCCATGTGTCCACATTTTAAGTGGTCTTCTGGAATGTTACAGCCTAAGAGGAAACACATGTTTTAAACAATTAGTGATTTAAAACCTCAAGTTTGTTTTTGTGTGTCTTTCTCTGTGTTTTAAACAAGAAACTCGTATTCTTCCAAAGAAGAATTATTTGCTATAGTGCAAATAAAGACACAAAACAGATACACTAATAATAATAATCCAACCCCCTGCTCAGACAAGAAAGCCTATACCATTTCAGAGAAATGGCTCTCCAGTCTCTTCTTAAAAACTTCCAGTGTTGGAACATTCACAGCTTCTGGAGGCAGGTGGTTCCACTGGTTAATTGTTCTAACCATCAGGAAGTTTTTCCTTAGTTCCAGGTTGCTTCTCTCTTTGATTAGTTTCCATCTGTTGCTTCTTGTCCTGCCTTCAAATGCTTTGGAGAATAGCTTGACTCCCTCTTCTTTAGTGAGAACTAGTTTGGTGTAGGCATAAAACCAACTGGGTGATCTTGGGCAAGTCATTCTCTCTCAGCCCTGGGAAGGAGTCAACGGAAAACCACTTCTGAAATCTTGCTAAGAAAATTCCAAGGATTTGGCCAGGTAGCCAAGCTAAAAAAATACTCAAGGGAGGAAAAAAAATCTTGTTACAATTAGTTTAATATGTCTTCTAAGGCCTTTAGGCAAGATGGGTGGAAAACAAATCTAATAAATAAATAAATAAATCTGTGGTGGAATAGCTAATTCAGAATTTAATAAATTTTAAAATTTAAACAATTAAAAGTTGCAGTAACAGATAGTGATTATTGATTACCATGGTCCCACTAGGAAATCCCACAATTATCTTTCAAAGAGATTTTGTGCTTGTTTTTTACTTTGGTTTTTTTTATTGAAAAGTTTTTCAATACATTTTATCTTTAACAAAACCCCTCCCCACCCCCACCCCCCTTCCCAGCCCAACCCAACCCTCCCCCCTCCCCTTCCCCCCTCCCCAACTTCCCAGAGCTAAATACAAGGTATAAATGTAAAAAACAAAAATAAACTACCATATGCTAATAACAATAAACTATTAAGTCTATCGCAGTTTAGCTCTTATAAAATGACTACAAGCAATATAAATATCACATCGGTACTTATTCAAATGCTAAATGAAACTTTTTAGTCCCATATTTATTCTGGATGTAATCAATCCATTTTTTCCACTCCAGGACATATCGTTGTTGCGAATGGTCTTTCAAATACGCCGAGATCTTTGCCATTTCCGCCATTCCTCTATAGTCGGCAGTTCTTCCTTCTTCCAATATTGCCCTACTAAAAGTCTTGCTGCCGTAATTAAGTTCAACATCAACTTAATGTCCACAACAGTAGTGTCAGTAATAATACCCAATAAAAACAATTGCGGACAAAACTTTATCCTTTTCTTAAATATCTTCTGCATATTCCACCAGATTTTAATCCAAAATGCTTTAACCTTTTTACAGGTCCACCATATGTGAAAATACGTTGCGTCTTCGCCACCACACCTCCAACATTTAGGCTGGTAGTTCGGATACATACTTGCTAGCTTTTTGGGATCTAAATGCCACCTATAAAACATTTTATAAAAATTCTCTCTTAAATTTTGGGCTTGCGTAAATTTTACATTTCTCACCCAGATCCTTTCCCAAGTGTCCATTGTAATAACTTCTTGAATATTCTGAGCCCACTTTATCATGCAATCTTTAACAAGTTCTGTTTCTGAATCAATTTCTAACAATGCAAGATATATCCGTTTAATATGTGCTTGACCCTGATTTCTAATTTGCTTTACCAAATTTTCATCAGTCATTGAAAAACCAGTTTTCTGGTCTTCTTTCCACCTGGCCTGTAATTGCCCATACTGAAACCAAGTTTGAACAATCTTTTCTCCTCGCAAAAAGTTATACGGCTTCAAACGCCATATATTCCTCTCCAAACTTAAAATTTCCTTATATGTAGTCACATCATGTTTAAACCCAACATTTATATTTTCTATTGCGTACTTGTTTTTTACTTTGGAAGTTGGTTGAAGTATCAAGCATTTTAATCAAGTTTTTTAGAATTCTAATTCATGGAAAGTGCTCCTGATCTAATTTCTAAGATTTAACTAGATATATGACACTTTCAAGTCCATCTCAGTGTCAATATTCTGTTTACTCTGTTCCTCATCAAGACTTATTTCTTAGGGTTTTTTTTTGGGGGGGGGGAGTTGGTCCTGAAAGGAATACAGCAATACAATACAGCAATACAAATTCATATATAATTTTTGAACAGTCCTGTGTTACACTGCCATTTTTTTAAAAAAAGAAACACTCTAATATTTTAAAATGTCATTTAAAGACATCATTATTACAAGACTTTTGTTTTATCAATTAGACGAAATAAAATTTCAAGAATTGTTAGATGCAAAGAGAGTTTCAGTGAATTTAAGAGAATGTATGGGACTGATTTAAGGAATTTCTTCCTGGCTGTGTGATTGCTTTTGCCACTTGGAAAAAGATGAAATCGAAGTTGGAATATGAAAAGTTGGAAAATATGGTTAAGCAATTCTTGAATAATAATGCTAGACAGCATTCACAGAATTGTACAATATTTTTTTATTTTTATGTAAGAATAGAGTTTCATCATCCTTATGCACTTGACACCAAACATTACTTAAACTGTATTAAGCAACACTTTTCAGAGCAAGGGGAAAAGTTTGGTAAACTATTGGCTTCTGGACTGAAATACTGTTGGCAAACTAAATAATAATAATAATAATAATAATAATAATAATAATGATGATGATGATGATGATGATGATGATGATGATGTTCAACCCCCTGCTCAAGCAGGAAACCCTATACCATTTCAGACAAATGGCTGTCCAGTCTCTTCTTAAAAACTTCCAGTGTTGGAGCATTCACAGCTTCTGGAAGCAAGTCATTCCAATGATTTATTATTCTAACAGTCAGAAAATTTCTCCTTAGTTCTAGGTTGCTTCTCTCTTTGGTTGGAGTAGTGGCAGGAGAAATAGGGAAATATTGCTCTTTGCTCACTGATTCTCTGATTCCATGTGATAAGAGACCTAGTGGTACAGTGAGATAGACCAAAATGAAAGAACCAGATTTCCTCATTGCTAAAAGTTGAATGGTCCTGAGAAACAGTGTCCAGGGAAACGGTGCCCAAGGGGATTGCCCAAGGCAGTCAAAGTAGCAGTCAATAGGAATTGGGAAGATCCTATCCCTGAAGATATCACCATCTTCACAGACAAAGCACCATCAACCACATAAGTATGAAGGGTGACGTTGGGATCTGAAGCAAAGTTTACCTAGTGATAATTTTAAAACCCGGTCAGATAACTATAACTTTAGTCTGCCTGTGGGCTGGAGTATGACAGGTGATATCTTGAGGACATGACCTACAAAAATGTTCCTGGGACATCTTGTTGTGGTTAGGAAGGCATGACATCAATCAACAAATTATGTGTTCTATTTTAGCTAGAAAAGAAGGCATTGTTTCAAATATTTGATTGGAGTACACATAAGTATTCAGTAATCCACTGATAAATAAGTGCATTTTGTTTTAGAACAAACTGTTTCTCTCAGAATTTGCTTAAATGTGTTTCTAATGGCATAGGCCTTTCTTGTTTTTATGGTTATTGGGGTTGCTGGTTTTTTTGCTTTGTTTGAGGGGTTTTTTATGTTAAAACAGGAAAAACACAGAGGAAGAAGGTTCTGTGAGTCCAGAGGATATTTGAAAGACTAGCTTTTCTGAAATGTGTTCCTCCTCAAGACAGTGATCTGTCCTGCTGTTAAAGGAAAGATCTTTTTCGTTCTTGAACAGGTTCTCTCAGAGGTAAGCAACCTTGGCTCTTTTATGATTCGTGGACTTCAACTCTCAGAATTCCTGAGCCAGCATGGCTAGCTCAGGAATTCTGGGAGTTGAAGTCCATGAGTCATAAAAGAGCCAAGGTTGCCTACCCCTATCTTAGACAAATGTGTAAGCATTATTAAAGTCTGTCTGGAATTTCTTTCTCTTTCACTGCCTCTTCTCCCAACTTTGATTCAAACATTTGCTGCTAAAGCAAAAGTCTTGTGGACAGGAAACTCAAAAGTAAAGCGTTACCAAATATATCTAATCTCCCGCCTCTAGTTTTTTTTTAAATTTCATATGAAAAATCACCAGACGCTGGTGATGACAGGCAAGCCAATCAAAAAGCAACAAATGATCGGTGCAAAGAAAACCAAGGCTGCCAACAGCTGGATTCACAGAGGAAGGTTTTGTAGATATTACCGTCAATTAGTGTAAAAGAGATGCTGTCAGTTTAACCAGAACAGCAAATGCTTCACCATTTGTGGCTTACCCTAGGAAAACATTATTCCTAGCCAGATAAGTCCTCTCTTTCTCTCACTCTACTTTATTCTCTCTCTCTTGACTAACTTTTTTTTATCTGTGGTACTAATCTAACCTTGGATTGTTGAATTAAGGAAAATGGTGGAATTGCCATACCAGCAACCATTTCTTCTTCATCTTTCATACCTGGAAGTATCTTTCCCCATTTGTAAGATATGATAAGGTTCTGCTTTCTCTGAGCCTAAAATTAGAAACTGAAATTAACGGAGGGATAGAATCAAGATCAAGTGAAGTACTAATACCACTTTACAATGCCTTGGTAAGGCCACACTTGGAATACTGCATCCAGTTTTGGTCACCACGATGTAAAAAAAGATGTTGAGACTCTAGAAAGAGTACAGAGAAGAGCAACAAAGATGATGAGGGGACTGGAGGCTAAATCATATAAGGAACGGTTGCTGGAACTGGGTATGCCTAGTCTAATGAAGAGAAGGACGAGGGGTGACATGATAGCAGTGTTCCAATAGCTCAGGGGCTGCCACAAAGAAGAGGGGATCCAAGGCACCTGAAGGCAGGACAAGAAGCAATGGATGGGAACTAACCAAAGAAAAAAGCAGCCCTAGAACTAAGCAGAGATTTCCTGACAGAACAATTAATCAGTGGAACAACCTGCCTTCAGAAGTTGCGAATGCTCCAACACTGGAAGTTTTTAAGAAGAGACAGGACAGCCATTTGTCTGAAGTGGTATAGGGTTTCCTGCCTGAGTGGTGGGTTGGACTAGATGACCTCCCAGGTGCCTTCCAACTTATTATTATTATTATTATTATTATTATTATTATTATTATTATTATTATTATTATTTTGTTGCTCTTCTTCTTCTTCTTCTTCTTCTTATTATTATTATTATTATTATTATTATTATTATTATTATTATTATTATTATTATTCATTGAGAGTCTTGAATATACTACAATTTATAGGGAGTCATTCTTCTTCCTTGCTTGGGACTTAAAAGGGGGATAGAATTTGTAATAGGGAATGGCAAATGGTTTGCTTGCAAACTGAATTGCATGAATGGAATCATGTACAACCTTTTCTGGAGTGAGGACCACATTGGACTTAAATATCACATTTAAAGACTGCCGGCGGACAATACCCAGGGGGAGGGCCTTCTCTGTGGGTGCGGCAGCCCTTTGGAACCAGCTGCCTGTAGAGCTTAGGACTGCCCCTGACCTTCGCTCATTCCGCCGGGACCTGAAGACCTGGCTCTTTGAGCTTTCTGGCCTGGACTGAGAGTATTATTATTATTATTATTAATAATAATAATAATAATAATAATAATAATAATAATAATAATAATAATAATAATTTTATTTGTATACCGCCCTTCTCCCGAAGGACTCAGGGCGGTGAACAGGGCAATACATGTTAAAAAGACAAAATACAAAAATTAAAAAAGATTAAACAAAATGCCCACAACTCTTACAATAATTATAATAATTAACTGGGGTTTCAATTGTATTTTAATTGGGGTTTTTATCTCAAGGTTAATGTAATCATTTTAATTGTTTTTAATTTTTGTAATTTGCTGTATTGTTTTTAAAAAACCTTGTGAACCGCTCTGAGTCCTACGGGAGAAGGGCGGGTATATAAGTCTAATAAAATAAATAATAAAATAAAGAAAATTTGAGGCCACACTCCAAAACGGAGTACATAGAGTGGTATAGTGGTTAAGGAGTTGAACTCACACTGGGTGAATCCAGGTTCAAGACTATCCTTAGCCATGGAAAGTCACAGCTTGACTTTGGGCCAATCACTATCAGCCCACTATCAGCTCCACAATATTGTTTGGAGTTCTATATAAACTATCTTGATCTCTTAAAGGAAGGTAATGAAGTAAAGGTAACAAATAAATAAGTGAAGGCAATAGAAATTGTCTTCTTGCTATTTAAAAGGCTTGCAGGAGAGAGGCTGGAATCACAGGAAGTGATTCCTGTTTGTTTGCTTGTTTATACTTGCAAAATGAATTCTGCTTTATGATCAGATGGTGATTGATTGAGTGCAAATCTGGCATAATGCCATAAATTGAAGGGATGACTATTTATGCCAAAAAAGCCTCTGCTTTTTACAGGAAAAAGTCTGAATTTTTTTACAAAGGAATGCAACAATGAGGGTACCAGCCTAATAATCTGGAGGCTGCAAAAGAAAAAGAAAAAATCACCTACAAGTCTGCATATCTAAGTGCACAAATGAATTCATTTGCACAATTCAACTCAAATCCACTGTATTTGGGAGTCATTTGGAAACATACCAAATGCAGATGCTATCTTCATTGCACTGTTGGTTATAAAATATATTTCCAACTACAAATCCAGATGTAGCTCCAGAGGGATAACATTCTACAGTTAGATGAGTACCTGGACTTGTAGCCAATTTAACCCGACACACAGAATGCTGCAAAGAATGCATATTGCTATCCCAGTTAGTCTTGAGTGGCCTTAGATGTTAAATGTGAAACAATATGCTCTTTTATATGTATGTTAATGTGTTGCAGTATTGCTATTATAGCAATAACATTTGTCCTGATCTTTGTAAAATCCAGATGCTTTAACATCTTTTTCATATCTTGTTTGAATTTGCAGGTGTGGCCACCATGATAGATCAGTGCTCTGTTCTTCCAGTTCTTGTCTGGTTTTTAGTTTCCCTTAAGTATTCAAAATTTGTCCTCAGCATTCTGCATCACATCACAAGAAGAGATTGGACAACCTTTTGTCTAATATGTTATAGTCTAGTTTCCTGCTTGAGCAGGAGATTGGACTAGAAGACCCCCCAAGGTAATAATAATAATAATAATAATAATAATAATAATAATAATAATAATAATAATAATAATAATAATAATAATAATAATAATAATAAAGTTGGAAGGGACCTTGGAGGTCATCTAGTCCAACTCCCTGCTCAGGCAGGAAAACTTATACCATTTCAGGCAAGTGGCTGTCCAGTCTCTTCTTAAAAACCTCCAGTGTTGGAGCATTCACCGCCTCTGGAGGCAGGTTGTTACACTGGTTAATTGTTCTAACTGTCAGGAAGTTTCTCCTTAGTTCTAGGTTGCTTCTCTCCTTGAATATTTTCCATCCGTTCCATCCGGTCCCTTTCAACTCTGTTATTCTGTTAATGAAAGAACATCTCATCTGGTGTTTTGAGTAAGTCAGACTTCTGTTCATAGTATCTCCCTGAAATTAATTTTTAGATGCTATTTTCTAAAAATTCATCTATCTTTATTTCTATCCTGATTTATTGGCTATCCTGATTCAAAAGAGAATAGCATCAAAATTATTCTCTACAGGTAGTCCTTTATTTTGCAATTAATCCTGACCCTCTACCCTCCTCACTTTACTAAGTGATTAATAGATATTTACCTAGAAACATCTTGAATATTTCTTAGAATTGAGCTCTCAGGAACTTAATAAATCTGGCTAACATTATACTCAGTCCCACTAGATAGAACAGACCAGAAAATCAGTCCCATAGGAAAGTTAAAACTAATTCTATTCTGATTAGCTATAATTACAGAACCTTTCAAGTTTGATTGTGCTGCGTCTCCTCCCTCTTATATTCACTGACTTAGGGTGAGGTTTGCTTGAGCTGGTTTTGAATGCTACCTAATTCTGGCCTTTAAAAATGCTTCATCCCATTTTGCCTAGACAATAAATCCTGCAAATCTCTGTCAAGGTGTCTTCTTTAGTCTGTACAATTAATAGTCGTGTGCAACACATAATAAAATCATAGAGTTTGTTATGTACTGAGCTTTTGGGGGTTTAATCACGTGTGCTGCTGGAGAACTAACGGTTCTCCAGCAACCCAGACAGGACGTCTCCAGTTCTGGCAGCAGTTAACATGGCGGGAATAATGGGTTCAATCTGATTGGTTGTTCAGAGCTTGTGGACTATATATATTGTGCAACGTTACCCAAAAGACCCACTACAGTTCAGTCTTAGTTACAATAAAGCTATGTTTCTCCTGTACTCATCTGCCTGGCGTCTTCCCTGCTCTTCAGAACCCACAACACAACAGTGGCGACGAAGGTGGGATCCTGCTTCACCTTAAAGAGCTGAACTCACGAGGGGTAGGCTTTACATGCTGGTGGAAAGAGGCATCTTTCTCCCCCCCCCTCTCCTCAGCTGGCTAGCAAACTACGCTAGTGGCCATTTGCTCAGAATTACCCGTCTGAGCTCAAGAAGCAGAAACAGAAACGCAGGAAATTATTCAAGATGCCAAAGGTCGGCAAATTAAGGGATTTTGACATTCGCCACCCAGAAGAATGGCCGTCGTACCTCTCTCAAGTCGAGAATTACTTAAGGGCAAGTCAGATCGCTGAAGATAGGCTCAAAGCTGCTGCTATGCGTCTGTGGGCCAGCAACGTTCGACCTCGCAGAAAACCTGTTTGCCCCCACGCCAATCAAAGCAGTATCATTTGCCAACCTCAAACAAAAACTTAACGGACATTTTAAGCCAAAAATGTCAGAAATGGCATGGAGATTTAAGTTTGACCAGAGGGTGCAACGTCCAGGAGAATCAGCGTCAGAATACATCGCAGGGATCAGCTCGTTTGTGGCCTCAGAGACAAAGCCTTCCAACAGAGACTATTTGCCAGACCCAATCTAACATTCTTGGAGGCACAAGATGAAATAATGGCCAACGAAGCAGCCAGAGGAGCCATGCATGTAGTGCAAACCACCAAACCTCTCAAGGTCGAAGAAACGGTTCACCACGAGGTCGCTAAATTTGGCAGCGAACCAGCAGTGGAAGAAGAGATGGAGATAGACAAGCTACAGAAACAGCCAGGCACACAAAAACACGAAATCAACAAAAAGAAAACACTTACAAGGCAGTTCTCTTCTCTAGATGTATGGGGTGCAGAGGCAACCATTCCCACGCAAACAGCAGATTCCCTATGGCCACGTGCAGGGCCTGTGGTAGGACTGGACATATCGTGGTCATATGCTGGGCTCACCAGAGAGACAGACAACCCAAGCATCAGTCGGAGGAACCGACAAGGAGAGGTACCGGGGCCCAGGGTCCAACCAGTGTGGGTTTTTTCAAAAGCCGGAGAAGTATTTGCCGCACAGGGGCTCGTTGTCCCCTTAAATCTAAACTTAAGCTCTCTATTGAACTGCAAGACATTCCATGCAAAATGGAATTGGACTCCGGTTCAGCAGTCTCAATCATTTCGCATGAGACCTTCAAATATGTCTGTAAACGCAGCAATCACTGAGTTAAATTGAAGCCCTCAAGCATTATCTTAACCAACTTTCAGAACACCCAAGTTAAAATTAAGGGGGAGGCCACCCTATCAGTAAAATTTAAAGCATTTTCAGGGCACCTGGATGTTGTAGTAGTAGAGGGTCAAAGAACAAGTCTTATAGGACTTGACTGGTTTGAGGCTTTAGGAATTCAGATAACAGGCATCAACCAAATGCAGAGTACTGACCTCAGAGCTGTCTGTGAATAATACACAGATGTGTTCAATTCTAAATAAGGAACTTATACTGGCCCACCTATTTCGTTTAAATTAGACCCCAATGTAATACCGATCAGAGTCAAACCGCGCAGAGTTCCTTTTGCATTAAAACATAAAATCGATTCAGAAATTGATAAATTAGTAGAACAAGGGGTATTACAGCCTGTTGAAGGGGGAGAGTGGGAGACCCCTATCGTCATCCCCACTTAAACCAAACAGAGAGGTTCGCATTTGTGTGGACTACAAATGTACCCTAAACAAAGCTTTAAACCAGCATGCCTGCCCGGTTCCGATAGTCAGCCATATTCTAGCCTTTTTGCAAGGGGGCACCATTTTCGCTAAGCTCGATTTAGCGCAGGCGTATCAACAACTGCCAGTATACGAGGCCACAGCAGCGGCCCAAACAATAGTGACACATAGAGGAGCTTTCAAAGTCAAACGGTTGCATTTTGGTGTAAGCGTAGCACCAGGAATATTCCAAGGGATCATGGAACACACCCTCAAGGGCATTCAAGGTGTTTGCTCGTATTTTGATGATGTTCTCATTGCCGGAGAATCCACTGAAGTATTAGCAAATAGGGTCAGGGCTGTATTACAAAGACTTCGCGATGCGGGCCTTAAACTGAAAAAGAATAAATGTAGTATCGGGGTCTCATCAACGGAATTTTTGGGGTTCCGTATCGATGCCAGTGGAATCCACCCCGCAGAATCAAAGGTAAAGGCCATCAAAATGGCTCCTAGTCCCAAAAGCAAAGCAGAATTACAAGCATTTTTGGGTTTATTGAACTTTTATCACACATTTCTACCTCATAAGGCAGCTATAGCAGAGCCCCTCCACAGGCTACTCGATAAGAAAGCTGTATGGCAATGGACTAGTGTACATGAAAAGAATTTTCAGGATCTTAAGGCCCTCTTATCAGAAAAATCCACAGTCACTCATTACATAGAGTCTAAACCTGTATGTCTTGCATGTGATGCATCTCCTTATGGGGTGGGGGCAGTTTTAAGCCACATAGAAAAGAATGGGGAACAAGTTTCCATAGCATTCTATTCCAGAACTTTATCTGCTACTGAACGCAATTATGCACAAATTGACAAAGAAGCCTTAGCCATAGTGGATGGGGTCAAAAAATTTCATGATTATTTATATGGAAGAAATTTCACTGTGTACACTGATCACAAACCCCTTTTGGGATTATTTACAACAGATAAACAAACCCCCCACATATTATCCCCAAGGATGCTCAGGTGGTCTATATTTCTGTCTGCTTATAAATTCAAGTTAATTCACAAACCTGGAAAGGAAATGGGCCATGCAGATGGCCTTAGTAGATTACCACTGCCACTTATAGATCCTGACCCAGCACCTACTGCAAGAATATTATCCATACAAGATTTGCCTGAATTCCCACTCCATGCTGGGGACATTGCTGCTGAAACGGCCACAGATAGAATTTTAAGCAGATTATTGTAATGGGTATTCACGGGATGGTTAGAGAAAAGTCCAGGCCCTGAATTCCAAAGTTACTTTGTTAGAAGGCATGAATTGTCTGCACATAAAGGATGTTTGCTTTGGGGAAACAGAGTCAGTATTCCCTCAGTATTAAGGGATAGAGTGTTACAGTCCTTGCATGAAGGACACCCAGGCATAGTGCGCATGAAAGCATTAGCTAGAAGCTACCTTTGGTGGCCAGGTTTAGATAAGGCTGTTGAGGAGCAAGTACACGGGTGCTATATCTGCCAAAGGTCAAGGCCTGAAATGCCCCAAGCACCTGTCCATAGATGGGAGGAGACTCATACTCCCTGGTCCAGGATTCATATTGACTATGCTGGGCCTTTTCAAGGACAGCTCTTCTTTATAGTAGTGGATAGCCACTCAAAATGGCTGGAAGTAATTCCGGTTCCTAATATGACTACTGCTAGGACCATCCAGGTGTTGAGAAAACTGCTACACATGGGCTACCTGATGTCGTGGTTTCAGATAATGGGGCTCAATTTACTGCTGCTGAGTTTCAGGCTTTCCTCAGAGTGAATCTAATCAGACATGCCACATCTGCACCTTTCCACCCATTGTCGAACGGGCAAGCTGAACAAATGGTGAGGACAACCAAGGACGCCCTCAAGCGCATCATCACAGGTGACTGGCATCATAGCTGGCAGACTTTTTACTCTGCCAACACTCTACACCCTGCACAGCCACAGTTAAAAGTCTGGCGGAGCTTCATTGGGGTAGATGTCTCATCACTAAACTGGACAGACTTCATCCAGACAGAGTGGCATCAGATGCTTCTCAACCCAAATCCCCAAGGGGGCTACAGGCTGGTGATTTGGTGTGGGCCAGAAATTATGGGCCTGGACACTTGTGGGTCCCGGGACAGGTGGTTGACAAAACTGGACAGTAGGGGTGGAGGGAGGGTGACTGGTCAGATGACATGTTGACCAGTTAAGGAAGAGATTTCCAGAACAGTCACTAAGTGAGAACTTTGGCACAAGTCCCTCTCATAGTTCTCCAGCTGGCACACAAGCTAGCTCTCACCCGTACCACAAGTATTTTCAGCACACAGCAGAATTTGAGTCCGAGGAGGACCAAGACAACTCTGAGGTGCAACATGGAACCCCTGATCAGTTGGATCAGCCAAGCATCAGTGACCGCTGTGCTCACTCTGCTCCAAGTCTTGACTCTGGGGTGGGCCAACCTGGAGAGACCAGCCAGAGCAGTGCTCCGTCCTCAGACACTACAGCACAGGAGAACATGAATTCGCATGGCATGCCAGATATGTTGGTAGACCACAAAGTGGTTGGAACCCCAAGATGTTCCTCACAGCCACGCAAGCCTCCTGCATACCTCACAGACTATGTTGTTAAATAAAGGACAACATATTGTGTAAAATGATTACCAGTTCTTAGGCATGCTTGCTCATTTAAATATTCTTTTGATTCTTTTGTTAGTGAACTTTTCTAAAAAATAAAAGTGGATATAGCCAACCAAATATGGAATTCATTTGATTTTCATGCTGATGATCAGCACTATTTCTACCAGCTAACAGACATAAATTCAGCTTTTATACTGCTTAAATTTTAAATTGTATATATGCTGATGGAATCAATTGCTTGTTTTTAGAACTTAGTTTTTTGTGTAGAGATTTTATAACAAACATGGCTGATCACATCAGAGAACTAGAATATCTAATGCTTTGGATGTTGTAGTATCCTGGACTGTCGGTTGCAAAAATACATAGCTTTGGTTCTTAAGAAACTGCTATGTGTAGATATACCTATCTTTTTTTTCCCCAGTAGTAAACCTGGGCTCATAACAAAACAGTCCACCGAAGACTAAAATCTTCTGAGTTGTTCAACCTAAAACAGTATTATTATCAACTCATTGCCTAAATGAAGAGGGAAAATGGAGTGGCTCCTGTTTAATTCTGTGTGGAAGACTGACTCATTGATGTCAAAGAAGAGAAAGCAATGTTTGGATGGAATAATTAAGTCCACTGTGTTCCTTTTGGGTCTTGACCCTACTTTGGTGCTTTATTCTGACACTTCTCCAGCTACAGCTTAGATAAAAATAGCCAGGACTAAATATTTACTTCTCTAAACTCAACAAAATTTAGTATCAACCTCATAACTGTGTAAATCCCAGGATTTACCAAGATTATTAGCTGATTTTTTTCAGTGATCCAATCTGATGACAGCCCAAATTAAATAAGCAAACGGACAGAATCTCACGAGGTACTTTGAGGGTCTATAGCAAAAAAAAACAACAAAAAATGACAAACCCTCAGATGCAGTTTTTGACAGTAATTCTGCATCACCATTATATCTACTGCAATTCAAAACTAACTATTTAGGACAGCAGTTTCCAAACTGTAGTCCATAGCAGAGGTCCCCAACTTTTTGGGCACCAGGGACCGGTTCCATGGAGAGAGGTTTTTCTGCGGACCGAAAGGTGCATGGTTTTGTGTGCTACCTGCATCTCGTGGATGGGGCTTTGTTTGTTTGTGCGGCCTGGTTGCTGGCATGCCATAGCCCGGTATTGGTCCATGTAACGGGGGTTGGGGATCCTTGCTCCATGGGATCTTATTAGGGGTTCCTCAACCTCAGTCTAGATGAACACTTCCCTAAAAGACAATTGACAAGTAAAATACAGCCACAGCATGACACCGAAAACATTCTAGGCTGAATTTTAATATTCTGTTTACAGAGTGCATTGCTAGTAAGATACAATAGACTTAATACTTGCATGAAGTAATTTTCTTACTTGGAACGTGAAGCATATTTCTAAAGGTAGATAAGACCTCAGGGGAAAATTTTCTGAAAACAGGAAGTCCTCTAAATAGGATGCAAGTGGAACAGTTAAAATACTAGGTATCTTAGGCAAAGGATGCTTCTCATTCCTGCAGAGGAGTGCAGGTATGGCCTTGAAGAAAATATGTGGTGATCATTAATAAAACATGAGCTTATCCTGGGAAAGCCGAAAAGGCTAAAAAAAAAAAGAGAAAGATTGCCTTGCATCAACTCTCTTTCCTATAAGAGGGGAGGAAGGGAAAATGCAGCTAGATTTTTAGAATTCTGCTACTCTAGCCTGCATTAATAGAGTTCTCACATGTCTTGTTTGTTTCTCAGTTTGGCTTACCTCCAAAGACTGACAATTACACATCTAGAAGCTGACATGACTGGAGATGAAGGAACGTGATCACCCTTCTTGAGATAGAGAACTACTTCAGACGGTCTCGATAGAGCAGATGCCTTTCAGATGCTTGTCCACCAAGAAAGGGGAATCTCTTGGGCATTCAGGAAGAAGAGGTGAGGGGTGGGGCTGCGGTTTCCTCACTGAAATGGGTGAGAAAGATAGTGCTCGGAAAGCACAGCTGAGAAATTTCAGTGGATTTCATCGGTTTCTGCTACCAGAACAATCTTTATGTTTCTTTTTTGTTCTCTCGGCATTCAAGCACATATCTTAATAGCCATTTTTAAAGTAAGAAAACATATGTTTTTCTGTTTAAAAAGCTAGAAATAAATGCTTACAGCACAATTGCAGTGTCATTTTGACATTTTCGTACCTTCCTACCCCTATTGGACACCTCTGCTTATTTATCTACTTACAACTCTTCCGTGATATATGTGTTGCAATTGTTTCTGGGTTTTTCCCCCATCCGACTTATCTTTCTCAGTCCTTTCTGATCTAGCCTTTTAACCGTGCTGGGCGAGGAAGGTGAGGTCAGTAACTCAACCAATATAGGAAGGCATTTTTTTTAAAAAAAATCCCATTTAATTTAATACCTTCTATCTACTAGGCGGTAGGGGAAGAACATTAAGAGATTTTTTTTTTCTGTCAGCCAGTGATTTTGTTACTCAGTTCTGGTAAACAGCAGCTCACTGTTCCTTCTGTAGATATCACTGACCTCTGAAGGCATCTTCTCCACACCTCCATACCTCTGACTGCGTCTTGGGAAAGGCACTGACTTTTACTTCCCAGTCTTTGTTTTCTTGGATCTTTTTCCATGTCTACAATATATTCCAATCCAGACTCATAATGTTTTCATGCTCAGAACAATAGATTATCTGTCCTCCCCAAGTAGGTTTCCAGAAACAGGCTTTAGAGTTTTGCCATATGTTTATCTTTCTTGGTATCCAATGAGTGGGTCCTTTGTAGCTTTGCGCACAACTAATAACAACACATTAAATGGAGCTGTTTGTTTCTTTTAATTTAGAGGTGGGGACTCTTGCATGTCAGTCTTGTCACAGAATTAGTGACAAAGATGACACTAGTCCAGTGGTGGGATTCAGATATGTGAACAACTGGTTCTCTGTGTGGATGCCACTTCCGGAAGTCCATTCTGGGCCTGGGCAACAAAAAATTAGCTACCAGTTCTGCCAAAGTGGTGTAAACTAGCTGAATCCCACCACTGCACTAGTCTAATTTTGTGGCAGGTTACATTTACAACATACAAACACTATGGTCCAGATTAAAACTCTAATGCGATTTGCAGCTAAAGACCTGGGATAAACAACCTGAATTTGAAGCAAAGTCTTTAGAATGGGTGAGTTGCTTACAAAGAGAAATGACATAGGGAATAATGCAGACAGCTGCATTAGACCACCCATACATCCAAGAAGAATAAGCAAAAGAAGTAAATCTTTTCAAGCAGGAAAGTATATAAGGAATGCTCTTTGCTAATAAATCCCTACTATAGGGGGAAATATTAAGTTTTCTTATATAATGCAGAGAACATGTTGACACAGCTAAAAAGCTGCAGAAGAATATTTTCCCATGGATTTTATATGTAAACAGAATGTGTGTGTGTGTGTGTGTGTGTGTGTATACACCCATTATTTGCTTGTTTGATTAGAAAGCAAAAAATCTTTGCTACTGCAACTGAAGGAATTCTACAATGTTTATAGTACATCTTAGAATTAAAATTCTTTTTTATATGTTGCTCTGGTTTTCAGTACCAGTGTATTTCAGAATATGAGCTATTTTAATATTTAAAATTTTAAAAAATATTTAAAAAATATTTGGAATCTTTATGTCAAAATTGGCTATTACCAATAAAGTAAAGAATAAATGTGTAGTAGCCATCACAAGCCTAAATGTTTCATTGCTCGCACAAATATGCAAGTTCTGATCAAACCAGCAAAATCACTACAGTAAGTCTCTCTGCCCCACATTGAGTTACTCCTGCATTTTTATTTAAAGTAGATTGAGATGCATAATTTGGCAATATTGTCTTAAACCCCAAATTGTCCTTATTTTTAAGGTTTGAAATTACTGGCAATGTTGCCCCAAAATAAATTCACAGAATAAAATCTATGGAAGAAATCATAGGTGAATGTTTTTTATCAGGAGATGCTATTTGTTTGTTCTGAGCTAAATATTTTTAAAATCTCTTGTTTTTGACAGTGGCGTTGCTTTTTCAAAAAGAAATCCACTTATTTTGAAAGGTCTGAGATCCTGCTGTTATAAAATGGTTGTTTGTAGTTTGTACTGGAAAAAAAAGAGGATTGTCTTTAAAGAATAAAATTGCTATCCATAGATCCATATCTGTATGAATGACGAGATGTTACTGCCATCAAACTGACATTTCATTTTAGGCACACAGAATTCAGATCCTCATGCTAGGTGCTCACAGTCATCAATGTACTGTACAAATGGTTTAATAGCTGTCTGATTTATATTCCTAAGCCACAGAAGATGCCTGAGTTTTATTAATGTATTAATATTAATGTATAGCCTGAGTAAGATGGTTTGTCTCTGGCTTTATCTGGGGTTTTATTATCCTTTTCAGCATATCTTAAAATATTAAAATTAAACATATTTGAGTTAGGTGTAAATACCAAGGCTGTCACCTTCATCACTCATCATGGTTTGCTGAAGACCCTGCTAGATGGCTGGACTGGGAAGTCAAAAAGCTTTTCAGAAGGAGTAATCAAATTCACCTTATGTCCTTTGACTTAGAAAACTGCATGTAGCCATATAAGAAATCATTAGGAGCTCGATTTGATGCTGGCTTTATGTCTCACAGATAGTTCTGTGGCCAAGAATGCTTGTGGGGTTCACATATACCCTCAAGGCATTCTTAAGAAGATGACAGACGGCTACATCATACTGGTGCTTTGTTCAGAAATATGCCCACCTCACCAGGGAACAGATGGAAGCAAACTGAAGTCATGAGTGATTAGGTGATGAGAGGGAGCACTGGATAACAGCTTTGTTGTATTGCCTTCTGGTAAATTGCTTCCTTGCTAATGGCCTTGTCCACTTTGGTCCTATTTGATAAATGGACACATCTCCCACCCTTGGCCCTTGGTGGGGAGCTAATGACATGTTTTTAACATTATTAGTTAACAGAATAACAGAGTTGAAAGGGACCTTGGAGGTCTTCTAGTCCAACCCTTACTAAGCAGGGGACCCTATACCATTCCAGGCAAATGGCTGTCCAATCCCTTCTTAAAAGCCTCCCCTGAACTGGAAACAAGCTCTTCCACTGGTTAATTGTCCTCAGTGTGAGAAAGTTTCTCTTTAGCTCCGGGTTGCTTCTCTCCTTGATTAGTTTCCATCCATTGTTTCTTGTCTTGTCTTCAGGTGCTTTGGAAAATAGGTTGGCTCCTCTTCTTTATGGCAGCCCCCTCAAATATTGGAGCACTGCTATCATGGCACTCCTAGTCTTTCCTTTCTTTAGACTAGCCATACCCAATTCCTGCAACTATTCTTTATATGTTTCATATGTTTCATGTTCATATATGGTTGTGTATATCACAGGTGTAACATGTGATAATACTGTTACCTTCCTCTTCTTTTTCAGGGGCATTTAATTTTGCTCACTCCTGATAGCATTCACCATCTGGGTGAAGGAGGGATCTTCAGCATTGTTCCACATCCTAGAGGGGGAAAAAATCTTCTACTTGATAAATAGAAGAGTTTGTCCTCTGTTAAAAGATACTCATTAGCTGTTGCCTGTTGCGGTGCTGACCTATAATGTTTATTTCTATAGCACATTGAACCCGTTGGGAGAGCAAGGAAATGTGGTAAGATTATCTCAATTAATCTGCCTTTCCAATTGGTAATTGTATTTCCTTTGCTAGTGGTTGCTGGATTAAGAGAACTAAGTATCTCACAATGAGTAAGGATACCTAAGTTATTGCGGTAGCAGCAACAAATGTCCTGGCTAGAAATACTGCTGTAGCTAAAAACAAAACAAAACACACTGTTTCTTGATTAATTTTTAGTTATGGCAATCATGTGTTAGGTGTATGCAAAAAGTATCAACTGACCTTAAGAATTAGTCAGGGTACAGCTGTGCCCAGAAAATTTTAGATAAGCTGTAAAAGCTTTGGCATTGCATCAAACATATTTTTATTCTGAAGCCAGGCATCCGAGTTATAGAATTGAACAATTGATATTCAAGTCCAGTTTTAATTAATTCATGAAGTTCCTATAAAATTTACAAAGTTCTATTCCGAGGCATCTGCAATGCCAAATGTTGATTTTCAATGCCTGTCAGTTTAATGTCACATACTGACACATACCTGCTTGATGTCAAATGTGGTTCAGTATGGCCTTCTGATGCAAGCCAGCTATTAGATTTATTTTTCAGATGAGAGTTAAATGTCAGATAATGCCAGCTATCAAATATAGTCAGTGATTACTGCAACTGCAATATGTACAAATTTTAAAGACCAATGATGAGAACCAAATATACACCATTTGGGAAATATTTGAATATCCAGAATTTGAAGAAAAAGAATAAACTGCTCCAAAACCAATATTTCAAAGTCATTTCTAAGGAGAAATGCATAGGATTGTCTTGCTAAACATTTAATATATTTCTTACTGATACACATAAGATGGTACTAATGTCCCAAATAGCAAGGGAGGTCTTGAATCTGTTGATCCATTTAGCCATTACCACTGATATGTGGTAACTGCTTTGCTCTCTGGCTTCTGCAGGACTGCTGACATTATTGCTTCCAAGCCCTCAAAAAATGATCTAATTGTGTTTATTGTTATTTTTAGTATATCTATTGCACAGATGGATGTGTGGTATTCTCATCTCACAAGTTACGCCCATATTATGTCTAAGGATGGGAGAATGCCTGTTCCTTGCTATTTTTTCTCTTGACAAAATTCATGAGTGTTTAGAATATTTATAAACATGTTTCTCAGATTACATTATTGGCCTTCAGAGAATAAATTAGAAAGACAGTAAAATGTGCCTCTTTTTGCCTGTTTTTTTCTTCTTTTTCATAGCAGTTTCACAAACTCTGAATGAGATGAACAATTTGACATTTCTTTCCAACCTAAATGATTATTCTCTCAAAAAGTATCAATTCAAAAGTTCTGGTAGTTGCTGTAAGTATGACCCCCAGTTCATAGTGCTTGACTGGGATTGAAGAGATCTCAGATGACCACAGAAACTCCCTGTCTGACTTTCAGCTGGCTATTTTTTTCAGCCTAAATGGTCAGAATGGATTATTATTGTGGGAAGAAGATTAGGGTAGCTGCTCACTTATGCTACTTTGAGTTTTCAGGGTAAAATCCAGAAATAAAGTAAAACCTGATGGTTTGCAAATGTATTTAGTTATCATTCCTAGCCAAAACTCCAATCCCAATATAAAATGAGCTGATACTGGATTCTGCAGATGTTATGAGAGACATACAGTCATTCAAGACCTATGCAATGTAGGGCTTTATAGGTAATAATCAGCACCTTGAATCACACCTGGATTTCTGTAGGGATATGGTATTTCTTGCAAATCTTCCAATGCACCATTGTTGCTACTTTGTTGTGTCGTTGTTTGTAGTCAGACTGTACGATCTTCTTGTAGCTAACCATGTGGTCCAGGTGGCACTTGCTGTGTTCTACTGTCCTCTCATTTCTGGCTTTGTATAAATTTGTTCTTAAGGCTTGGCCTTGTGCAGTGAGAATTAGGCCCTCTGTCTGTTCCTTCAGTTTTCCTGCTATTATTATTAGTACTATTCTCTTAACCATATCCCATGCCTGAAAAATCCATATTTCTTGATAATTTGATGAATTGCTGCAGATATAGCTAAGAAACACATAGGCCTTTATCATACATTGATTAATTCAGAATCATGTTAACAATGCTACTGATGTTAGCTCCAAACTGTAGAATTTCAACCCAGGTTAATATTGCAACTCACTTTATTTACCAGTTTGAAAACAAACTATTATCTTTTTATCTTTTTATAGATTATTTTCACAGAAAGAAAAAAAACATTAAATATAAAGAGTAAATAAAAGAAAAAGAAAAAATGTGAAATAAGAATATAGAATATAGAAAGAAATACAAATAGAAGAAAAGATAAACAAAATTTGATCCTGTTTAGAGCAGTTATGAACAATCTTATCCTCATTCCTCCCTCATTAAAATTACATCCTAATTCTATTCACCACTTTTCAATCAGCAGTTGCATAAATTACCAGTTCATTCCCTTCCCCAAAAAGTAAATTATTCTCAAATGAGCTTAAAATTAATACATTCAAGAAATCACAAATCAGTTGAACTAAAAGCAATAGTATAAAACCATTTCAATTGAATTTTGTACAAATACCAAAAAAAATCATTCGGAGCAGAAAGAAATTATGTAAAAATCCAATTAATTGTTTTTAAAACATCCGTTGAGGTTTTCAAAATCTACTTAAAACCAATCACAGGAATAAGTACATGCACTTAGTAAAGAAATGTGCTTACTAAAGAAATTCCATACAAGCTTCATATGGAATTCCCAGCCAGTTTGCCTTAGCACAAACACTAACCATTTCTTAAGGGTAGGAACATATGATGTCATTCTCTATTCACACCCATCTTGTCATGGTTCCGACAGACAGAGACAAATAAAGCAGAACTCTGAGGCTTGCAAGTTCCTCAAAGAACATGTTTATTGATACAAAGTGGGACATGGTGGCTCAGTGGGTTAGGACACTGAGCTTGTTGATCAGATGATCGGCAGTTTGGCGGGTCAAATCCCGAGTGCCGCGTAACAGAGTGAGCGCCTGTTACTCGTCCCAGCTTCTGCCAACCTAGCAGTTCGAAAGCACGTAAAAATGCAAGTAGAAAAATAGGGACCACTACAGTGGGAAGGTAACAGCGTTCTGTGCGCCTTTGGCGTCTAGTCATGTCAGCCACATGACCATGGAGATGTCCTCGGACAAGCGCTGGCTCTTCGGCTTTGAAACAGAGATGAGCACCGGCCCCTAGAGTTGAAACGAGTAGCACGCATGTGCGGGGAACCTTTACCTTTACTTATCAGCACATCAAAAGTGAAACCAAGTCTGAATAGACATGTAACAGTCTCCAATACAAAGTTAAGAAATCCCACCCCTAAAGCTATGCAAGCTACTACATTCTTCAATACATCTTCTTGGCAGGCTTTTTGTGAAACGCCCGGCCTGCAGTCCCGGGAGCAGCCAATGATCTTGGTTCCCATGGTACAAAATCTGTTTAGTCCAGTGAAGCAACTGGTAAACCCCCTTCCCTCCATGCTTTGTGTCAACGGAAAATGAGTAGGAAAAATGGCTGCAGCCACGCTCATTTTCAAAGTTGACACACCTATTGTGAATCCCATCTTCTTCTGTTTTTAATCAAAAGTAGTGCTTTCTATCCCTGCAAAAAAACCAATATTGCCCAGTTCATCTGTCCCCACTTCATTCTATTGGAAGCACTCCACTCCAACCGGTTACTGTGCCCTTTTCTGAGGGTCACTTTTTGTTATCCTCCAGGACTCTTTTTAAAAAATTTTTTTTAAAAAAAACCCAGTCACTTAGCCACTTTGTGCTTCTCTGTACATATTCCTTCCCCGCAAAAGGAAGATAAATTAACAAAGCTAACACCAGACTATTAAAGATTAGTTATCCAATGTAACATTGAAAAATTCAGTATGAAAGTCTGCAGTTTTTGGTTTGGATGCCTCATATATGCAAATGACTGCCTCTTTAAATAAAAGCCTCTTTTGAATCCCTTTACCCAACCAGCATTTTCTATTGAAACATAAGAAGATAAAGAACCATGACTGAATTAGTTTTGTCCCTAATTGCCCCTTTTTCTATTGTCCCACCTTTGTCAAATGAGAGATTGGACAGGGGATAGGATCTTTCTTCTTCTTTTCTGCACACTGCCGATGTTATTTTGTGCTTTTGTTACTTTTTTTTCCAAGGATGTGTAAGATGTGGTTTCCAGATCACAAGGTGTTGTAATAAGATAATCTCCGCTTGACAGGCTGGTTTTCCCCACAATCTGTTTCCATATAATGTTACATAAACACAGAGTCATGTTCAGGTTGTTGTGTTCAGAAAACATTTTGTCCTGTGCTTTCCCTTCTTCTCGCTTTCTTTAGGCAAAATCCTCAGCCAACAGGAATTAATCTTTGCCAGGATGTAATGTGTATTTATCACCTCCATTGCATGTCCAAATGTAGAACATGCTAATACCTACTTGAACTCCGATTGCATCCTTGGATCAACAGCCATCACAACACCGACAATTCTTGTGTGGTCATATAAACCTAAATGACATTTTGGTAAAATAATTCGACTATGAAGACAACAATCTGGCCCCAGCACATTTCTCTAAACAATGGTGTCATCGTTGCTCTATAGTCACTTGCCAATGGGAATGAAACAAACAGTCTGTAAATTTGGAAAGCAAAATTTATGTTTATGTTTGTTTTGTTTTATTTAATTTATATACCGCCCTTCTCCCTGGGGACTCAGGGCGGTTCACAGGGCATATAAATAAAAATACAATACTATACAAAAGTTAAAACAAAGATTAAATCAGTGCCCAATTAAAAACAATAATACAATCTAAAAAGACAATTTAAAACCCAACTCCCCCATCAGGCCAGACCGGCCAATTCAAACAAATGGGTCTTCAGACCACGACGGAAAGTTCGGAGGTCCGATGCCGTCCGGAGCTCCACCGGCAGTTGGTTCCACAAAGCCGGGGCACCCACAGAGAAGGCTCTCCCCCTGGGGGCCGCCAGTCGGCATTCCCTGACCGGAGGCACCCTGAGGAGGCCCTCTCTGTGGGAACGCACAGGGCGGAGGGGAGTTGAAGCCGGCAGCAGGTGGTCCCCGAGGTACCCCGGACCCATGCCATGTAGGGACTTAAAGATCATAACTAAGACCTTGAACCTCACCCGGAAGACAACTGGTAACCAATGCAGCTCGCGGAGCAAAGGTGTAACATGGGAGTACCGGGAAACTCCCAAGACAACTCTCGCGGCCGCATTCTGTACCAGTTGGAGCCTCCGAGTGGTCTTCAAGGGAAGCCCCATGTAGAGAGCATTACAGTAGTCAAGGCGAGAGGTCACGAGCGCATGAGTGACCGTGCACAGGGCATCCCGGTCCAGATAGGGCCGCAACTGGCGCACCAGGCGAACCTGGGCAAAAGCCCCCCTAGTCACGGCCACTACATGATCTTCTAGGGTAAGCCGTGAATCTAGGAGGACTCCCAAGTTGCGAGCCCTATCCACGGGGGGTAAGAGCTCACCCCCCATAGAAAGAGGTGGAACATTTTGAATGTCCCGGGATGCCGGAATGCACAGCCACTCAGTCTTGTCAGGGTTGAGCTGAAGTCTGTTCCTCCCCATCCAGACCCGAACCGCCTCCAGGCAACGGGACATCACAGCGAGGGCATCACTGGGGTGGTTTGGGGTCGAAAAGAAAAGTTGGGTATCATCGGCATATTGATGATACCCAACTCCAAAACCACGAATGATCTCACCCAGCGGTTTCATGTAGATGTTGAACAGGAGAGGCGAGAGAACCGACCCCTGAGGAACTCCACAAGCGAGAGACCTCGGGGTCGATCTCTGCCCCCCTGCCAACACCGACTGCGAACGTCCCAGGAGATAGGAGGAGAACCACCGAAGAACCGTGCCTCCCACTCCCAATCCCCTGAGATGCCGCAGCAAGATACCATGGTCGATGGTATCGAAAGCCGCCGAGAGGTCTAATAGGACTAGGACAGAGGAATATCCCCTGTCCCGAGCCCTCCAGAGATCATTCACCAGAGCGACCAATGCCGTCTCCGTGCTGTACCCGGGCCTGAAACCCGATTGGTAGGGGTCCAGATAATCCGCTTCATCCAGGACCAGAGGGAGCTGATGCGCCACCACACTCTCAACAACCTTCGCAAGAAAGCGAAGGTTGGAGACCGGACGAAAGTTGTTCAATACAGCTGGGTCCAAGGCAGGCTTCTTGAGGAGAGGTCTCACCACCGCCTCCTTCAAGACGGTGGGGAAATAACCCTCACTCAAAGAAGCAGATATAACCGCCAGGAGCCAGCCTCGTGTCCTCTCCCTAGCTGCATAAACCAGCCAGGAAGGGCACGGGTCCAACAAACATGTGGAGGAGCTCAGCCTCCCCATAATCCTGTCCACTTCATCAGGGGTCACAGAATCAAACTCTTCCCAGATAACATTGACAAGACCGTCCGTGTCCTGATCGCCTGACTCTGCCCAGCTGGAGTCCAAACCGGTCCGAATCCGAGCGATTTTATCCGACAGATGTTGACTAAATTCCTCGGCACGACCCTGCAAGGGATCCTCCCTCACCTCCTGATTAAGAAGTGAGCGAGTCACCCTAAACAGGGCGGCCGGGCGATTATCTGCGGACGCAATGAGGGTAGAGAAGTAATTACACCTCGCCACCCTCATCGCTGCGAGATAAGACCTAATATAGGTTCTTAACCGCAACCGGTCGGGTTCGGATCGGCTCGACCTCCAACAGCTCTCTAGGCCCCGTTTCCGACGCTTCATCTCCCGGAGCTCCGCGGAGAACCATGGAGCTCGCTGGGATCTGCGCCGGGTCAGGGGCCGCAAGGGTACAACCCGGTCAAGTGCCTCAGTGGCTGCCCTTTCCCAGGTTTCCACTAAGGCATCCGCCGAGCTGTGAGCAATGGAGGCAGGTGGGGACCCCAGCGCCGCTTGGAATCTGTCAGGATCCATTAAGCGTCTGGGGCGGTACCATCTAATTGGTTCCGTATCCCCACGGCGGGGGGTGGCAAAACGGAAGACCATCCGCAGGAGATGATGATCGGTCCATGACAGGGGCATAATAAATGGAGAGCCCCCACCAAGATCATCCAACCACCGTCTAGATAAAAAAATCAGGTCAAGAGTGTGGCCTCCCTCATGAGTTGGTTCAGAAATTACTTGCGTCAGGTCCATGGCCGTCATGGAAGCCATGAACTCCCGAGCTAGCTCAGATGAGCCTCCCAGGGATGGTAGATTGAAGTCTCCCAAAACTATAAGTTTGGGAAACTCAACCACCAACCCTGAGAGGATATCAAGCAGCTCGGGCAGGGCTGCCGCTGTACGACTAGGCGAAATGTACGTCAGCAGCAAACCCAACTGCGCCCCAGAACCAAATCTCACAAAGAGAGACTCACACCCGACTATCTGAGAAACGGTGGTCTCCCGCGGACATAAGGTCTCCCTAATGATAACCGCCACTCCCCCACCCCTACCTTGAGCTCTAGGCCGGTGCAGCACCCGGAAGCCTGGTGGGCAGATGTCAACCAAAGGGACCCCACCCTCTGGGCCCAACCAGGTCTCCGTGATGCAGGCCAGGTCCGCATGCTCACCCTCAACTATATCCCTAACGAGGGGAGCTTTGTTAACCACGGACCTGGCATTCAGATACACCAGCCGGAGCTCAGGAGGCTGCACATCCTCGCTCCCGGAACCTCGGGGAAGAAGCAGAGGGTCGGAGCGCCTCACCGCTTGCAAGTAGCGGAGATGGCCCTCCCGGTAGCGATACGGCCCCCTGTCTATCCGCCTGCTGCCATTCCCCGTCGTGGGAATTGGTAATCCCACGACCCGCTCGTGAGCTCCGGAGACAGCGACACCCCGTTCTCCCGCCGCGTGGTCAGACCCAAGTCCGGCCTGAACCATGGTTGATTGGCCACCCCCCAAGGCCAGACAACCCTTATCACCCACCCCCCTCCCTAACCCTATAAAAAATCTAGATAAAAAAGTAATCAGGGGCCTTCTGTTAACTTTATATTGACGGCCCCTGCCCCTGCCCGGCCATCTCTCAGGGTCCCAAAACTCGGGCCCGTCATCGAGGTTGAAGGTGTCTAAAGAGGCGGGTCGCACCCAGGAGAGGGGGGCTCCCCTGAGGGCACACAAATCCGTGCTAGTATATTTCCGCATAAGTCTAGCAAGTCCAGGAAAGGCGTCCCAATTAGTGGGAGGATCGAAGCATAAAGACAGGTATCTTGGTCCCCACCCAACTTCACTGCCACTCAGTTTGGTGCCCCTAGAGACAGGCCACCCCCCGCCCTCTCACGACGGGTTGCAACTCTGTTCCTGGAGGTGGGCCAGATATCCTCTGGGTAGGCAACCCCATAGAGCTCTCACCTCCATGGGGTCGCAGATGGATAAAGTCAAGCCACTCTCCCACCGTGGCCGATACCCAGTTATGTCCCAAAAATCCAAGGGGAGAGGGGGAAGGTAGGCAGATAAGATGATAAGTATATATGTCCATATGCCCGAGACAAAAAGGGCAAGCAGGCCAGGATAGTGAAGATGGTCCAAATTGTGAACATTGCTGCAAAAGCAGTCCAAAGGCGGTGGGGGAACCACGTCATCCTAGTACCCTTATGATGATCCGCGGTCATCTTCTCCGCCACTGAATGGACTGAAGACGCCGTCGCCGCCAAGATGACTAACAGTCGCCCTTTCCACCGTCGAAACGGCCCGAGGGCGACAGTGCCGCTAAAGAGCAGCCCAAGGCGAAATAGGGCAACATGGAAATCCCACCGCTGGCGAGAGGGCCAAAAGCCGAGAAAGCTCGAAGTCAGTCGCCGGCAAACGGGCACACGGACCAAGAAACGCTGGTGTAGCCGTAAGCAGTCCAAAAGCAGGCCCCAGAAATGTCTCATCAGCTGTTGGGCCGCTAAAAACGGCCAGAACATACCATCTTCGCCGTCGCCGCCGAACACGTATTGCCGCCGCTGCTGCCGAGCGCAGGCCGCCGTCGGCGCCAGGCGCGGCCCAGACACCACCGCAACCAGCGCCGGGGACACCGCCCACGCCATTGCCGCCATTGCCGCCATCACCATCATTGCCGCCTTCGTCATCGCCCGAAATCGCCGCCGCCCGAGCAGATTCACCGGCGTCCACCCCGACAACCGGGGCCAGTCCGGGAACGCCTAGGCGGCCCAAAAGGCCCGAGGAGCAGGAAAAAAAACGCCGGCGTCAGCCCCGAGCAGCCGCAGACAAACCGGGGAGAAACAGCTGACAAAGAAGAAGACAGCCGGCGTCGGCCCAAGCAGCCGCAAATGGTCCGAAAAAGCAGCCGCTGGAAAAGATCGCCGGGAGACAGCAAGAAGCAGGCGACAAACAGCAGGGCCAGCGGGCGGCCCCAAGCAGCCGTAAATAGTCCGAAAAAGGCGGCAGCAAAGAGAAACAGCCGGCGGACAACAGGAAGCAGCCGAAAAACAGCAGGGCCAGCAGACGGGCAGCTCAGCAGATGGAGTAAGTCCTTGCCAGCTTCGTCGACCTCCTAGTTGTCTCGCTGCCTAATTCCCCAACCCCTCAATCCCCATACTCAAAAAGCCCGAAGGCTCATGAGGGGCTCCCAAGGGACGCCTAACAGCTGGTGCTCGCAGAGCTCAGCCGAGCACGTCCGCCATCTTGGGTGGGGCGGAAATAGATTAATTAATTATGCAGTTTACCACAAGAAAAAGTTTACCACAAGAAAAGTTTACCACAAGAAAAAGACAAGGCAGTCAGCTGGGTTATATATGCAGTTATATATACAGCATAAGGAGGACTTTAAACTCAGAAATTACAGAAATAAGAAAAGATAAGGACAAATGAATATATCAACATTATTTACTGTTCACTTTATAGTGTTCATGGTGGGTAGGAATACAAACTAAGCAAATGGCAAAACTGTTAAAACTCAGACTTTATAAAGAAAAAGTGATTTTATACTTTCATGTATCGCTTCTCGGCCTTTTGGCTAAGATCAAGTGTAGTACTTTCATGTACTTGATCCTTTAAAAATTACTTTTTACTAAGTGCATCATTTTATATGAAACCCAACATATTCATCTTAAGGGGGGAAGGAGGGCTCAATCTATTTTCCCCATTATAGCTATTTTCAACAAGTTAATTGTAATCCACAATTATAAAATTGCTTGGTCTCCAAAAATTGCTGTTTGCATTTTAGACTGGAAGATAAATTATTCAGAAGGCAAAATATTCATCTACTAACAATCTTAGAAAAAGAGAAAGTAAACAGGAGAAAGAAGTGCATTTTAATAATTGTACCTCCACGTAGTACGATTAGTCAGCTAGCTTTAAATAAATGACATAGGATCTACTGGAATCCACCCACATATCTTATTTTGGGAAAAATCTAGTTGCACAATGTCATTTACCGAGGAACACATATTTCATTTTTGCTCTTGGCATAGTTTTATCCCTAAAGACAATGATTAAAATGCAATCAATGTAGCAAATTTTCTGGGTCATTTTTAAAGTCACTGCATGTGCAGTTTGCTTCTTACCCACCTCCATCTGTGTATTTCTACAGAAAGTACAAGCTTTATTTCATCTAACAAGAAACTGACCCTCTAAAAGTCTGCATTATAATCACACATATATTTCAAGTGAAAAGACGGGGGGGGGGGGATTTGCATCATAGATTAGTAAAATAGGACTTACACAAAGTGCAACTGATGTTTTTTTTTACCAGATACTCCCACTTTATGCAACAATTAGCTTCACTCACAACTGCAATTGTGATGTAAAAATAGCTGGAAATACTGCCAATCTAGAGACTGGTTGCTGCAATCCATTGCAGATTGCCCTTCTAAAAGAGTTCATAGTGCAGCTGATTCCACTAACTTCTTGATTGCTTCCCCTTAAAAAAATCATTTGTTTAGTTAATTTTAACAAGTGATTAGTCTCCTAAATGTACCAAGCAAATCTCTGACTGCAAACTAATGGGCAGGATAGTAAAACATGAAAATAAATTAGTGCCTATTTATTTTTAATTTCATAATATTGATAACAGCTCCATTTCTAGATGACTCTGAGTGAAGAACAGCAGAATTAAAATATCTTATAAAGTAAGCAATAAACAACTACATAAAGTATCATTTTGAGACCTAATCACAAGAGCAGAAGTAGAAAAGCACTGGTGGGATTATTTTAGTAGGACACAATGAATCAGAAAGGAATCAATGCAAACAATTTTTTTTTTAAAAAAATAGTTTTATGGCTCTGATGAAATTTATCACAGATTGAGGATCCAGAAAAATTATCATAGAGGACATTTACTGCCAGAAGATTTTATATCAGAATATTTATCCATAGGAGACTTATGTTGCAAAGATTAATTAGATTAACCTAGTACTTCAGTTCCCAAAGAAAATCTATCTATATGGGGTCCCTAAAAGTTTATATCAGCTCGATAGCACTTAATCTAACCAATCAGTGCTTCGATCCTGAAAGGAGTGTTGAGACCAGGGCATTTTTCCTCATAGAACGCTCAGAACGGAGTTCCGGCACCTTTTTTGGATGGAACCTTGTAGGGTAGGCAAGGCAGGTTGTATGACATGTGTGAGTTCCGGCACCTTTTTCTTTTACAAAAAAAGCACTGGTAGAGACTGAACTGCAGACTATAGTAGATGTCACTTGGGGACGAAAAGGAGACACCATGAGAGGATCTTTTCATAACAGAACCATCATTAGCTGTGCTTTTGGAAAAAAGTATACTCCATTCATGTTATCATAATAAATGAAGTCAACCAGTAAATGTCACTGAATTATCTATAGCAATGTACACCATGGGTGTTGCCATAGAAGCTGAATGAGGTTTTTGCAAGCCAGCACTCATCAAAACCTGCTTGCATTTTATTGGCAAGAACTGTATTACGTGATGTAATTGTTTTGATTATAAAGTGTTAAACAGAATATGGCCTGACTATGAATTTGTAAAGACCTGGGGGGAAAAACTGCTAAAAACAAATTCATTAATAATTTTTGGTAACAATATGATTAATTTAAAAAGTAAACTCAATTATATATTTATACTACCACAATCTTTAAAAAAAACAGGAAGTTTTGTAGAATTACATTATCACACACTGGGTTTTCATAAAACAAAATTGGAAACTAACTAGAATCCTTCTTTTTTTAAAAAAAAACCTAGCTTCACTAGTTTCAACCATGATGTGGTTTTAAAAATGTATAAAATAATGAATTATAATTACAAAATTATAATACAGATGTGTCCAGGTATTCCTCAACTTACAGTGGTCATTGAGACCAGAATTTCCATCACTAAGTCTATATTATCAGCCATGTGATTTCATGTTCAGGATGGAATTGTGACTTGTAACGATAAGTTTGATCCAATAAACTAAGGTTGGGTCATGGTAATAAACTATGTTGAAATACTGATTTCCAAAACCAAGATTTATTTACAGTATAAAACATATGATATACCCTCAATCTATGTGTGAATGTTAACCAGATTGACAGTTGAATTTTAGTGGCATATTGATGACTGCACAGCATCCTCTTCTACAACTGAAAACAGAAGTTTAGCTTAAGAGATAGAAAAAATGAGCTAGTGGTTAACCTGGAGACTGTGAATTCTAGTCTTGTTTTAGGCATGAAAGCCAGCTGGGTGACTTTAGATCAGTCCCTCTTTCTTAGCCCAACTCATCCAGGAGCCACAACCAAGGCTGTGGTTCTGGGAAAAATAGGAAGAGGAAAAAGAGTATTGGGTATGTTTGCCACAGAAAAACCTCTCCACATGGAACCGGTCCCTGGTGCCCAAAATGTTTGGAACCTCTCTTGTATTGTATTCCATAATAATATCCACTCAAAAGCTATTGAAATCAGTGGAGACATACAGTAATTTAGCTGAAAACTAGAGGTCATCCTGAAAGAAATAGTGGCTTGATTTAATAATAATAATAATAATTTTATTTGTATACCGCCCTTCTCCCGAAGGACTCAGGGCGGTGAACAGGGCAAACATATAAAAATACAAAAATACAAAAATTAAAAAGAATTAAACAAGATGCCCAAGCTTAAAACAGTAGATTAAAATACATTAAAACGACAATAAAACCCAAACCCATCACCCATCAGGCCAGGCCGGCTTGTTCGAACAAGTAAGTCTTCAGATCGCGTCGGAAGGAGCGAAGGTCAGGTGCCATCCGGAGCTCAACCGGCAAACGATTCCATAAATCCGGGGTGCCCACAGAGAAGGACCTCCCCCTGGGGGCCACCAGACGACATTCTCTGACCGGTGGCACCCTGAGGAGGCCCTCTCTGTGGGAACGCACAGGGCGGAGGGAAGTTGATTTGACTACATACTTTTATTATAAAAGTCATAGAATTTCCCAGTTGTGTACTGAGATGGGCTTTTTTTTTTTGCAATTAACACAACTTACTGAAAGAAAGAAAAAAAGAAAATACCAGCTTCTGAGAAATCTGTGGAGAATGAAATGTCTAAGCTCAAATAGGCTTTGCAAGCAAGCTGTCCTGATTCTTTTCTGATTCTTAGCTAATGAAGTGGTCCTGCAGTGACTTTTCCTAACTGATAGTCAGAGAGGGCCGTTGACCTTCCATGCATTTATTTTTATAAATAATTAGCTATTTCATGGTCACTTTTCAGTTATAAACTTTTATTCAGGTATTAGGTTGATAGAGAGAGTTTATTTAGCTGGAACTTTATGTGGTTTGGTGACCTTTAGATCTGCTGCCGGCATCAAGTTCCCTTCGTCCAGTGCGCTCCCACAGGGAGGGTCTTCTCAGGGTGCCACCGGTAAGAGATTGCCGGCGGGTAACACCCAGGGATAGGGCCTTCCCAGTGGGGGCGCCTGCCCTTTGGAACCAGCTGCCAGTGGAGCTGAGGACTGCCCCCGACCTCCGTTCATTCCGCCGGGGCCTGAAGACCTGGCTCTTCGAGCTCTCTGGCCCAGGCTGAGGATTAATCTTATTTTAACTGGGGTTTTATTTATGCAGGAACAAATATAATTTTTTTTAAATTTGTTTTTAACTTTTGTATCTTGTTTTTTTAATCACCCTGTAAACCGCCCTGAGTCCTTCAGGAAAGGGCGGCATATAAATGTAATAAAATAAATAAATAAAAAATAAATAAGAGAAATTGTTCTCAAATCCAACTAGGGACATAAGGAGCAGCATTTTGTTTCAAAGGTGTAATAGTTTTATTATTGGGATTATTAGCATAAGTTATGTAGGAATGAGGGACGCAGTGGCTCAGTGGGTTAGGACGCTGAGCTTGTCGATCAGAAGGTCGGCAGTTTGGCGGGTCGAATCCCGAGTGCCACATAACAGAGTGAGCTCCTGTTACTCGTCCCAGCTTCTGCCAGCCTAGCAGTTCGAAAGGACGTAAAAATGCAAGTAGAAAAATAGGGACCACTACAGTGAGAAGGTAACAGCGTTCCATGCACCTTTGGCATCTAGTCATGCTGGCCACATGAAGCGCTGGCTCTTCAGCTTTGAAACGGAGATGAGCACCAGCTCCTAGAGTTGGAAACGACTAGCACGCATGTGTGGGGGAACCTTTACCTTTACCTTTTTATGTAGGAATGATACTGTAATGTATTGGGCTTTGTCTTGTTAAAGGAACACCACGTGGGTTAATTGCTGGTAGATTGCTTAGCAGGGAAGCTGCCTAACGGCTCCCAGCTCCTCAGACAACACGTCTCCAGCACCACTACTGGCTGCCTCTAGGGTGGCAATATGTTGCTTTAAATCTATTGGCCGCCGCCTAGAGGCCAGGGTATAAATTGCCGCATTCACAGCCCTGTTCCTCAGTGCAGATCCTGCAAGCAATAAACAATGATCTTTGCTGAACTCACTCAACTCGTCTCGTCATTGAAGCAACAAACCCAGTATCTAACACTGGCGATGAAGGTGGGATCCTGCTCCTCCAACTGAGCTGAAGAGTCACTAGGGGAGAGGCCGAGCACACCTGGCAGGAAAAGAAATCCCCCCTACGGTCAGCTAGCACAACCACGCTAGCGACCATGCATCCAGAGGACCAGTCCCTGGGCAACGGAAGAGCAGGATGCGAAGATACTGAGCCCCAGCCGCGAAGACCAGCAGAAATGGCCAAGGTTGGAAGGCTGGAAGAATTCAACATAACTCACCCAGAAAGGTGGTCCTTGTGGTCCAGGGTCGAGAACTACCTTCGAGGGAAGCAGGTTGCTGAGGACAGCCTGAAGACCACCACGCTCTTATGTGTGTGTGGCCAAGCCACATTCGACATAGCGGAGAACCTGTTCACACCAACACCTTTGGAGTCCACAACATTCACAGACTTGAAGAAGAAGCTCGGAGACCACTTTCAACCCAAGCTGTCAGTAATCACTTGGCGCCATGCATTCGAGCAAAGAGTCCAGCAACCAGGTGAAAGCGTGTCCGAATTCATCGTGGCCTTGAGGCAGGCCACACGCCTGTGCCAGTTCTCCAATGTCAAGGAGAGGCTACAAGACCGGCTTGTCTGTGATCTCCAGAATCGAGAGCTACAGCAAAAGCTCTTCATCAAAGAGACTCTGTCATTCCCAGATGTGCTGAAGGAAATCATGGTGGATGAAGCCACCAGTTGGGCCATTCGAGCCATGCGGCCCGCCAAAACTGCACAACGTGAAGAAGCCGTCCACCACGAGGACGCTGAACACACAGAAGACCCCAAAGACAACACAGAAGTTGACAAGCTACAAAGACACAATGACCAACAGTGTCACAGTGACAAGCAACATGGGGCCACTTACAAGGCAGATCCCTTCCTTAGGTGCCCAGGGTGTGGTGGCCACCAAAAATGCTTGGACTGTAGGTTCTGGACAGCCACGTGCCAGGCCTGCGGAAAGACTGGCCACATCGTGTCCATCTGCAGAGGTTGCCAGAGGGACTAGCCATCGAATCGCCAGTCAGATCTTCCAACCAGGAAAGGTACTGGGGCCCCAGGACAGTATAGTGTGGGGTTTTGCTCCAGCTGCAGAAGCATTTGCCGCAACGGAGCTTGCCACCCGATTAAGCCGAAGTTTAGACTTCAGGTGGAGCTGCAAGGGGTCCCCTACAAGATGGAGCTGGACACGGGCTCCATTGTTTCTATCATTTCACTTGAGACATTTAATTTCATTTGTAATCGCAGTAAGAGATGGGCCAAGCTGAGGCCTTCTGATATTATACTAAATGATTTCCAGAATGCCAGAGTCGCAGTCAAGGGTGAGGCCACACTAGCTGTTAAATTTAAGGGGTTTTCAGGGCACCTGGACGTTGTTGTATAGGGGGTCAGAGAATGAGCCTGATTGGGCTCGATTGGTTTGATGCACTAGGCATCCAAGTAACTGGGATCAACTGGACACAAGTCGCAAGTGTAGTGACAGTATGCGAAGAATTCACAGATGTGTTTGATTTAGCTCTAGGGACATATACGGGCCTACCAATAGCATTTGAACTAGATCCTACTGTAGTGCCAGTCAGGATTAAACCTCGTAGGGTGCCATTTGCTCTTAAAAACTAGATGCTGAACTGGATAAACTTGTTGAACAGGGCGTACTGCAGCCAGTAGATGGGGGTGAGTGGGAAACCCCAATTGTAACACCACTAAAAGCCAATGGGGAGGTTGGAATCTGTGCCAATTATAAATGCACAATTAACCGTGCACTCAAACAGCACACATACCCAGTGCCAGTAGTAAGCCACATCCTGGCATCCTTGCAGGGTGGCACCATTTTTGCAAAACTAGATTTGGCTCAGGCCTACCAGCAGTTCCCTGTTGATGAGGCCACAGCCAAGGCACAGACAATTGTAACCCACAAGGGGGCATTTAAAGTTAAGCGCCTGCAAATTGGGGTCAGTGTAGCCCCTGGCATTTTTCAGGGCATTATGGAATGGACACTCAAGGGCATTCCAGGGGTTTGCCCCTACTTTGATGATGTGCTCATCGCTGGCAAATCCACTGAGGTGCTAGCAAGGAGGCTCAGGGCTGTCCTTCAAAGGCTGTGTGAAGCAGGCCTCAAGCTTAAAAAGAATACTGTAAATGCAGTATTGGAGTTCCCTCAACTGAGTTCTTGGGGTTCTGTATAGATGCTGATGGCATCCACGCTGCCGAGTCTAAAGTAAAGGCCATTCAGATGGCACCCAGCCCCAAACAATACTGTAATCAAGGAATACCAACTCAGACAAACAATCAAACAGCAAACACCAGCCGAATCAAGGAACTACCTAAGACACTCTCATAAATATACAAAGGGCAAGCCACTTGTATATAAACAGAGCACAAACCCCACTCCCTTCTAGCACTGATGATGTTACCTAGTTAAGTAATAAAACATCTGCAAGAAAACAGCCAACTTTAGAAAGCACACAAGGAACCCACAGTTTTATTTCCTTTTACAGCAGACATGTCAAACTCACGACATCATGAGACGTCGCACAACATATTGGGACGGTTTTGCCATTGCCGCCAATGGGGTGGGCGCAGCTTCTAGATGATGCATCCGGCGCACGGGCCGGCAGTGTGACACCCCTGTTCTACAGGTATTTTTTTTTTCAAAAGCACAATCAAGAGTCTGTGATGAGTATTTTCATTTAATCTATTATGCAGGAGCAGTGTAACAGTGTCTATACTGTATTTCTAGGATGTTGCAGTTGTCATATACTAAAAATAGTAATAACATGTAAAATAATAACAAGCAACGTGGCCTATTTTATGATTTAGAAGATGCAGAGATTTCTTCCTGAAACCCCAGATCTGGGCACTACTACCTGAATGCCATTCATACTGATAAAAATAAAGATCAAAATAGGAGCTTGAGTGCAGCATAGTGGTAATGAAACACAGTAGGCCTCAAAACACAGTGCTCAAGAATAACTGCCTAAAACTGTCTTTAAATAAATTATTTTTACAAGATTTCTCTTGATTGATTATGGTAACATGAACATTTGGAGTTTAATTCAAAGACACTCCACAGAAAACATATAGAACCTCACTGTGATAAATTAATTTCAGTGATTATCATCCCTTTTCCTATTACTTTTTTGCGGCTTTTTTATACTTAAAGGGATTCCACTGCTTTGATGTCTATATTTAAAACTGTGAGTAGGATCTACAATTCTCCAAACCCTTTGTATTGGCTATGCTGTCTGAAATATTAGTGTTATGTGCTCCTGGCCACTTTCCTTTGTGACCAGAGGCAAGCTTGCCTGACCAATAATCAGCCAAGACACAGTGAAGGCCTTTTGTTTCATTTATTGCAATATCCTTTCCTGTTTCCCAGCCATTATAGTTTTTGGTAAGCTTATTTGTCCAGGCAGTAAGTTTCCACTGCAGCAAATTCAATTTTAAATTTCTCTTTCAATATTAAATTTTGAAAACTTTTCCTTTACTTCTATGATTAGGAATTGAAGGCACCATATCTTAACCCTCTCTAAACTATGAACTCAATTGCAATAGCTTAAAACAAGGGCTGGCATAGGTACCATTAATTATAGTGAGAAGTTGCACTGTTGTTTTCCGCCATCTCTCACATACACATTTTTAACTGCTGTGTTATCCATGTGGAATCTCACATCTCAATATCCTTACATTGAGGTCTTTCCTCAAAGGTCTTCTAAGCCAGGTGACAACAGAGATTTTTCTGTATTACCTTATAAGAGCCAGAAAAGAACATTTAATATTAGCAATGACAAGTTTATCCTAGCTAATTCTTCCAGTAAATCTTTTTAAAGTATAAGTTCTATTTCTTCTTGCTTCTTTGCAATGTGTGTTGTGCGTAAAACTTAATTCTCTCAAATCCTCTGAGTGATCACATGGATTTTCAAAGAATGGAAGTCTAACACATTTAGATTTTAGATTTAGATTTTATTAGATTTATATACCGTCCTTTCCTGAAGGACTCAGGGCGGTTTACAGGGCATTTTAAAATCATACCAATACAAAATACAAAGTTAAAAGACAAATAAAAGATTAAATTATCCCTGAAAATAAAACCCAGTTAAAATTCTCAGCCTGGGTCAGAGAGCTCAAAGAGCCAAGTCTTCAGGTCCCGGCGGAATGAGCGTAGGTCAGGGGCAGTCCTGAGCTCCACGGGCAGCTGGTTCCAGATGGTAGGCACACCCACAGAAAAGGCCCTCCCCCTGGGTGTTATCCGCCGGCAATCTTTTACCGGCGGCACCCTGAGAAGACCCTCTCTCTGCGAGCGCACTGGACGAAGGGAGCTTGATGCTGGCAGCAGGTGTTCCCTTAAATATCCTGGACCCAAGCCATTTAGGGCTTTATAGGTCATTACCAGCACATTGAATCTCACCCGGAGGGCAACTGGAAGCCAATGCAGCTCACGGAGTAGAGGTGTTACATGGGAGTACCGGGAAACCCCCATCACAACTCGTGCGGCCGCATTCTGCACCAGTTGAAGCCTCCGAGTGGTCCTCAAGGGCAGCCCCATGCTGAGGATCTTCCAGAAAATCAGTACATGCACTTGTGGTTTTGTTTTTTTTTTCTTTTTAATGCAAATATTTGTCTCAAACATGGAGAATGGGGAGATAGAAAAATAAATCCTGCTACGAAATCTCTAGTCCCACAGCATATGACTGCATGTGATATAACAATTACAAAGAAGTCACATGATACCAGTTGTAAGATAAGAATCATCCCTCAACAATCTAAGTGCATTCTTAATTTTCCTATACTACAAACAAATGTTTCTTATATAAAATTTAATTAGCAAAATTTCTCATTCTTGTCAAAACTGATTAGATGAGATACAAATAATTTATCCTAAAGTCAACCAGGACATCTATAAAATAATCAGCAAAATTCCTGAACTAGTAAGTTTGCCTCTAAAAAAAGTGTGGTTCTCTGTGCAAATTTCTATTGCAGGTTTATTGTTCTTATCTAGATGCCTTTGAATAGGATAAAATGTATTTTGATCATAATTGGAATGGGAATAAGAGTGGAAGTTTCCACATGTAGCCAAAGTTGAATTGAACTTAATATACCGTACATACAGTTGTTAGACATGGCATCAGCATCAGGATCTTTAGACATCAGCTGTGGCCCAGAAATAAGATAGGGTCCATTGTTCACATCTAATTACTTCCTTGCCTGTATACCTGCCAGTGTACAGTCATCCTTGTATTAAAATGTACTTTTTAAATATCTTGGGGGTTTTTTCTATACATTTTTTCCAAGCACCACTCAGCCTTTAAAAGTCAGACACTTAAGAGATGATCCTTCAACACTGCTGATATTCTGAGCTGTTTTCTCTGGTGAAGAAATGTGTTTCTGCACAGCCAGCTTTTTGCAAAAGAAGTCCTTTGGGGGGAAAAAGGCTAGGGAAGCAAGCAAGAAGAGATACAATAATGGGCCTTCATAGCTATCCTTATTTATAAAACTAAAGCAAAAGCAAATGTTTCACCCCAATGGCGCATCTATTTTTCTTTTACTTTGAACTTAACAGAAGTCTTATGTAATCAGAAGACCCTAGCCAGCTTTAAGGTCTTTACAATTCATCACATTAAACAACACTGTGTTAGGATTGCTGTGGGAATGAATGCAACAACTTTGGAAAATCATTTCATTGTCCCACTCTACTAATGTAGGCTGCAGGACATGATGCACGAACCATTTTTGAGGCTCTACGATTCCAGGAGAAAGGATCGGATCCACATAGGGTGAGTATCTATAGTATTTAACATGGGAGGGATGGAATGGGACAACTCATCACGGCCAACTCACCATGGCCAACTCATTACACTTGCTGCAGGACAATTCAAGAAATCAATTTGATTATTTAAAATACTGTAGTTAAAAATATTTTAATTTTTGTCATTCAGATTTCATTTGTCCCTCCTTTGGCATCCTTTCTTTATTGATTGTATTCCATTATTTCTTCAATATTAGTGTAACTCTTGTCCCACGGTGAGTTGTCTCATAGCAAGTTGGCCATGGCAAATTGTCCCATGGCAAGGTGGCTGTGGTGAATTGGCCATGGCGAGTTGGCTGTGGTAAGTTGTCGTAAACCAAGGAGGAAAGCTTGAAATTTTGCTACTTAGTCATCAAGAATTCTCTTCTGCAATAAAAGTCACTACCTTTTCTGTGAACAGCACATTTCTGACCATAATTGCATGCCCCACCATAATTTTATAATATTATATTATATCTGATTATATAAAGCGTACAGCAGATCCATACACCTACAAGTAAAGCAGCTGATTTTGCATATAGCTTAGCTTATAGTGGCAGTGATCTCATCCAAATGCACAAAAAAGGATATGGTGGTTAGACAGATATTAAAAGAAAAGTTCCCATTTAGGACTTTTCTAGTAGATTATAAAGCAAAAAGCTGATGGGATCAACAAGGTGAGTTAAGGACATGACGTCTGCTACCCTTAGGAATATTTGCACAGAAGTGAATACTTCTATTAATGAATTCTGAAAGTATATAAACTAAAATTTCCTTTGAGACTCACATTCATCCTGCAGACAAGGAACTTCTCTAATCTTTATAGATATCCCTTTGTTAGTCCTTGAATCACAGCTGTCCTGTTTCATATAATAGTTTAATTAAAACAAGTGATTTTGCAATCTCCTGATGAGATCACTCTGCATTTCTTTAAACTACATTAGTAAGACAAAGAAAGTCTGAGATACTCAGACAGGATAGTTGTTGTTTTTTAATCTTGCCTGCAAGGATTACAGAAGGGAATTTCAAAATATTTAACCACTGACCTCATGCAGAAATGCATCTGTGAAACAAAGCAACATCACTTGAAATCTTGTCCAGGAGTATCTATCATATTCCAGCTGTTGATGTAATGCTGTGGATTAAAGCACAGACTACAAAGTTTCTAGTTATGGGCCATATTAATCCTGACCTCGGTAACTAGGTTTAGGATTGTCATCATTCTTTCACCCTCATCTAAACTATTTGCAATGTAAGATCTTCTAAATTGTTATATCTATTCAGGATTCGCAGCTCCATTTTATCTACACAGCAGCCTTGTGAGGTTTGACTAATAAATTAGGTTTGCTCTATGTTAACCCAATGAATTTATTGGCTGATTGGGTATTTTGGTCTGGTTATTCCTTGTCAATATCACCATCTTTTGACAGCCATGGTGGCCCAGTGGTTAGAATGCAGTATTGCAGGCTATTTCTGCTGACTGCCGGCTGCCTGCAGTTTGGCAGTTCAATTTTCATCGGCTCAAGGTTGACTCAGCCTTCCATCCTTCTGAGGTCAGTAAAATGAGGACCCAGATTGTTGGAGGCAACATGCCAACTCTGTAAATGGCTTAGAGAGGGCTGTAAAGCACTGTGAAGCAGTATATAAGACTAAATGCTATTGCTAGTTTGACTAATTTCTGATTAATTAGTTCAGAGTTTGCAGAATCCAAGTCCCTGGAAATGTGCTAGTCTCCCAGAAAATGCACAGTTAGGTTTATTTTATGAGAGTATTATAAGGATTGAACCAACAAGCATGTGGAAGCATTTTGATATAGATTTTTTTTAATCTATCTGGCTCATTATTGATTCCACTATAATATAGCATGTCTCTGATAGTGTGACATTATTTCTACATAGCCTATTAATTTTGATTGATTGATTATAGAATAGAGCTGGAAGGACTTTGGGGGTCTTCTAGTCCAGCCTCCTGCTCAAGCAGGAGGATCTATACCATCTCACACAAGTGACTATCTAGCCTCTTCTTAAAAATCTCCAGTGATGGAGCACCCATGATTTCTGGAGGCAAGCTGTTCCACTGGTTAATTGTCCTCACTGTCAGGAAGTTTCTCCTTAATTCCAGGTTGCTTCTCTCTTTGATCAGTTTCCATCCATGGCTTCTTGTCCTGCCCTCTGGTGCTTTGGAGAATAACATGACTCCCTCTTCTTTGTGGCAGCCCCTCAAATACTGGAACACTGTCTCCCCTATCTCTTCTTTTCTTTAGACTAGCCAAACCCAAGTCCTGCAGCTGTTCATATGTTTTAGTCACCAGGCCTTTGATCATCTTGGTTGCTCTTCTCTGAATTTTTTCCAAACTCTCAACACCTTTTTTGTGACCCAAATTGGCTGCAGTATTCCAGGTGTGGTCTTACTAGGTCTTATGTGCCACCAAATCAGTATCAACTCTGTTAAGAGTTGCTAAACCAGACAGATAGAACATAGATGATCTGTTCTTAATCTGGCCCTTCAGATCTTCCAACCTCATCTCACTGCTGTAAGAGAGTCTATTCACCCTCCTTCTGGGTCAACCTCTTGTCTTTCCTCTCACCCTTCCTAGCATTAGAACCTTCTCTAGAGAGGTAGGTCTTCACATAATGTGTCTGGATAAAATAATTTGAGTTCATTCATTGGTACCTCAGTTGAGAACTCTTTCCCCCCCCCAAACTTTATAACATTTGATTTGTTCTATGAACCCTCTGTCTGGTTGGTTGGTTAGCTATTCATGGTATTCCTAGCCCTCTTCTCCAACATCAAAGTTCAAATGCATCGATATTTTTCTATCCTGTTTCTTCAAAATCCAATTTTTTTAAAAAAAATTATTTGTATACCACCCTTGTCCCGAGGGTCTCAGGGCGGTGAACAGGGCAAACATATAAAAATACAAAGGTACAAAAGTTAAAAAAGAATTAAACACAATGCCCAAACTAAAACAATAAATAGATATATTAAAAACAACAATAAAATCCCAACCCATCCCCCATCAGGCCAGGCCGGCTTATTCGAATAAGTGAGTCTTCAGATAGCGTCGGAAGGAGCGAAGGTTGGGCACCATCCGGAGCTCGACCGGCAACCGATTCCATAAATCTGGGGCACCCACAGAGAACGATCTCCCCCTGGGGGCCACCAGACGACATTCTCTGACCGGTGGCACCCTGAGGAGGCCCTCTCTGTGGGAACGCACTGGGCGGAGGGAAGTTGATGCCGGCTGCAGGTGATCCCTGAGGTACTCCGGACCCATGCCATGTAGGGCCTTGAACACCATTACCAGTACCTTGAATCTCACTCGGAAGACAACTGGGAGCCAATGCAGCTCACGGAGCAGAGGTGTAACATGGGAGTATCGGGAGACTCCCAACACAACTCTCACGGCTCCATTCTGTACCAGTTGGAGCCTCCGAGTGGTCTTCAAGGGCAGCCCCATGTAGAGAGCATTGCAGTAGTCTAAACGAAAGGTCACGAGTGCATGAGTGACCGTACGCAGGGCAACCCGGTCTAGATAGGGCCGCAACTGGCGCACCAGGCGAACCTGGGCGAAGGCCCCCCTAGTCACAGCCACTATGTGATCTTCCAAAGTAAGCCGTGAATCTAGGAGGACTCCCAAGTTGCGAGCCCTATCTACAAGGGGTAATAGCTCACCCCCCCATAGAAAGAGATGGAATATTCTGAATATCCTGGGATGCCGGTATGCACAGCCACTCAGTCTTGTCGGGGTTGAGTTGAAGTCTGTTCCTCCCCATCCAGACCCGAACCGCTTCCAGGCAACGGGACATCACGTCGAGGGCATCACTGGGGTGGTTTGGGGTCGAAATAAAAAGCTGGTTATCATCAGCATACTGATGATACCCAACTCCAAAAGCACGAATGATCTCACCCAGCGGTTTCATGTACATGTTGAACAGGAGAGGCGAGAGGACCGACCCCTGAGGAACTCCACAAGCGAGAGGCCTCAAGGTCGACCTCTGCCCCCCTGCCAACACTGCGAACGTCCCAGGAGATAGGAGGAGAACCACTGAAAAACTGTGCCTCCCACTCCCAATCCCCTGAGACGCCGCAGCAGGATACCATGGTCAATGGTATCGAACGCCGCTGAGAGGTCTAATAGGACTAGGACAGAGGAATGTCCCCTGTCCTGGGCCCTCCAGAGATCATTCACCAGAGCGACCAATGACATCTCCGTGCTGTATCCGGGCCTGAAACCTGATTGGTATGGGTCTAGATAATCCGCTTCATCCAGGACCAGAGGGAGCTGATGCGCCACCACACTCTCAACAACCTTCGCAAGAAAGCGAAGGTTGGAGACTGGACGAAAGTTATTTAACACAGCTGGGTCCAAGGAAGGCTTCTTGAGGAGAGGTCTCACCACCGCCTCCTTCAAGACGGTGGGGAAACTGCCCTCACTCAAAGAGGCAGATATAACCGCCTGGAACCAGCCTCGTGTCCCCTTCCTGAGCCGCATAAACCAGCCAGGAAGGGCACGGGTCCAATAAACATGTGGTGGAGCTCAACCTCCCCATAATCCTGTCAACTTCCTCCAGAGTCACAGAATCAAACTCCTCCCAGATAATATCAACAAGACCGCCCATGTCCTGATCGTCAGACTCTGCCCAGTCGGAGTCCAGACTGGTCCAAATCCGAGCAATTTTGTCCGACAGATGTTGACTAAACTCCTCAGCATGACCCTGCAAGGGTTCCTCCCTCACCTCCTGATTAAGGAGGGAGCGTGTCACCCTAAACATGGCGGCCGGGCGGTTATCTGCCTCTTTGATTTTCACCTCCCTGGAGTGTCACAAAGGAAAACACAAACTGGGCTTCGTATATATTCAGCAAATAAGCTGAATACATAAAGAGAAAATATGCAGTTTTGTCTCAATCTTTTGTTGACTTAGAGCCAGGCTGTTTCACTACGTTCCCTTCTGACTGTGACTCCCTGTCCTATATACACTGTAATTTTTCTTTTGAAGGCAATGAGAACCGAACAGTGAGAGCAGAGTAAAGCATTGGAAGCTAATGAAAATCTTTGGATTTATAGCACTTCCTTCCTGAACTTTGTCTACGCATTGTTGTAGGAGTGTTTTTTTTTTAAAAAAAATTCTAGGTTGTGTGTTGTGTAAATGCTGCCTGTAAAAGTGGGCAAGAAGCATAAGCTATGGTGGCACAGTGGTTAGAATGCAGCACTGCAGGTTAACTCACTGCTCACTCCAGGAGTTCGATCCTGACCAGCTCAAGCTTGACTCAGCCTTCCATCCTTCCAAGGTTGGTAAAATGAGGATCCTGACTGTTGGGGGCAATATGCTGACTCTGTAAACCGCTTAGAGAGGGCTGTAAAGCATTATGGAGCGGTATATAAATCTAAGTGCAATTGCTATAAGAGCGGAACTGATGTTGTATTTTTTTCTAAGGCTGGAGCTCTCCTTCCAACATCAAAAGAAGCAAACTGATTAATCCTTAGGGATCATAAAAATTCATGGTAATCCTGAAAATGCTTTACATTACCTTCCCCAGCATTTCTCTTATTTTATATTTTGTTGCAGGAATCAAGCCAGATGATGGTGACGGTGATGTACTTGGACATTTAAAGGACTTCAACTAATAGCTTGTATTATAAAAATTTGGAGAATTCTTTTCTTTTAATAAGTAGAAAACAAGCTGTGTAATGGTGACATAGTACAGAACATCAGAAGCTTCAGAAAGACAACATTCTGTTTTGTGATCTGAGATTCTTTCAGATCACCTCGGGAAGCATCGTACAACTATTATTTTTAAAGATGCATGATCATCATTTGGCAAATGAACAGATTCCGAGATCACAGTAGCCATTTCAAACTGCTCTTTCCCCCCAGTGGAAAGAAAAACATGCCGCTTTGCTTTTCTGTAATGATTGAAATATTGCAGTGTACCAGGATGTTCGGTAGTTTCCTGGGATTGCAATACAGCCCATAATTCGCAGGTCATAATACAATATTAATGCTAATAGAAATTGATACGTTGATAAATGCTATTCAAGAAGGTTGGAGCAATGTGCGTCAATGTTTCAGCTACAAGTGGAAGCTTAAACCCCCTTTTACACTACCTATATAAGTGTATATTTCAAATATCCCTGAGGGTCATACGTTTGCAAAATATGAAATTAAAGGAATATGGGGAATCACAGAATCTTTGGAAGGACTTCTAAAGCCATGAAGCCCAGCCATCTGCTCAGTATAGGAACCTAAATTAAAACCTCCTTAACCCAACAGATCACCACTTTGATCTGCCTCAGAAGTGTTTTGGTGGTCATATGAGCATGAAAAAGGCTGGGTCTTTTTGTTTTTTTAGACTCCCGCATGAACCCGAAAAAAGATGCTAATTTAAATGTCCTTTTTGATATTGTCTTCTTACCAAGCTAGAAATAATTTTTCCCAGGTCATGTTTGTAAGGTGCACAGCCTTACTGCTTATCTTCTTCAGCAACTGTATATGTCTGATCACTACAAGATTTCTTTGAATTGCACTCGAGTTCTTGTGATGCCATTGATACTTCCATTGATGTAGTATAAAATCATGTTTGGCTTTTTTTCAGACCATTTTCCTCATGTATTATTGCCAAATAAAATAATATCTATCTTATACCTATGCAACTATTTCCTTGATTAACTTGCATGTCTCCCTGTTTAAATTTAATTTTAACTGCTATTTTCAGTCCATCCACTAGTTTAACCTATGAAAATTATTTGATGTTTTTCAATTTTCTACAATTTCCTCCTCTCACCCAGTCTTATAGCACCTTGATTCCTTCCACTTTGTCATCCAAGTCATCAAACAGAGTGTTGAAGAGTAAGTGGTCCAGGATTGCACCCTAGGAAATGATCATTCATAAAGTCAATTGATGGTATTTAGGACTAATTAAAAAGCAGGAGCAAATATTTTTTTTTGTGAAAATTAACTAGTGTAATTTAAAAGGCTGTATTACCTACCCATGAGTTTTTTATTTGACTATTTGTTAGGTTTATATAATGACTTTCATTTAGGAGCTCAAGGAAATATACATAACGCTTTCTTCTCCAGTTTTTCCCCCGACACTAACCAATCTGGGATCTGAGAGACTGAGACTGGCTCCAAATTAGCCAATTTGTTTTTAAGGCCCATCTAGAATTTCCAGGAAAGCACTTTAATTATAATTTCTTACTGGCTATGTATATTCTTCTCCATGTATCTCAAAGTATGTGTGATCCTCACCCCGTTGCTCTTCCGAAAGGTGATAAAAACATAGCTTTGTCGGTGGGCCTGGGGACCATGAATGAGACAGAGTCAATTAGGTGATTGATTTGATAGTGTTGTTGTTGCCATGGGAGGTGGGGAGTAGTTTTTCTTATGGCTTTTTATTAAATGGTGATAGATAGATAGATAGATAGATAGATAGATAGATAGATAGATAGATAGATAGATAGATAGATAGATAGATAGAGTGAGTGAGTGAGTGAGTGAGTGAGTGAGTGAGTGAGTGAGTGAGTAAGTTATACAAGTAAGTTCAACTGGCACCCTGTGTATCCTTGCTGGGAATTTTGGAGGTTTAAATCCCAATGCATCTGGAGGATGCCAGAACGGAGCAAGCTAACCTACTCACTTCTGCTATCCTTTTAAATTTCAACTATGACTCATTTTCTCCCATTTTATGGATCTGCCACTTTGTTGCCAAGAAACAAATTATCAAGACAAGTCTTTGGATGACCAGCCAGAATATTAGAGTTACAAAAGGGAGAAACCCAGTGACTCACTCCTAGCCTAGCATTCTGAATTTTTTAAAGTAAGTTTTACAGCATTAAATAAGTCTTCCTTGCTGTTGGGTTAGAAATAGACATTATCACATTCACTCACTGGGAAAGAATTTAAATCAGTTGAAGAATGAAATGGCAGAAAGACTGCCTGAATAGTATTAACAAGTTCAAGAAGAAAGACACATGTTTATTTCCATCCTTCTGTATAGCTGGCTTAAAAATATCACAGTGATTTATATACAAATATGTTTGAAGAAAAGTTGATTGTGTCATTGGAAAATATGTCCTAAAACAACGTGGTTTCTTTCCCAATGTCTTTAAAAGGGTTTTGTGCCGGAGGAAAGGTGGAAACATTACTATGAGTAAAATTAATTTTAAAACATTCAACAGTTTCCACTTTCCTTCATTTTGACAAAGCACAGGTTGCTGCCTTTATCCTGACAGAGACTGTTTAGCCCTACCTAACATCTAGAAATTCAGCATGAGCAGTTTTGCAAACATCACCACAAAATGAGGGAAAGTCTGCAATGCTGGATGTTGATACTATAGTTTGCCTAAAGAAAAGAAGATTTACATGGATCTGGTTAGTATAAGCCAGTTTGAAAAGAGAATTTGATTTATTATTATTATTTCTTTGTCTTTAAAACACAGCTGGGAAATATCTTGGTGGCCATGGCTGATTTTGTGAGTGGGAGAAGGTCATACTGGGAGGGTCAATGGTTATTAAGATTACCAGATTGCAGTTGCATACCTGCTGATGACCACTAGATGGCGTCAAATAAATATAGTACAGGAAATACTCTTTGTTGTCCCCTAGTGACTGACTTTAATTTTTTACAGGCTAGACACAGTACTAGCCCTAATAATACAAGATGAGGAGGGCCAAGAATTACTCTTGTTTCTCCTTCGGTTTGAGTGTCTTTGTTATGTTTTTCTAAAACTGCATTCAGACTGTGTTTTAGGCTACCTACTACAGTTTTTATGCTTCCGATCTCAAAAGAACAGGAAAGTGTGCTGATAGTTTTCAACAATGGTGATTATAAGAGCAAGCTGCATCTTCAGGGCCTTGTGCAGCTCTGAGGAGCCTATCCATCTTTACCTTAAAATGGATTATTTTTCCATTTCTTGGTTTGTTGCCATCTAGATTTTTGCAGTCCCCTCATCTTTTCACAATCAGGAAGAATGAGGAGAGGATCTGAGGAAGGGCACTGAGCAAGCTGCCTGAGTCTGTGAGGGCTAACGGGTCACTCGTGAATAACAACCGTAGAGGAGGTTATATCAGCAGTAATGATAGTGACTCTTCCTTCCCTCCCTCCTTCAGATACTGAAAATGCTTTCCTGCTCTCTGCTGCTGTGCAACCCAGATCTGGTAGCCCTGAGATTGGTTGAAGCAAGGACAAGATCTGGGACTGGGTCCCTTCTGCCTGAGGGCCCAAAGATGTATGCTTCCCCTACCTTTGTTATATTTATCCAAAAATGTCACTTAACCTCTCAGACAGGGACGCCTTGCAATATAATGTTAAATAAATGTAACACTAGACCAGTATCTTGAGGCAAGGGCCCAGGATTCTTGTGGGACCAGACGGCCCTACCTCAAAGATTTTCAGTAACTCTCCAAACAGGTACCCACCCTTTGAATTAGAAACGACTTGCCTTTGATCTCTGGTTATAATTTAAGCCACAGGCAGGCTCCAATTTCTCTTTCCTCACATTTTAAATGCCTCAGAACCAATGTCAGCAAGTTATCATCCTCCCCTTGCACCTGGGCAGACTGCAGGCCAGGAAAAGAGGGGGAAGAGCTGCCAAAAGAAAAATGAACTTTCTTGGGTTGCCCTTTTCGTTTCCTTCCTTTTCCCTGGGTTCAAAAAAAACAGAGGCTGAAGAAAAATGTTGAGCGAAATAATACTGTCCAGCAAGGAATATGACTTAGTCCAGTATTAATGCACCGTGGCCTTCAGAGCACATAGTAAAAAAATAGAATATTTAGCAATTCAGTATTCCTTAACTTGTACCATGAGGCTAGAGGTCTGCATGAGAGATTTACTTTATATCTGGCATCCTTCTTTATGCTCCAAATACACTCCTTTATAAAATTAGAGGAAGTGGCACAGGCATGTTTATTAGTATAGGTGTTTATTCATAGTATTGAAAACAATGACAAAGGATGAAAGAGCAGCTCTGGGGATGAGATGCTTTAATATAATTATTTATTATTTATTTATTTATTTATTTATTATTGGGACTTATATGCCGCCCTATCTCCCGAAGGACTCAGGGCAGCTAACAACAATAACATACAATAATACAGAAGTTAAAATAAAAATTAAATTAACGGCCCCTGTAGAATAAATTAAAATTAAAATTAAAATAAATTTTAAAAAAAAATAGAGTTAAAAATTAAAAACATAATTAAAATCTCTGTCAGTCCAGGTCAGCCAGGTGGAAAAGGAGTGTTTTGAGGCCACGGTGAAAGGACTGGAGATCTTGGGCCATCCGAAGCTCAGGGGGGAGCTGGTTCCATAGGGTTGATGCTCCCACAGAGAAGGCTCTCCCCCTGGGGGTTGCCAGCCGACATTGTCTAGCCGACGGTACCCTGAAGAGGCCTTCTCTGTGTGAGCGTACTGGGCGATGGGAATTCGTTCCTGGCAGCAGATGGTCCTGCAAGTATCCCGGGCCTAAGCCATGTAGGGCTTTAAAGGTAAGTACCAGCACCTTAAATCTCACCCGGAGGACAACCGGTAACCAATGCAGATCACACAGGAGGGGTGTAATATGGGAGTATCGGTGTGCTTCCATCACTACCCACGCGGCCGCACTCTGAACCAGCTGAAGCCTCCAGGTGGTCTTCAAGGGCAGCCCCATGTAGAGAGCATTGCAGTAATCTATACGGGAGGTAACGAGTGCATGGGTGACTGTACGTAGGGCATCTCGGTCCAGAAAGGGGCGCATCTGGTGTACCAGGCAAACCTGGGCAAATGCCCCCCTAGCCACGACTCCAATATGATCTTCAAAACTGAGTCGTGAATCCAGGAGGATGCCTAGATTGCATGCTCTATCAACGGGAGGTAACATCTCTTCTCCTATAACCAAAGATGGAACCTCTTGGACTAAACGAGATGCCGGTACGTAAAGCCACTCAGTCTTAGCCGGGTTGAGCCAGAGCCTGTTCTTTCCCATCCAAATCTGTACCGCTTCCAGGCAACAACCATTACAATTAATTGTAACCTGTAATTGGGTACAATAAATCAAATAACATTCCAGCTTTGTGGATAGCTATCTCCAAAAGTTCAGAATGGGCTTTCTCTTATGAACTCGAAACAGAAAGGTGGAGTCAACCTATTTTCCAAAGCACCAGAAGAAAAGAGAAGAAACAATGGATGGAAACTAATCAAGGAGAGATCCAGCCTAGCACTAAGGAGAAAATTGCTGACAGTGAAAACAATCAACCAACAGAATGGCTTGCCTTCAGAAGAAGTGGGTGCTTCATCACTGGAGGCTTTTAAGAAGATTGGACAGCCGCTTGATAGAAATGGTATAGGATCTTCTGCTCGAGCAGGGGATTGAACTAGAAGACCTACAAGGTCCCTTCCAACTCTATTATTCTGTTATTCTTTTTCAAGAAGAAAGCAGGTTTATCCTTTAACTATTTTTTTGTATATATTTTATTAGAATTTTTTTTCTTTAACATAACCAAAATCATTATAAAACAGAATGTTGTCTGGGTGACATTTATAAAACACTCCTTAACAATTAATTTCTAAAAACTATATTCCATCTGTTAATTTCATTTGATTTCCCCTATCCCTAACATATCATTCCTTGCAAAACATCAAATTAAAGCAATTTTGTTTGTTTAACAACAGTTAAATATATAATCTCAATGATCCTATATATCGTTTTAGTTGCCTTATCATAGATCCTGTCACTATATTTATTTCAGTTTGTTTTCCCCCCTCAAATTTTTTTTACAAATGACAGTCTTTTTCTGACATTCAACTATATTCACGTTGATAAATTTCATCTTTTTTTTCCTCCCTTCATGCAAACCTTCTCATACTTTTGTATTTTCCAATCAATATAAAAAAACAACCAAAGAACAAAAACAACTTATTTCTCCCTTTACCTTCTAAATGTTCTTACAATCATTTCAATATTCAGCTATATTTACATTTATAAATTTAATTCTGTTTTTTATATATATATAAACCCTCTATACTTTTATATTTCTTAATAAAAAGACAAAAGAGAGACAAATACGAAGAGATATGCATTTCTTCCTATTCAAAATATATCCATTTCCTCAATTTCCACTCTTCTCAACTTATACTAAAATATATTTAATCCATTTGAACTTTAAACATTCCCCTTAATCTTTCCAATCATCTAATCCTCTAAAACTCATTTAAAACATAACTTTTTTATTTTATTCCTGTTTAAATCGTTCCAACATAAAAGAGTAAAACAAAAAAGGGAAAGGAAAAGAAAAGAAAAATCCCTCTAAAAATAATATATTTCAAAATTTTCACGTTATTGGTTTATCCTTTAACTATTTTTATCCAGTTCACCAATATGTGAGTTTAATTCCCAGCTTGGCTCACTGGGAAACTTCAATCCAGTCATTCTGTCTCAGCATATTCGACTTCCCACCATTGTTGTGAAAATAAAATGAAGAGGACAGCCATGAAGGCCTTCTTAAGATCATGGGAGAAAAAGGTGGCTATAAGTGAAATAATTGATATTGATAGATTATTTATGTAATAGAAATACATTTCAAGGGTAAAGAAGCAATGAATATTAATGTACATAAAATAATTATCAAATACCACAATAATGCCTATTGTACGCCAAAATAAATCCAATATTACCTACGGCAACACCTGCGGCCAGTGTCTACTTCCCTCCGTCCAGTGTGCTCCCACAGAGAGGGCCTCCTCAGGGTGCCTCCGATCAAAGAATGCCGATTGGTGGCATTCTGTGGGCGCGCCAGACCTATGGAACCGCTTGCCGGTTGAGCTCCGGACGGCCCCCGACCTTCGCTCCTTCCGGCGCGACTTAAAAACATATCTATTCGAGCAGTCTGACCTGGTCTGATGGGTTAGGGTTGGGGTTTTAATATGTTTTAATACTGTTTTAAACTGGGCTAAATATTTAATCGTTTTTTAACTTTTGTTTTCCGCTTTTTTATATTTATTGCCCTGTACACCGCCCTGACTCCTTCGGGAGAAGGGCGGTATAAAAATATAATTAAATATAAATAAATAAAAAATATAATGCAGTCCTTCATGTTAGCTGTTAAATGTTTACCAGAATATGAAAAATCCATATGAGACAAAGAACAGTTATTACAACAGAGTACACAGAATATAAAATGTTGACCTTGAGACTATGATTCAATTTCCAGCGCCCTTTTTCCTCTTTGCCATTATCTTATTCTGTTTTGATAGTCTGGCAATCAGAAGCCAAAACATGTTCAGTCTCCCCTAATTTTGACCAGAGTCATAGCAACAGTGACAAACAAAATAGCCCATTTGCAGAGAAGATAAGGGCATATATCCTGTTTAAAAGTTTAAAATGGTATGACCCCCTTCCTTCAATATATCTTCCAACATTTATCTTTTTTTCCTTTCCAATGCCACAGAATATTTACTTGGAATGCTTTTTGTTCTTTTCCATGTAAGTGGTACAAATTTCATTGCTTTGCTTTATCTATTCCAGCAGCTTTTCCTTGCTGGCGAACATTCTCATGTTTAGACTGACACCCAGTTCAAATTAACACAGCATCTCTTTGCAAATATAAATGTAACATATTAAGCATATGTAGTTAATTATGTATATCCTCTTTTATAACAAAGGACAAGCAATAGTTAAGATGTTCGTTTGAAACAGAAGGTGGTGGAAGTAGCATTTCTTACTCATTCTTTTTTTATATACATATCAAGCTTTCACACAGATGCACTGTACTGCTGTGAAATAGTCATTCTTTTTATTGACTTCTCAGTCAATTGATCTTGTTTGAGGAGGCCGAATGCATATTCATGGCATTCCAGTATGCAATAGTGGACATAATTTTATACATGGAAGGGTATGAGTCCAAATATCTTGTGCCCTCATTAGCATGTATTTTCATTGCAATAATTGCAAGGCTTTAGGTCAGTCTCAGAATCTTTACTAGATTCTTCTGGGCTGCAGTTAACTGTATACTATATGTAGACCATCAATGCGAAATGCCAGACCTGGTGGAGATATGTTTTGGTCTTCATAACTTCCAGGCTCCTGTTTTTACAAAACTGATTTCCTAAACAAAGTGGACAAAGGAAAAGGAAATCAGTTCTAATAAATTATTAACGACAAGCCTGCTTAGCGCAACTCAACAAATTGATTTACAAGTTTGTCCCAATCTGTTCAATGATATGGACTTCAGTGTGTACCTGTATACTGTATGTACTTGTACATGTTTATGAGTGAGTGTTTACAATTATTTTCACAAGCTTTGCTTATTTTTCGATACATTGTATCTTCTTTCCCCAAAGCATCTTAGTGTTTATAATAAATAGCTCAGAATAAAGGGCTGCTTAAAAAAATAATTTATGATGAAAATTGGGATCTGAGAATTTTTTAATAAACATGTTTGTCCAGGTCTCTTTGACCCAGCAGTCATGAGGAAAATAACATCAGCTTTCAAGAATATATGACCCAGAGCTGTGCTCTGACACGATTACAGATATTTTTAATGTTTTACCTCACAATGGGGGAGTAGGATAAATTTTAATGACACAGATTTTTCAATTATTAATTTCCTTTCTCCTTTCCCCTATGAATTGAATACTTTAATAATGCTATTCTTTTCTCCTTCCCACACATCTGTATCAGACCAAGCAGTGGAGGCTGGGAAGAATATGGTTTAAGATGATAAAGTTGTTGGAAAGAAAAAATAAAGTACATGGTGAACACTGGACAACAACTTCAAGGCCATGTTTTATGACTTCTAAAAGCAATGCTTACTGAAGTTAAGTTTCCACTGTTGGGAAAGATAAAATGGGAAGTGGGCAAAAAGGGGGGGGAAACTCCACCAAAAGGAGCAGCGCTTGTTTGTCTCTTCACATGGGGGAGGGAAGTGTTGTTGTGATCAGGTCCTTTAACACAATACCAGGGAAGTCCGTGGGGTAAGGGTTCCTCCTTCCAGAATCTCTGCAGGAGCTGGGACAATGCTATGGTGCTCAATACAGTCACACATGTTTGTGGCGCTCCTCATTTGACCCTGAGCTTCTCAGTATATTTTACCAGATATATAGGAAATCACTCACATGTGGCATCTCTCTCCCCCACATGAAATAATTCTGCAGGCGGGAGACTTACAAAGCTGTGTAGGTTAGGGGAAAGGAAGAAAATACAATTTAAAGGTCTGTTGGCCCACCCAGATGGTATCTTTCTCTTTTTTCTATCTTTCTTATAAAAATAGCTGATTCAATAGAGAAAATACTTATCCTACTTTAATTTATAAGAGACATTTTTTGGCACTTCATAAGGGAATGCAGCAGATGGGGGATTGATCCAATAGATCACAGGTGTCAAACTTGCCACATCATGTGACGTGTCGCGACGTATCGTGACTTTTTTGGCATTGCCAGAGCTGGGCTGGGTGCAGTCTCCATATGATGCAACCAGCCCCTGGCCGACAGTTTGACACCCCTGCAAAATAGATCATGAGTCTCCAAACTTGGCAACTTTAAGACTTGTGGACTTCAATTCCCAGAATTCCTCTGCCAGCCATCCACAAATCTTAAAGTTGCCAGGTTTGGAGACCCCTACAGTAGAGTAGATCTTAAACTTCAATGAACTTTTGCCCAGGAAACTTACTAAGCAGTAATTAGAGTACAGGACTTGGAGGAAAAAACAGAAAAGTGCTTTCATTTTTCAACACTTTGCTCAGCATATTTGAATATGGAAAATTTTGAAAGAAAAATTAATGTGTTTATATCTGGCTTAATTCTTTTTCCAAAGAAGGCATTGAGAAAAAAGTGGGAGCGTTATAATTATTTGTGTCTTTATAAACTTTTATACATGAGGACATCTGGCTGCATGGACATTTTGTGGCTTTTGTCTTTTAAAGAAGGAACAATAGTTACAAAAAAAATAGGAACAAACATTTCATGGATCTTTTGATTTGGCCTTCAGAGCTTATCTTTCTATTCCAGAGAAATATGCAGTGTCATATTCAAAACCAGAGATAATATTACATGGCCAACATTGCTGCACCATTCAGCCAATCACACAATTACAAATATTTCTGTAGACAGGAGATATCTGCATTAGAACTGGTGCCATGGTTGTCATCAAGATTTTATTTTATTTTTTTTATAGTCCCCCTATTTGCTACTCTTCCATAAGTAATATTAAATTCTTCTTGTCCCTCAATTATGCTAAGAATTGATTTCATTTCTGTATTCAAAGGCATTCTGAGCTCACTGAACTGTAAATATACACTGTATATACCAGGGGTAGGCAACCTTGGCTCTTTTATGACTCATGGACTTCAACTCCCAGAATTCCCAGTTGGCTCAGGAATTCTGGGAGTTGAAGTCCACAAGTCATAAAAGAGCTAACGTTGCCTACCCCTGGTATATACCATAGCTAGCCAGAAGTTGATCTTTCTGAAAACTCAGATACAGCACTGAAATCTGACTATCATTAACCAAGTAGCAATCCCTCACAGTGGAGCAGAAGGCAAAAAAAGAAGACACGGAAGTAGGGAAAAGATAGGATATTTTGGCTAAAAAATGGAAGTAAAGAAAATATATAATTTATTTATTTATTTATTTATTTATTTATTTATTTATTTATTTATTATTAATTAGATTTCTATACCGCCCTATTCCTGAAGGACTCAGGGCGGTTTACAGGGCAAAGTTAAAAACAGTTAAAACAGTACAAAGGTTAAGATAAAGTTAAAATTAAAATAGGATTAAATAACAATAGCCCAAATTTAAAATTTAAATTTGAAATTTAAAAATTTAAAACCCCTCAGTCCAGGCCAGATAAATCAAACAACCATGTTTTTAGGTCCCGGCGAAACAAACGAAGGTCGGGGGCGGTCTGGAGTTCCACAGGCAGGTCGTTCCACAGGGCAGATGCGCCCACAGAGAACACCCTCCCCCTGGGGATCACCCGCCGGCACTCACTGACCGGTGGAGCCCTAAGGAGGCCCTCCCTGTGGGAGCGCACAGGATGATGGGAGATTGATGCTGGCAGCAGGTGCTCCCTAAGATAACCTGAACCCATGCCATTTAGGGCTTTATAGGTCATCACCAGCAGGTTTAAATCAATTCCTAGAAACAGCCTAAAGTAAGTTCCATTTTCCATGTATCTAAATATGTACTGAATGTAAGGGCTGAATCACTAAAAGTAGAAGCCAAAGCATAGCTACCCACATTTAATTATACCAATTTTCCCATCATGATTTATCCCTCTAGTTTTGACATCAATAAGGGGTCCTGGTATTTAAAAAGTTAAAGGTAAAGGTTCCCCCGCACATGCGTGCTAGTCGTTTCCAACTCTAGGGGCCGGTGCTCATCTCTGTTTCAAAGCCGAAGAGCCAGCGCTTGTCCGAGGACGTCCTCGTGGTCATGTAGCCGGCATGACTAGATGCCAAAGGTGCACGGAGCGCTGTTACCTTCCCACTGTAGTGGTCCCTATTTTTCTACTTGCATTTTTACGTGCTTTCGAACTGCTAGGTTGGCAGAAGCTGGGACAAGTAACAGGCGCTCACTCTGTTACACGGCACTCGGGATTAGACCTGCCAAACTGCCAACCTTCTGATCGACAAGCTCAGCGTCCTAACCCACTGAGGCACCGCATCCCTGGTATTTAGTAGTATTCAAAAAAATTGCCTCCATGCATCTTGACCAGCTACTGTATTACCCTTAGAATGTAAACAAACCTTTCAGATTATTCAAACCAGATTATTTGCCACTGAACAAGAGAATGAACTTAGTTTAATATCACATCGTATCGGGGAACTTTTAGAATGCTCTGGATGGAGACCAAGTAACTATTTAATCACACTTATATCCCCTGCTCAGTACTGCACCTTTTTTTAAGAACTAGGCACAATATTTTACTTACAACAGTTCTCAGACTTAGATCATTAGCCAAAAATCCCTTTTCCAGAAGAACCTGTTCCTGTGTTTCATATTTCATAGAAACTATCCATCATGATTTGATGTAAAGCTCATATTATCAAGGTAACTGTCAATATCTCATTTCTTCTTTGTTGGAACACATGTCAGGATAATAAGTTTTAGCTTGCTTTTGTCCTATCAGACAATAAGCCTAGCATCACTAATATCAGCTATATTTTGTCTGTTATTAAAGCATGCAAACAAATCACTGCAGATGTAGATCTGATATAACAAAGAATAAATATTATGCCCAGGAGGAATCATGTTATATATTACACATTAGAATTTTACATGCAGTACTAAATCGGTTTTTATTATTCTATATTATTGTAATGTAATTTTACTGCAATGTAATTATTCTTGTATTGCTTGGATCATTGACTAAATAAATTGCTGATGATGAATAAAAACATTCTACCTTCACATCTATGGCTTTACATGGACCAGTCAAGGAGGTAAAGCAGGATTCAAATATAGAAGCCTACAGGGAAGGACATGAGCTTCATGCTATCATAATGTGGACTTAGGCCTTGATACGTTTGCGTGCAACGTCACAGTGCAAGTACAAAAAAGGTAGACCTTGCATTGTGACATCACAAAACCTTTTGTAATTTTTCTGTCATTATGTTTAAGCACAGATCCATGTGAGTTTAAACAATTTTCAGTCACTAAATATTATTTTAAAAAACGTTGGGGCATATAATAATAAGATGCATTCATGATTGTTGGCAAATCTGTTTTGTGCTTAGCTGTATGGTTGCACGTTCTTCTGAAATTAAGTAACTTTATTGTGTTTATTGATTAAGAAGAGTGATTAATGCCTACTAAATCTTCATTTTGAATTAAAAAAATACATTCAAAGATTATCTAACTTGACTGTTGGACTGATTGTTGAATTCCTTTTTCAGACAAATGGTTAGCAACTGATCATCGTATGTATGAAAGTAATAGCTACATGTCAAAAAGTGTCCTATGTTGGCATGTTAATAAAAAAAATCAGCTTCCAGTTCTTACAGTGATAGATTTGTGTTTAAGGGTTCACATAAATTCTAATTATTAATGGTCCTCAAGCCAATTAGAGAGAAAAGTGGATTAGCACCATGTGCCAAAGTACTGTGTAACATGCTACAAAGCATATAATTATTTACAAATAGCTAATCAGGATCAAACCGTTAAAGGCACAGAATTACAGTGCTACATAACCAGTTGGATCTGGTTACACATTGACATCACGTAAAGAAATGAAAGCCAGCTTAGACTGTCAAGATTTAACAGGTTGTCAGGAACCTGCCAGGACAGGAAGGCCTGGAGGAACATTGTCCATAGGGTCGCGATGGGTCGGACACGACTTCGCAACTAACAACAACAGGAACCTTGGGATCTATTGGAAGTCCTATGTGGTGAGCCACTGAACTGCATACAGAAGCTTTTCATTGAATGATGTTCTAATAACATAAATAATTCTGGCATCTCCTCCACTTGTCAATAAAGTCATCTTTGTGTGTGTCAGCATACAACATTAGATGATTGGGTCTGTCATGTGGTGTCAGTTCCCTTGGTCCTTTCAGCCACAAATTCCTGGAGTAACAAACATCACCTCATCCTCACTCCAGGCAAGAAGGGAATAAAAACAAATTGCTACACTCCCTTCTGCATGATGCACTGATGCTGGTATGATGGAAACCTATGCAAGGAAAAAAATATTTGTAAATATCCAAACCATCAATTCTCTGTTGCATTTAAAACCTCTGAAGGTGAAATTATGGCATGCCAGCTGGTAGGGAGGAGGAGTAGAGTGAGTCATGAGTTACCTGTAATGGAAAAATAGTTCGACCACAAACTTTGCAGGAGCACAGCATTACAAAGAAGACACCAGTTTTGCACCCATTTCAAATAAGCTTCAGGAGAGCTAAAAAGAAACAAAAATTGACTCAACTCTCAGGATCAGCCAAAATGAATGTGATTGCGTAGTCCTGAGCAGGTTCTGAGAGTCCTTGTCTGTAAGTGCTCAAAGTGGTAATACGTTACTTTTAAGCAAGAGACAGAAATACAAATACACATGTGTGCATTTCCCTTCTATTGGGGGGATGGAGCAAAGGTACATTAACCACTGAACCATATCTTTCAAAGATCCTGGAGAACCGGGAAACTATCAGAGGACTGGAAAACAGCTGATGTGGTACCCATCTTCAAAATGGATCCAGGAAACTATAGACCAGGGGTGTCAAACTCAATTTTACTGAGGGCCGCATCAGCATTGAGGTTGCCCTCAAGGGGCTGGGTGGGTATGGCCAGGGTGGGCGTGGCCTACTGGGTGGGCGTGGCTGGAGTGTGTGTGGCCTACTGGGTGGGCGTGGCCAGCTCTACATCATTCACATCAAGGGTGCCTATGGGGGCCTGGGCAGGAGTGGGACAGATCTGAGGGTCTCTGGCAGAAGGAGGTTCTCTGGGCCAGGGTCAAGGCAGTGGGGGCCGTTCCCCCACTGTTTCTAGGATGGCTTCACAGGCCACATGAAACAACTTTGCGGGCCGGATCTGGCCCCCAGGCCTTGTGTTTGACATGTCTGCTATAGACTAAACAGCCTGACATCAATACCTAGGAAAATTCTGGGAATGATAATCAAGCAATGAATCTGTGAACAACTAAAGGCAAGCAAAGTTATAACCAAAAGCCAACATGAGTATGTCAAAAAGAGATCATGCCACATAAATCTTATTGTATTGATGAAATGTAGTAATTAAATTATAGTGATTAAATTAGTGGACCACTGAAATGGTGTGGACATAATTTACTTGGACTTCAGTAAGGCATTTGATCAGGTAGAACACAACCTGTTACTTTGTAAGATAGAAACATGTGGGTTAGACAGCATCACCACTAGATGTATTCGTAACTGGTTGACTATCCGCACTCAACATATAGTCATTAATGAAACTACGCCTACAGGGAGGAAAGTGCGTAGTGGGATACCTCAGGGTTCTGTCTTAGATCAGTATTCTTCAACATCTTCATAAATGGTTTAGATGACAGGATAGAAGGGGAATTCATCAAATTTGCAAATGACACCAGCTGAGGAGAATAGCCAACACTCCAGAAGAGAGGTTCAAGAACCAGAAGGATCTTGACAGATGTGAACCCTGGGGCCCCATTCAACAAAATGAAATTCAATTGTGAGGAAAATAAGGTTTTAACCTTAGGCAAGAAAAAAACAAATGCATACGTATAGAATAGGTATTACCCAGGTACAGAATACTGCTACCCAGTAGCAGTAACTGTAAGAGAGATCTAGAAGTACTAATGAACAACCACTTAAATATGAGCCAGCAGTGTGCTGCAGTCACCAAAAAGATCAATGCAGTCCTAGGCTGCATTAACAAGGGGATAGACTCAAGATCATGTGAAGTGTTAGTAAAAGTAAAAGATAAAGGTTTCCCTATCCAGTCATGTCTGACTCTAGGGCACAGTGCACATCTCTGTTTGTTGGCCAAATGAGCCAGCATTGTCCAAAGATATTTTCCGTGGTCATGTGCAAATCGTGGTTATACACCAAAGCACACAGAATGCTGTTACCTTCCCACCAAAGTGGTACCTATTAATCTACTCACATTTGCATGCTTTTAAACTACTAGGTGGGCAGGATCAAGGGGAAGGTATGGGAACACACTCTGTTGTGTGGCGATCAGGTCTCAAACCCAAACTGTCAGCTTTCCAGCTGACAAGCTCAGCGTCTGTTTTATGATGCCTTGGTAAGATCATACATGGAATATTGCATCCAATTTTGATTGGTATAGTATAAAAAATGTTAGGACTCTAGAAAGAGTGCAGAGAAGAGCTACAAAGATGATGAGGGGACTGGAGGCTAAAACATGTGAAGTTGCAGGAATTGGGTATGTCTAGTCTAATGAAGGACTAGGTGGTGACATGATAGCAGTGTTTCAATATCTAAGGGGCTGCTACAAAGAAGAGGGAGTCACCAGAGGATAGTAACAAAATATTACATCCAGATATAGTAGCATCTGCCCTATGGAATAGCATCTCCCTGGGAATCTGGATGGCTCTGACCATGTTAGCCTTTCTCAAAATCCTGAAGATCAGGTGCTTCCCTGGACATTTGGACTAGAAGTCATGGTGAGCTCTGTACTTTTTGATGTCTTTTCTTTTTGTCATTGGGAAATGCCATTTTAACCTAGGATACTATAGGTTTCACATTGTGGTTTCTGTTTTATTATCTTGCATTCCAGATGATAACGCTTGGTTACAAGTCTAACATTCTCCAATGAGCCAAAGTACAAATCAGACATCATTAAATCTGTCAGCCAACAATACCTCAGGATTTGGGTTGTAATGGGTTACTCTTACAAATAAAAATGTTCTTAGATTTTCCAAACTTTTATAAGGTTGTGAGCACCATGTCTCATCAGTGATACCAACCCCATAAAAATGCAAAACAAAGCATTCTGCCAGAGAACATGTTGTTTCTAACTGCAACATGCATTGTCACTTCATTTATATCTGTGACATGGAAGCCCCACAATGAATTAAATATAACTACCAGCGCAACTGCTTTTCAAGATTAGTAAGCCAACGAACCCAAATGCCAGCAAGTCTCTTCAACAGTTACATCAATGAGACCTGCTCATTGTCACTCTGGAAGAACACCCTGGAACAGCAGTAAAGGTTGGAACAATAATGAACAAAATAATGAGCGAATAAAATACATGGCACTATTATGCAGCCATATTGCAGCAGACCTGGAACAGGCTGAAGATTTGCTAGGCCCTACTTGTAGATCACAGAGATGTGTGGATGAAGCCTTGCAGAAGACCTGGCCTATGTTTCCTCCTCCTGTTATCATTTACTTTATGAAAAATACCCAAGTAGGACTAAAGAGTCAAGTTAATGTTGGAAAGTCTTCAGCAAAAAAGGTTTTAACCAGTTCTCCATAAAAGTATTTATGCAACTATGGCTGAACAATAGAAAAGGGATAACACTTGTAGTATTTCAGCCAGGCAGAATATTTTCTTTTGCCAGAATTTTGAGCTTGAAATGACTTCCAGGATGTTAATACATAGCTGCCTTTTCCCCTTAAAAGTTATATTTTCCATGTAAATCCTATTGTACCTTTTGTCAGCAGGAAGATCATTTTCACATAAGCCATCCAAAATTCTCCATGGTGCCCAGTGTCTGAGTGAGACTGACTATTGACTCAGGAGGTTTATTTTTTTTATTGATTTGGTCAACTTTGTATTCCATACTAAAGCATTATGTAACTTCGTATATTGGTAATAGCAGCTGGTCACCACAATCATGTGGACTTAGATTTAAAATGTTTCTCCTCCTTGACAAGTGAATCTCCCATAATTTATTATTTAAATTCATAATTTTCCTCTAACATTTTAGATGCTGTGGAGGTAAACCACGTGCTAGTCAGATTAAATCCATCCTTCCTTCCCATCCCGCCTAACTGTAATGATGAAAATTTTTATTGCTTTGTAAGAGCAAAAGAAACCTTTCAAGTGTAGAATACAGTCACAAAAACTGCTAACCGGAAACCAAATGAATGAAAAACTGAAAGGAACTACATTTGCTGAGTGTATTGGGGTGGCTTTTTGCTACTAAGTGTATTAGTTCCAGAGAGCAAAGTGGAAGAGTACTCTATTCTTTGTTCTCTAAACTCAGCAGGCCTCTACTGATACATTCAGCCTTAGTAGCTTACCTAGTAGTATAAGAATGGAGACTCAGCAAATTGAAGGAATGAGCTAGTTCTTCTTCTTCCAAGACCAGAGAAGGATCCATGTTTTATTTTAGATGGATTTAAAGACATCAACAAGCAATGCTAGAGATGACATATATATTTTGCAAAACAGTTTGAAGTTAACCTTGGTGCCTTGAACACTAATTTAGATAATGGTTACTCTGTAGGACTCCATTTGTCAGGTTCATAGGGTAGATTTTACTTCTTGGCCTTAAAATGTTGATAGAATCTACAAAGCGGTACAGACAGCAATTTACCTATAATCTGCCTATCCTGAAATCACTATAGTTACATCTCTAATCTATGTTTAACAATTACATATGGTTTTGAAGGTGGTAATACGACCTTGTGCATTTTCACAAGGTGAAAAACTAAAAGTTCCAAATTACTTCTTCCAGAATACTCTAGACCAAGGGTGTCAAACTCAGTTTCATTGAGGGCCACATCAGCATTGTGGTTGCTCTCAGGGGGCTGGGTGAATATGGCCCGGGTGGGCGTGGCCAGAGTGTGTATGACCTACTGGGTGGGCATGGCCAGCTCTACATCGTTCGCATCAAGGGTGCCTATGGGGGCCTGGGCAGGAGTGGGACAGATCTGAGGGTCTCTGGCAGAAGGAGAATATCTGGGTCAGGGCCAAGGCAGTGGGGGCCGTTCCCTCACTGTTTCCAGGATGGCTTCGCAGGCCGCATGAAACCACTTCGCTGGCCGGATCTGGCCCCCGGGACTTGTGTTTGACATGTCTGCTCTAGACCACGGCTGTCAAACTTGATTGCGTCACATGATGTATCATGACATATCGTGATGTTTTTTGCCTTTGCCGAGCCGGGGTGGGCGTGGCCTGCACATGATGCAGCTGGCCAGTGGATTGCCAGTTTGACACCCCTGCTCTAGCCGCTTCAGAGCAGCCAGAATTACTGCCACATGCTCTACAAAGAGCATTTCACCAGGTTGCGTTCTCCTAAATCCAATGTGGAAATGAGAGAGAGAGAGGATTCTTACATAAAGTGCTGTCTTTCTTATGATTAGAATGAAAAAAAAATGCAAAAACTGAAATAATTCAAATAGTGCTATTTCCTGGTTGGGTTGTATAGAAACATGGTTATACTGTAGAGTTCCTTCCATTATTAGAAAGTAACAACAGTAACATGAGAGATAAACAAAATTAAACTTTGTTATAAAAGAGGGGGAGAGAGAAAGAGAATATTGCATATATCATACCCTTGTATTTCTTTATGGTTTAAAATTCAGACATTATATGGGGAACAGATACTTACAAAACTGTTCCAGTCACAGTAGCCTGGCCCCTTACAAATTAGGTTAAAATTACAAATGCAAAATAAAGTACAAAGTTGCTGTGATCTGCTGCAAATAATGAGCCTACTACCTAAAATATTACAGACTTCAAAGAAAGAATTCCAAATCTCAAGAGATTTCTAAGGGATTTATGTATTTGTTCATTAACGTAGCCTGAGAAAAATATGAAGGCTGACATTAAACATTCAATTTTATCCTTTGCACAGAGATAAAGAAAACAAGATATAGTGTAACATATTAAAAACAGCAGCAACTCTGGCTCAAACTGATGACTTCCTGAAGCAGTCAGTTGTCTGCTTCAGTTTCTTGGGCTTATCCATTTTCCTAGAGATTTCCAACATTAATCTTGGGATCAATGAGAACCTTGGGTTTTTAATCCTCTTCTCATTCTCCACAGCACGGGTGTCAAACTCATTGTGTCACATGATGTGTCGCGATGTATCGTAACTCTTTTCGCATTGCCGGAGCTGGGGTGGGCGCGGCCTCCATATGATGCAACCGGCCCAAGGGCTGGCAGTTTGACACCCCTGCTCCTCAGGGAAAACAACTAGAAATGAAGCTGACTTACAACAAACCCCTTTCTGAAGTTCAACCACATCATTTGTTTGGATACAGTGATGGTTTGATGTTCTGTACAAAACATGCTTACTGCAGCCTCTGATTTGTGAGGAATATATATATATTCTCCAGCTTTTCACCATTCCGCTGATAACCTGGTTTTAAAAAAGTGTAGGTAGAAGGCAGAAAGCAACAGAAAAGGACTTTCTCCCTATTGGTGCCATAGCAGCGTGGAGATGTTTGGTTCAAAGGACTTGAAGTGTAACCCACAAATTGGGCAATACAACTTGAGCTGATGCAGAATAGAAATCTTTTTACTTTTTACAAACAGCCAGAAAAAAACATGGGTGGAGTTTATGTTAGTTGCTGGCTGGAGGTGAGTTGAAGTCAATTTTCTGAGCTCTTGCTCTGGAGAAATGATGGTGGCTCCTGCTCATACTGGGGTAACTTTTGAAAGTCTGGATCTGCAATCCAGTAATCACTCACAACAAAACTTTCAGGGTAAATTCTCTTTAAAATCCTTCCAATCTGAATGCTTTTTCACTTTGTCATCCTTAGGGCTCTCTCACAGAGCTGTTAGTTAAAGTCAATTAGGTTAAGACAGTGGTATGGCATCGTGCATTATAAAAGTGGTGCCATTTGGGAAAGGCAGCACAAAATGATTTACTTTCTAGCAATTGTGCACACATCTCACATGACGCATAATGTAGTTTATTTACTTTTGGCTTGCAATGTTCTATGAACTCATCAACTGTGAACAGCAACCATGATTTATGGAGGGGGCTGTTTATGGTTTGGCATTAATGTATGTCTGAACTTTTAGTCTATGGTGGTTTATTTAATAAGCCATGTTTAAATGAGCTGTGTTTAGCATGTGGCAGAACCGTCCTGGGCATGGCATTCTGGGTTAAAGAAGCAGTAGAAGAATAGGGACATTTGACAAAGGAAAAAGAGAGAGAGTTAAGACAGCATGAAGGGCTAAAAAGGCAAGGAGAGCACAATGGGTCCTGTGACTACTTTGAAATTATGTGACTAAAGTACTGTCAAAGCTCGTCCTGCAACAAGCAGGGTAGATGCCGAACACAGGAACGAGAGACTTCTGCTGCAGTCTAGAAGCACTTTATTCTCCAGAGCAATAGCCGCAACGAGATTCAAAGCCAGCGTTGGCTGCTATCTGCATCCAACGCTGCTATATACACATCCAAAAACCCCACCCAAACTCCACCCAAACAAGCCTCCGCCCTCCCATTCCCTATAACTTCTCCACCCCTCCCCTACAAGGCCTTTCGCCCGTCGCTCAGGCAGGTAAGACCCCCCCAACGTGTCGCCACCACCGTGCCCTTCTCCCTCACCCACTCCCTGCTGCACCCACCCCCGAAGGCCCCTGTCACCCAGCCACCCGGACATCATAGGGGTGAGGGACCCATCCCCCATCAGCGTCGCCACACAGTCCCGCGCAGGCATGGCGTCGGAATCCCCCCAAGCCGCAGAGTCGTTGAGTCGGCTCAGGCCTCCCCCGGGCGGGCTGCAGGCCGGGGTCCATCGCTCACACGTGTCGCCGGCCGAGCACAGCAGCCGCGGCGCAGTCCGAGGGAGCAGAAGCCGCGGCGCAGGTCCCAGAGTCATCCGAGCTGGAGAACCGCGCGCAGACGCGCCGCCGAGCGAGGCCAGCAGCCCCGGCGCGTCTGGAGGCACCGGAAGAGGCGATGCGGGCCCCGGAGCCGTCCGAGCCGGGGAGCCGCGTGTCGACGTGCCGCCGGGCGTAGGAAGCAGCCGCGGCGCGTCTGGAGGCACCGGAAGAGGCGACGCGGGCCCCGGAGCCGTCCGAGCCGGGGAGCCGCGTGTCGACGTGCCGCCGGGCGCAGGAAGCAGCCGCGGCGCGTCTGGAGGCGGCGAGAAGAGCGTCGCGGGCCTCCGGACTCTCCGGGCCATGCTGATTCCAGGTGGGGTCGGCGGGAGGGAAGCCGGGTGTGCCGGAGAGGTGGAGGGGCCCCCCCTCGTGTGTCGGGCTGCCGAGGCCCGACATGCCGCCCCCTCTACCAAGGACCCACCTGGAATGCAAGGAGAGAGAGGTGAGCAATCCGTAACATGATCAACAGTCCCCCCCGGGGTCTCCCCCGGCTTCCCCGGGTGTTTCTGGTGGAATGCACGGAGAAGGCGTGGTGCACACACATCCTCATCCCGTACCCAGGTGGCCTCCTCCAAGGGGTACCCCTTCCAGAGCACCAAGTATTGCACCCGCCCCCTTCGTTTCCGGGAGTCCAGGATCTCCTGTACTTCATAGTGACTACCTTGTACAGGTCCCGGGCCGCCGTCCCCTGCCGCCGCAGAGGCGGTCGTAGCAGGCTTCAGCAGGCTGCTGTGGAAAACGGGGTGTATCTTTCCAAGTAGGGGAGGTAGCCGGAGTCTGACGGTGACGGGATTGACTACCTGTATAACTCGGAAGGGTCCGAGGTATTTGGGTCCTAGCTTTCTACATGGCACCTGCAGCCGCAGGTATTTCGTAGAGAGGTAGACGAGATCACCCACTTTGGGAGGTGCAAACGGCCGTCTTTTCCTGTCCGCCTGCTCTTTGTATGACTCTGCTGCTCGCTCTAACGCTTTCTTAGCTACCCCCCACACCTCCTCTAACCGGTGCATCCACGCCCCAGGTGTGCAGGATGCCGGGGGCCCCTGATCGCACCCTGCGATAGGAACAAACTCGTAACCGGATACCACTTTAAAGGGGGAGAACCCAGTGCTGCTATGCACTGCGTTGTTGTAGGCAACTTCCGCGAAGGACAACAAGTCCACCCATTCGGACTGTTGGTATGACACATAACAGCGCAGGTATCGCTCCACCGCCGCGTTCGCACGTTCCGCGGCTCCGTTCGTGCTTGGGTGGTACGCCGAGCTCAGACCCTGTGTTGCTCCAATATAACGCACGAACTCCCTCCAGAACCGGGCCGTGAACTGTACCCCACGGTCGGAGATGATGCGTCGCGGCACCCCGTGGAGACGATAGATATGTTGGACAAACAGCCAGGCCAACCGACGGGCCGAGGGCAATCCCTTACAGGGGATGAAGTGGGCTTGTTTCGAGAACAAGTCTATCACTGTCCACAACACATTATATCCCCTGCTTTCCGGTAACTCAACCACAAAGTCCATTGCAATGTCCTGCCAAGGTCGTACGGGGTCTGCCACCTGTTGCAGGAGGCCTGCCGGTTTCTTGGTAGAGGGCTTAGTGGTTGCGCAAATGTGGCACTTCTGTACATAGCGTTCAATGTCCCGTCTCATGGTTGGCCACCAGAACTGGCGGCGGGCCAGATGCAGGGTTTTCACGAACCCGTAATGACCTGCCTGCCTGGCGTCATGGCATTGGTAGAGTGCCTGATCTCGTGCCGCTGCAGGCACATACAATCTGGCCCCGTGCCAAGCTAAACCATCCCGCAACGAGAGGGTGTCGGGGTGCGCCCGCATCCAGTCGTCAGTCGCCAACGCCCCCTTACATGACGCTGGCTTTCTGTCAAAGCTCGTCCTGCAACAAGCAGGGTAGATGCCGAACACAGGAACGAGAGACTTCTGCTGCAGTCTAGAAGCACTTTATTCTCCAGAGCAATAGCCGCAACGAGATTCAAAGCCAGCGTTGGCTGCTATCTGCATCCAACGCTGCTATATACACATCCAAAAACCCCACCCAAACTCCACCCAAACAAGCCTCCGCCCTCCCATTCCCTATAACTTCTCCACCCCTCCCCTACAAGGCCTTTCGCCCGTCGCTCAGGCAGGTAAGACCCCCCCAACGTGTCGCCACCACCGTGCCCTTCTCCCTCACCCACTCCCTGCTGCACCCACCCCCGAAGGCCCCTGTCACCCAGCCACCCGGACATCATAGGGGTGAGGGACCCATCCCCCATCAGCGTCGCCACACAGTCCCGCGCAGGCATGGCGTCGGAATCCCCCCAAGCCGCAGAGTCGTTGAGTCGGCTCAGGCCTCCCCCGGGCGGGCTGCAGGCCGGGGTCCATCGCTCACACGTGTCGCCGGCCGAGCACAGCAGCCGCGGCGCAGTCCGAGGGAGCAGAAGCCGCGGCGCAGGTCCCAGAGTCATCCGAGCTGGAGAACCGCGCGCAGACGCGCCGCCGAGCGAGGCCAGCAGCCCCGGCGCGTCTGGAGGCACCGGAAGAGGCAATGCGGGCCCCGGAGCCGTCCGAGCCGGGGAGCCGCGTGTCGACGTGCCGCCGGGCGTAGGAAGCAGCCGCGGCGCGTCTGGAGGCACCGGAAGAGGCGACGCGGGCCCCGGAGCCGTCCGAGCCGGGGAGCCGCGTGTCGACGTGCCGCCGGGCGCAGGAAGCAGCCGCGGCGCGTCTGGAGGCGGCGAGAAGAGCGTCGCGGGCCTCCGGACTCTCCGGGCCATGCTGATTCCAGGTGGGGTCGGCGGGAGGGAAGCCGGGTGTGCCGGAGAGGTGGAGGGGCCCCCCCTCGTGTGTCGGGCTGCCGAGGCCCGACAAGTACACTGTTTATATTAAGCTGGAAATTGCAGTTTGTTTACTCAAAGAGTCACATGGAATAAAGGCCAGATTCAAAAATGACCTAACTGTTCAACTGGCTGAAGGAAAAGCTATAAAGAGCAATAACTTTAAATTAAAAAAAACCCAGAAATATGACCCAGCATCCTCATTTTGGACTTACTGAAAGGTCATTAGAGGCAAGACAGCCATCCCATTCCAGTGATAGGAAACATCTACATTTATAATGTTGGGTTTAAACTCTGAGCTTGTTCAAAAAAAAATGATACAAAGTATGTAGAAAAAAACAGTCTGTTTAATAAACTCAGACCCATTTTTATAAAAGTGGCTGGAAAGGGTAACTTGATAGTTGTTGTTTTTTTTAAATTGGTGAACAGGATAAAATAAAAGCATTCCAGTGGTTTCAATAAACAACTTTCCCTTAGACTTTTGGAGCACAGGTGATTACATATGTTCTTGTGGGTATGTTATTTTTTCACTCTCTGGAAGGTAATTAGAGCATTCGTTATTTTGTAAAGATATTCTATGGAGAACGTGCTGTACAAAATAATATTTGAAGTTGAAGTGACTAAAGAAACACAACTGGACCTCCAGTTTGTAACTTATGAATTATAGGTTCAAAGTGTATTGAGAGGGAGGGAAATAGTTTAGTAGGCTTCAGCTTCAGACATCCTGACGTCTCCTCCCCTCATGATTGGGCACCTCAGTCTGGAGAGCAGATCCCTGCAGGTGCAAATGGCAAAACAGACCAACATTGAGTAGTTCCTCCTCCTGTCTTTAACGGGAAGCATGAATGTTTACAGATTCAATGAAGGCTAATCATTGAACTTCCTAGTCAAAGAAGAAAACGTTTTGGTCAAATGTTACCATCCTTTTTGGGAAATTGGGGGGGAGGGGGGGGAGAGATGCAAAAACATTTGAATTGGCCTGAAATGAAAGCACATACCTCACACGCTTGTAACTAATCTCACAAGGAGAGAGAGAGAGAGAAAAACCCAAACTCCGTTTTTTTGGCTTTGAACATTTTGAAACAGGAAGCCATTTGCTGGTGGAATTCATGCTTAGCTGGTCCAAGAGCCACCCGTTCTTATTACTCCGGGGCTAAAAAAGAAATCAAATTAAAAAAACATAAGCAGATTGTTTTCTGTCTCGTTTCGATTTTTGCCCCTTTTCTGCCAGTTTTGTTTTACAAATTTTGCGTTCGGAAACAGATTCCCGTGCTTTTATGCTCGGCTTTCATTTTATTTACTCAGCTGTAGATTTGCCTCAGTTGGTAGCTCCTGTTCTCACCTGGCTTTATATCTAAACAAAATGAAGGAAAGTTGCAAGATGTATTTGCATGGTTGCTAAGCCAAATAATAATCTGGACAAAAGTGAGGTTACCATGGAATTGCTATAAAATTTTTATAGACTTTATCCTTTTCAGAATATTCACAGCTACTTAAAACAGGGGTGGGCATTCTATGTAGCTTTCCACGTACTTTAAACCATAAAATGTCCAAATGTTGGCAGTGAATTTGTGTTGGGTTTTAGAAAGGGTTTTGTAAGATAGGAATAGTAGCAGTTGACTCAGAGCCCAAACAGCCAAAACGGGCTAATTTCAGACTGTTGGTGCAGCTAACCTTCCCCAAAGCCCCAAAATAGTCTTGAAAAATGGCCATATCTCTTTGCTGCATTATTGAATGTCTTCCTCCAAGCTAAAATATAAGCTTCTGTAGCAAGAGTAACCTTCAAACTTCTAGATTTGGAATGCTTTATACTAAATGTTACATTTAACATCTTAACTATAGTCACTGTTATTTATTATTATTTATTTATTAAATGGTATGCTGTCCATGTTGCTGGAGGAGACTCTAGGTGGCTTACAGACAAACTTAGGTTTTTAAACTATTAAATGTTTTAATTTAAACTACTAACTGTTTTAAATCTAAGAGCAGTGCATTTTCAAATTATATAATGAGTCATCATTTTTATTAACAAATAGATATATATTTGCAATGTTGAGAGTGTTGACTCCTGGCACCTGCTTGGACAAGTCCCAACAATTTTCTTGGCAAGATTATAGAAGTGGCTTGCCATTGCTTCCTTTCTGGGGCAGGGCTTTTCAACCAGTGGTACGTGTACCACCTGTGGTACTTTGCCACATGGCAGGTGGTACGCGACTGCTAGCAAAGTGTAGCAGGGGAGGGGAATGAGCCCAAGTGACCCAAGCCTGAGGGAGAGGCAGCTGCAGCTGCAGCTGCAGGACTGTCTGGGCTAGGCAGAAACCCCAGGAGCCAGCAAGGCTCCAGCTGATTGTCCCCAGATGATTGGTGCTTCTGGAAGCAGCGCAGATCTGGAGGTGAAATGAAGAAAAATGGGGGGGAGGAGAGGAGAGGCTATAAAAGGAGGTGGTTTGGGCAGGAAAGGGGGAAAAAAGACAAAAGGGAAAGAGAAGGAGAGGTCAGCAGGCAGGGAGGAAACAGGGACAGAGAAGAAGCAGCAGCTGTTGCTGGTTCATTTTCTCCAGCCAGGAGAATGCAATCAGTGCTGATGGAATGAAAAGCCGGCATGTCAGAAAGGAGGTGGGTTTATTTAGTTCTAAATCAGCTGGCAGCTTGATTGGGTTACCCTAAGATTTTTGTACAGTTTTTACAGCATTTTGTAATACTTGCAGGACCGTCTGCTACCAGGGATACTTGCAGGACCGTCTGCTACCAGGGACGATTTCCCATCGCCCAGTGCGCTCACACAGAGAGGGCCTCCTCAGGGTGCCGTCGGCCAGACAATGTCAGCTGGCGACCCCCAGGGGGAGGGCCTTCTCTGTGGGAGCACCAGCCCTTTGGAACCAACTTCCCCTTGAGCTTCGGATGGCCCCGGACTTCCAGTCCTTTTGCCGCGCCCTCAAAACTTTTCTCTTCCATCAGGCTGACCTGGATTGATGATGGATTTTTAAATATGTTTTAATTTTTAACTGTTAATTTTAACTGTTAATCTATTTTGGGGCTGTTATTTAATTCTTTTTTAATTTTTGTATTGTTGTTTTTATTGTTGCAAGCTGCCCTGAGTCCTTCGGGAGATAGGGCGGCATATAAGTCCCAAAAATAAATAAAATAAATAAATAAATAAATTCAGAGGCTCCTTTGTGTACTTTAGTTATTGGAATATTTTAGTCTATATTTTAGGCTAGCAATGAGTCCAAAGTGTTGACTTCCATAGGTTTAATCCCTTTAAACAAATGTAATTAGTTTTACCCCCTTATCTTGAGTCTGTCTATGGCTTTTGGAAAGTTTTCTTTGAAGGTAAACAGGCTTAATTTAAGGCTAAAGCTTTTCGCAATTGCCAAAGCCTTTCAGTCTCCATTGCAACATTGTGACACGTGACATGCCTGAGGCAGCTTAAAGAAACACCCCCCCCCCCCCGGAGTTTATGTGTTTCTCTATTTTGTGAGGCTTTCTTGCTTTGCACTTGATTCCTGTGTCTTTAAGGGTACAGGGAAGGGGTTGGGTGTGTGTGCATTCTTACTACACTGTGGAAACAGCTCAGAAGGGAGAGAGGAAGAAAGGCTGACCAGGTAGCTCAGGGGTCTACAAATTTAGCAACTTTAAGACCTGTGGATTTCAACTCCAAGAATTCCTTGTCCAGCCATGATGGCTGAGGAATTCTGGGAGTTGAAGTCCACAAGTCTTAAAAGTGCCAGGTTTGAAGACCCCTGAGCTAGTTGGTAGTGATGCATATTAATAAAAATGGATAAATTCATCATACATTTGCCAATGCAAAAAGAAAGTGATTCAGCAAAGGAACAGCCACCAAAAAAAATAACACTAGTACTTTTTTACTTTTTTCCTACAGTTTGTAATATTTTATTAGATTATAGAATAAAATACTAAAATATAAAAGCAAATAGTAGGACACAGTGTGGAGGAAAAAGGGGAGGAAAGTGAGGGGGAGAAGAGAAAAAGAACAGACTTCCTCTGTTGCAGTAGAAGGAAGCATTAACATTGAACCTCAGCTTTTTTACTTTTCCATAATATTATAAACTAGCCATTTCTATAACAACAAATGAATCTAATCAGTAAAACCCAAAATCCCTAACCCTTTTTTTTTAGTCATCAAGTTTTTGACACTTGCTAAGCACTGGTGGTACTCGAATACTGTCATGTCCTAATAGTAGTACAATCTGTGAAAAGGTTGAAAAGCCCTGCTGTAGGGAATTCATCCCACCTTCCCACACTGAAAAGGAAAAAAAAGACCTTTTTGATCTGTCAAAATCTTTGCAAAACAATTTTGAACATGACCTTTTCCTTACAAATGATAATATAAAAAACAGGTCACATCATGGGCTAATTCAAAGGGTAAGAATTAACCACTAGGATTAAACATTTTGAATCAGTAATTTAATGCAAGATATATGGTAAAGCAGATGCTCTTTGGGGTCTGGCTATAGACTCCTGCAATAAAATCTAAGCTGTGGTAAAATGATCACCTTATCCTGCTGCCAGAATCTGCATATACACACACAGGCACACACAGAGACATTTTGTCATTAATATACTTGGAATGGAGAGTTTTTCTTTACAATATCTTTGATTATCATTTTATTTTTTTCTGCTTTCCTCCAAATATCTAGGATCTGATGCAATATTGGGAGGGATCTGACTGGGGTTGTCTCAAGCAAAATGCAAGGTTTGTTTTTAATAAGAAAATCAAAGAATTCTTTCTGTTTTGATTTAGACGATTGCTCCAACAGCCAAGTTTTTCCTCTAACTTTTACCTTTTATACATGCATGGTTAATTCTGAAATTGATGTCACATTTCTGTTGTTTCTTTAAATCTTATCCATATTTATTTGTTCATTTGTTTGTTTATGGCTCGCCTTTATTATTTTTATAAATCTCAAGGTAGCAAACACACCCAATAGAGTTCCTCCTCCATTTTCTCCACAATAATCCTATGAGGTAAATTGGGATGAGAGAAACAGATGGGTGCAAAGTCACCTATCTGGCTTTCATGCCTAAGGAAGGGCTAGAATTCATAGACTCCTGGCTTCTAGCCAGGTGCTAGAAATATATAGAAATATAATAGAGGCACTTAGGAAAAAGAAGTAAATTCACAGATAGGTGGGCAATATCTGGTTTGGTAACTGCACCTGTGCATTTTTGCTATTCAAATTGATTATAAATTATTTAAGATCAGCAATATGACATGCCTACCAAAAAAAACACATGAGTAATTTTAAGATAGGGACACGGTGGCTCAGTGGGTTAGGACGCTGAGCTTGTTGATCAGAAGGTCGGCAGTTTGGCGGGTCGAATCCTGAGTGCCACGTAACAGAGTGAGCGCCTGTTACTCGTCCCAGCTTCTGCCAACCTAGCAGTTCGAAAGCATGTAAAAATGCAAGTAGAAAAATAGGAACCACTACGGTGGGAAGGTAACAGCGTTCCATGCGCCTTTGGCGTCTAGTCATGCCGGCCACATGACCACGGAGATGTCCTTGGACAAGCGCTGGCTCTTCGGCTTTGAAACGGAGATGAGCACTGGCCCCTAGAGTCAGAAACAATTAGCAAGCATGTGCAGAGGAACCTTTACCTTTACCTAATTTTAAGATGCATCAACAGAAATACAGTTTCCAAATCATCAGAAGGAATACTTTCTATTCTAGTGTGAATTTTTTATAACTTATCTTGAGTTCTGTGTCCAGTTCTAAGTATTTTATTTTAAGACTCTTCTAAAGAAAGTGGAATAACTGCAGAGAAAGTGATTATAACAATTAAAAGACTAAAATCTCTTGTGACGAAAGATAGGGAAAATGAACAGGCTTTGTCTTTGGCATAAGGTGAGGGGTGGGGAGAATAAAAATTTTCAAGTACCTGAAGTTGGGTCAATGAAGATTTGTTTTCTATCATCTCAGAATATAAAATGTAGAATAATGATTTTATGTTGCAAGAAAGCAGAGCCAAGTTGAACATTAAAATGTGCTTCTTAATTGTAAGAGTTGATCAACAATGGAACCATTACTAAGAGGGGTAATTATTCCCCCATCACTGGATATGTCTGGGAATTTGCTGAGTAGCCTCTGTCTAGATTACTTTAAAGTGGATTTCTGTGCTGAGCAGTTTGGCTTCATAATGGCTTCATTAACCTAGCTGGGCCTTTCCACTTCTTTGAGTTTATTATATGCATTGAGACAAAACAGAATCCCTCACAGAAAATATATTTTCAGGTGAGTTGGACCCTTTTCCCTCTGATAAAGCAAGATGGGGCTTATAAAAGTTAGGACATCTTTTTTAGGTGTAACAAAGCTTCAGATCAGCTGACCAAAGTCCTTTAAAAGTCACACTTTATCCATCAGCTCTATTTTATTTTTTCTTTTAACACATCTTGAAATCCCACTTCTCCTGCAATGCTGTTTTTGGATCGTATAAAGTCTTCTCTAAGCCATCTGGAGTATCAGGAGTGTGTGAATCAGCCAAGAGTTGATTTGAAATCAATATTTGAGTTTTAAAGGCAAACAGATTCCATATGAATGTGCAGGATGAGATGCAAAAACAACATTCCACTCATAATTCAATCTGATAAAAGATTTGACTGTAGCTATTGTAGAGAAGCAGCTGCTTTGGCAGAGTGGATGAGAATACAGTAGCAAGAATGGTAGATCCTTTAGATCAAAGGGTTTCAAGCTTTTTTAGGCAGTGAAACCTGCTTAAAAATAATTGGAAGCTCTGATCAAGAGGAAGTGCTCTAGTGATAGAAAACTGGCTGTATTTAAGAAAATCTTCCCATCTCTCAGGGAACCCCAAGTTCTCACATAACCCTGTGGTTCTGAAGAACCTAGTTTGAAAATTCTGCTTAAAAGGACATTAAGATTGCTGTCTTGCATGTTATTTATATACTGCTTATGCAGCAGTTTTTATCTGAGAAGTTTAAGAAGTGTGCATATTATCCATTGTTATAATATAGAATTATAAAAACAAATTATAACCTAAAGTCTAACTGCAAGCATACTGTCTTAGATCCACAGTGGAGAAAATCCACCAATAATACAATAATGTATGAAAGCCAGCTGAATCACTTTGGGCCAGTCACTCTTTCAGCCCAACCCAACTCATAGGATTGTTGTAATAGGGAAAAGGGGAGGAGGAAGGAGTATTAATATGTTCACTGATTTGCATTATTTATAAAAATAATAAAGGAGGTAAATAAATAAATAAATGAAAATAATAAAAGAGAATAAATTATTTTATTTTCCGTGGTTTCCTCTAACTTATTAAGATCGTTTTCAACTTTTTTTCCCCTGTTGTCTAGCTATCCCACCTACTTTTGCTTCATCTGCAAATTTGATAAGCATTTCCTCCACCACTTTGTCCAGGTCACTAGCAAAATACTGAGCAATTCTTGTTTCAGGGCATAATTGTGGCATCTCCATCACCCTATCCCCAATACCCTTCCTACAATTTAACAAGGATTTTTTTTAGTACACCTTTCAGGCCACCTAGGAGCTGTGGTGACACAGTGGTTAGAATGGAGTATTGCAAGGTAACTCTGCCCCCAGCCAGGAGTTTGATCCTGACCAGCTCAAAGTTGCTAAGTGCTATTGCTAAGAGCTGTGGTGGCGCAGTAGTTAGAATGCTGTATTGCGGGCTAATTCTTCTGACTGCTGTCTGCCAGCAGTTTGGCAGATTGAGTCCCACAAGCTCAAGGTTAACTCAGCCTTCCATCTTTCCGATCTCGGTAAAATGAGGACCCACATTGTTGGGGGTAATATGTTGACTCGGTAAGCTGCTTAGAGAGGGCTGTAAAGCACTGTGAAGTGGTATATAAGTCTAAGTGCTACTGCTATTGCTAATAAATCCAGGACTAAAGGAGTGGGCCATGCAGAAGGTGAAAGATAAAGGTGGTAAATAGGACTCGAGATGGTTGTAGTCCCATTACTAAAGAGGTATCATATTGCTATCCTGGCTGAAAGGAATCAAATCTTTGAATCAAGACCACATAGTAATTAAGCCATGGACAGAGCTCTCTACATTATGGGCATGCTATTTGTTCCCTGATAAAGCAGAATTTTGAAGAGAACTGACTTCTTTGGTATGATTCGGTTTGAATGGAATGAGAATTTCAAGGTTAAATGATTATTCAAAACAAAACTCAAGGGATTTTTTTGGGGGGGAGGGGTGATTCTTGCTGAGTGGGTAATGGAAGGCATGCTGTAATTTGGTGAAGCAAATTATTCTGTCCAAGAGTACCTCTCATATTGCTTCACTTTCAGAATACTTGCAAATGTGAGAAACTCCACTGCCTAATTGGAATTATGCCATGAATCATATACCCCTGAAACTATACAAAATCCTGGAGCAATACCTGAATTAAATTCTGGTGAAAAAATTAAAAATGAAACATATTGAGCTTCTTCTTCTTCTTTTTTTGTTGGGGGTGGGAATGCTTCTTCTATAGGATTTTGCTCTGCATTTTTGGTCTCCAAGGAAATTAGCCTATTACCTTGGAGGTTGTTTCCTTCTGAAGCACCAGAGTAGGTGAGAGGCTGTTTAACTTGGCAGCCATGAACAGTTAAACACTAGTCTGATGAATGCAGACTTTTCAGGGCCATTAGGCCTGGCCTGCAGGAATAAACATTCCTTTAGAAAAAAAAATTAAAAGGGGAGGGGGGCTTGCTGCACAGATTTTGAAAAGTATTAGAATCTAAAGCATATTATACAATACGATAGTCCCATAAAAACCAACTTAGTATATATATCTGCAGGGTGTAGTGGTAAAGGTGCTGGACCAGCTTCTAATCCTCCCCTAGGCATAGAAACCAGCTGGGTGGCTTTGGGCCTATCACCCTCTCTCAGCACTAGGCTGGAGAGTACCAAAAAAAAATATCTATCTACCAATGTGTTCTGGACTAGTGTGGTAAATTAGGGCCATGGACTTCTATGAAGAGGTTTTTGTCCTGCAGCAGAATGTAATTAAATTTCTAGTTCCACTAACTGTAGATAGCAGTTGTATAAGCTGTGGACGAGCAGAGAGGGACAGAAGGAAGCTGGAATCTATTCTGTTTGTTTGTTTTGTTTTGAGGGGTTCTTGGTGCTCACTGAGCTTGGTTGTTTTCTTGCAGATGTTTCATTACCCATACTAGCTAACCTCATCAGTGCTAATCCAGCACTGATGAAGTTACCTAGTTTGGGTAATGAAATGTCTCATTTCAACCCTGAGCTACAAATATTCTCCTTTATTGTTTTGTTTGTTTGCTTGTATAGAAAAGTAGGTACAGAGAATATTTATTGGAGATGGTGATTAAAGGAACCATGGATGAGCATAGAGATAAAGTTGAAGCAGGAATGAGAGTGTGGTTATGTAAATACCAGGGTTAGGAAGTAGTTATGTAACAACCTGAAAAAAAGGGATTGAGAAAGAAGCTCAAGATTATTCTACTTTGCTATAAAAATGGGCAAAGAGAAATTCTGTTTTCAGAGTTCCAGTAATCCAGGGTGTTATGTTTTGGGCTCACTTGTAATATCACGTGGTTAGCTGGAGCAGCTAACGGCTCTCCAGCAACCCAGACTCCAGGTCTCCAGTGCTGCTATTGGCTGTCCCTAGGCGGCAATGGTTGCTTTAAACCTATTGGCTGCTGCCTAGGGGCTAGGCTATAAATTGCTGCTAGTTGCAGCCCAATTCTCAGTTCAGATTCTGCAAGCAATAAGCCATGAGTTTTCCTGCACTCACTTGCCTTGTATTCTTTCCTGCGTGAAGAACCCACGAGATAATACTGGTGACAAAGGTGGGATCCTGCTTCCCAAAAAAGAGCTGAAGTTCACTAGGGGAGAGGCAGCTCACGCCTGGAGGGAAAAGGCATTTCTCCCCCCCCCCTTACAGTCAGCTAGCAAGCCACACTAACGACCTCATGCTCAGCGGATTCACTCCCTGGGCCTTGAGAAGCAGGATCGAAAACTGCAGGAACCAGCCAAAGACAGAATGCCGAAGGTCGGAAGACTTCGCGAATTCGACGTCAAGCACCCAGAGGGATGGCCTTCCTACTTGTCCCAGGTAGAAAACTACCTCCGGGCAAACCAAATTGCTGAAGATGGGCTGAAGGCTGCAACGCTGCTCTGCGTGTGTGGCCCAGCCACCTTCGACTTGGCCAAAAACCTCTTCACTCCGACACCGCTAGAATCGATTTCCTACGCAGACCTCAAGAAAAAGCTGACTGAACATTTTCAGCCCAAGATGTCAGAAATAGCCTGGCGCTTCACGTTTGATCAGCGAGTGCAGCAACCCCGGTGAAACAGCATCAGAATTCATCGCAGCCTTGAGGCAGTCTTTGTAAATTTTCAAACCTAAAAGAGCGCCTGCGAGACCGGCTCGTCTGTGGCTTGCAGAACCGAACACTTCAACAAAGACTTTTTGCCAGGCCGAACTTAACATTCTCAGATGCTCAAGACGAAGTAATGGCAGACGAAGCCACCGGGGGTGTAGTCCAAACAGTCCAGCCCGCCAAAACAAAGAAACATGAAGAAACAGTCCACCATGAGGATGCCAAACGCTCAGAGGAATCTTCAGAGGAAGATCCCGAAGTCAACACGCTCCACAAGCAAACTGATGCACAACACTGCAGCAGCAAACAGCAAGAGAACACTTACAAGGCAGTTGTCTTACCTAGATGTAAAAGGTGCAGCGGCAGCCATTTTCGCGCTGATTGCAGATTCCAGTCAGCCACGTGCAGGGCCTGCAGCAAGACAGGCCACATCGCAGCAGTTTGCAGAGCTCACCAGAGGGACCAGCCACCCAAACACCAGTCGGAAGAGCCGACCAGGAGAGGTACCGGGGCCCAGGGTCCATTTAGTGTGGGGTTTTGCAGAATCCGTAGAAGTGTATGCCGCACTGGGGCCCAATGCCCCCTCAAATCTAAACTCAAACTGCTGGTAGAGTTACAAGGAGTCCCATGTAAAATGGAGTTGGACTCTGGCTCTGCTGTCTCCATTATTTCCCAGGACACCTTCAATTTCGTGTGCAGGCGCAGTAACAAATAGGCCAAGCTGAGGCCCTCAGACATAATCTTAACTGACTTTCAAAATGCTCAAGTTAAAGTTAAGGAAGAAGCCACCTTGATGGTAAAATTTAAGGGGTTTTTTGGGCACCCGGATGTCATAGTAGTAGGGGGCCAGAGAATGAGTCTCATTGGACTCAATTGGTTTGATGTCTTTTGTTGTTGTTGTTGTTAGTTGCGAAGTCGTGTCCGACCCATCGCGACCCTATGGACAATGTTCCTCCAGGCCTTCCTGTCCTCTACCATCTTCTGGAGTCCATCTAAGCTCACGCCTACTGCTTCAGTGACTCCATCCAGCCACCTCATTCTCTGTCGTCCCCTTCTTCTATTGCCCTCAATCTTTCCCAGCATTAGGCTCTTCTCCAGTGAGTCCTTCCTTCTCATTAGGTGGCCAAAGTATTTGAGTTTTAGCTTCAGGATCTGGCCTTCTAAAGAGCAGTCAGGGTTGATCTCCTCTAGGACTGACCGGTTTGATCGCCTTGCAGTCCAAGGAACTCGCAGGAGTCTTCTCCAGCACCATAGTTCAAAGGCTTCAATTCTTTGGCGCTCAGCCTTTCTTATGGTCCAGCTTTCACTGCCATACATTGCAACTGGGAAGACCATAGCCTTGACTATACGGATTTTTGTTGACAGGGTGATGTCTCTGCTTTTTAGTGTGCTGTCTAGATTTGCCATGGCTTTCCTCCCAAGGAGCAAGCGTCTTTTAATTTCTTGGCTACAGTCCCCATCTGCAGTGATCTTGGAGCCAAGGAAAATAAAATCTGTCACTACCTCCATTTCTTCCCCATCTATTTGCCAGGAATTGAGAGGGCCAGATGCCATGATCTTGGTTTTCTTAATGTTTAGTTTCAACCCAAGTTTTGCACTCTCCTTCTTCACCCGCAACACCAGGCTCTTTAGTTCTTCTTCACTTTCTGCCATTAGAGTGGTATCATCTGCATATCTTAGGTTGTTGATGTTTCTTCCGGCAATCTTAATTCCAACTTTTGATTCATCTAGCCCTGCCTTTCTCATGATGTGCTCTGCATATAAGTTAAATAGGCAAGGTGACAGTATACAGCCTTGCCGGACTCCTTTCCCAATTTTGAACCAATCAGTGGTTCCGTGTCCAGTTCTCACTGTTGCTTCTTGGCCCGCATATAGATTTCTCAAGAGACAAATAAGATGGTCTGGTATGCCCATCTCTTTAAGGACTTGCCACAGTTTGTTATGATCCACACAATCAAAGGCTTTAGCATAGTCAATGAAGCAGAAGTAGATGTTTTTCTGGAACTCTCTAGCTTTCTCCATGATCCAGCGTATGTTAGCAATTTGATCTCTAGTTCCTCTGCCTCTTCGAAATCCTGCCTGTACTTCTGGTAGTTCTCGATCCACATACTGCTGGAGTCTAGCTTGTAGAATTTTAAGCATAACTTTACTAGCATGAGAAATGAGTGCAATGGTGCGATAGTTTGAACATTCTTTGGCACTGCCTTTCTTTGGAATTGGAATGTAAACTGATCTTTTCCAATCCTGTGGCCACTGTTGAGTTTTCCAAATTTGCTGGCAAATTGAGTGTAGCACTTTTACTGCATCGTCTTTTAAGATTTTGAATAGCTCAGCTGGAATACTGTCACCTCCACTAGCTTTGTTGTTGCTCAGCTTTTCTAAGGCCCACTTCACTTCACATTCTAGGATGTCTGGCTCGAGGTCAGTGACCACCTCATTGTGATTATCAGGGACGTTAAGCTCATTCTTGTATAATTCTTCTGTGTAATTTTGCCACCTCTTCTTAATCTCTTCTGCCTCTGTTAGGTCCCTGCCATTTTGGTCCTTTATCATGCCCATTTTTGCATGAAACGTTCCTTTCATCTCTCCAATTTTCTTGAAAAGATCTCTGGTCCTCCCTATTCTATTGTTTTCTTCTATTTCTTTGCATTGTTCATTTAAGAAGGCATTCTTATCTCTTCTAGCTATTCTTTGGAATTCTGCATTCAATTGGGCATATCTTTCTTTTTCTCCCTTGCCTTTCGCTTCCCTCCTTTGCTCAGCTATTTGCAAAGCTTCCTCAGACAGCCATTTTGCTTTCTTGCATTTCTTTTTCTTTGGGATGGTTTTGGTTGCTACCTGTTGTACAATGTTGCGAACCTCTGTCCATAGTTCTTCAGGCACTCTGTCTATCAGATCTAATTCCTTAAATCTATTTGTCACCTCTACTGTATATTCAACAGGAATATGATTTAATTCATACCTGACTGGCCTAGCGCTTTTCCCTACTTTCTTTAATTTAAGCCTAAACTTTGCAAGGAGAAGCTCATGGTCTGAGCCACAGTCAGCTCCTGGTCTTGTTTTTACTGACTGTATAGAGCTTCTCCATCTTTGGCTGCAGAGCATATAGTCAATCTGATTTCTGTGTTGACCGTCTGGTGATGTCCATGTGTAAAGCCGTCTCTTGGGTTGTTGGAAAAGAGTGTTTGCTATGACCATCGTATTCTGTTGACAAAATTCTATCAGCCTGTGCCCTGCTTCATTTTGTACTCCAAGGCCAAACTTGCCTGTTATTCCAGTTATCTTTTGGCTTCCTACTTTAGCATTCCAATCCCCCATGATGATAAGGACATCATTTCTGGGTGTTAGTTCTATAAGGTGCTGTAGGGCTTCATAGAACCGGTCAATTTCATTTGATGTCTTAGGCATTCAGATTACTGGTATCAACCGGACACAAGCTGCAAACCTTTCATCTGTTTGCGAGGACTTTGCAGACATTTCTGATTCAGCCCTAGGAACATACACAGGCCCGCCTATCTCATTCAAGCTAGACCCCAATGTAGTTCCCATTAGGGTTAAGCCACGAAGGGTCCCTTTTGCCCTCAAACATAAAATTGACTCAGAAATAGACAAGCTTGTAGAACAGGGCATTTTACAACCAGTTGATGGTGGGGAGTGGGAAACTCCTATAGTCACCCCACTTAAAGCCAACGGGGAAATTCACATTTGTGCAGAATATAAATGTACAATCAATAAGGCCCTTAAGCAACATGCTTACGCTGTTCCAGTGGTCAACCACATTTTAGCTTCCTTGCAAGGAGGTACTATTTTTGCTAAATTAGATTTAGCACAGGCTTATCAGCAATTGCCGGTTGATGAGGCCACAGCCATGGCTCAGACTATCGTGACTCAAAGGGGGGCTTTCAAAGTAAAGCGTTTACAGTTTGGAGTCAGCGTTGCCTCAGGCATTTTCCAGGGGATCATGGAATGCACACTTAAAGGCATTCAGGGCGTCTGCCCTTATTTTGATGATGTTCTTATTGCTGGGGAATCTACAGAAGTGTTAGCCAGCAGGCTCAGGGCTGTTCTACAGAAGCTTCGCAAAGCAGGCCTCAAATTAAAAAAGAGCAAATGTAGTATTGGGGTCCCTTCAACAGAATTTCTGGGATTTCGAATTAATGCTAACGGTATTCACCCTGCTGAATCCAATGTGAAGGCTATTAAAATGGCTCCTAGTCCTAAATCCAAAGGAGAGCTACAAACATTCCTGGGCCTCCTCAATTTCTACCATGCCTTTCTCCCTAACAAGGCCGCACTGGCAGAGCCTCTTCACAGGCTCTTAGATAAGAAAGCTCCATGGAAATGCACCGGCATTCATGAAAAAAGCATCCAGGACTTAAAGGCACTCTTGTCAGATAAATCCACTGTAACTCATTTCAGAGAGTCTAAACCAGTCTGTTTAGCATGTGATGCATCTCCTTTATGGGGTGGGGGCAGTTTTAAGTCATTTAGAAAAGAATGCAACACAGGTCCCTATAGCATTTTATTCTAGGACACTGTCCTCTGCTGAGCGTAACTATGCTCAAATTGACAAAGAGTCCCTAGCCATTGTTGCTGGAATAAAAAAAAATTCCATAACTATTTATATGGCAGGGACTTCACGGTCTTTACAGACCACAAACCTCTACTGGTATTTTTCACAACAGACAAACCCCCCACATACTTTCCCCAAGAATGCTGAGATGGTCTGTTTTCTTATCTGCATCCACTTTTAAATTGGTTCACAAACCTGGTAAAGAAATGGGCCATGCTGATGGCCTCAGCAGACTCCCACTGCCACTAGTGGAACTAGACCCAGCCCCTGCAGCCAGAATTCTGTCCATACAGGACCTGCCTGAATTTCCCCTCCATGCTGGGGACATTGCTGCAGAAACAGCTACAGATAGAACACTTAATAGAGTGCTTTCATGGGTACATACAGGGTGGTTGGATAAAAGCCCAGGTTCTGAGTTTCAGAATTACTTTGTTAGAAGGCATGAGCTATCTGCCCACAAGGGGTGCATATTATGGGGAAACAGAGTCATAATTCCCTCTTCCCTGAGAGACAGGGTTTTACAGTCATTACATGAAGGCCATCCAGGCATTGTCAGAATGAAAGCTTTAGCAAGAAGCTACCTTTGGTGGCCTGGCCTTGACAAGAACATTGAGGCACAGGTCCATGGTTGTTATACATGCCAGCCATCTAGGCCTGAACTGCCACAGGCTCCAGTTCACAGGTGGGAGGAGACACACACTCCCTGGTCTAGAATTCACATAGACTACACTGGGCCTTTTCAGGGACAGCTCTTCCTCATAGTGGTGGACAGCCACTCCAAATGGCTGGAAGTAATTCCAGTAGCTAACATGACTACTGCTAGGACCATCCAGGAAAACTCTTTGCCACACATGGGTTGCCAGATGTCTTAGTTTCAGACAATGGGGCCCAATTCACTGCTGCTGAATTCCAGGCCTTTCTCAGAGCAAATCTTATCAGACAAGCAATGTTTGCCCCTTTTCACCCATCCACTAATGGTCAAGCTGAACGTATAGTGAGGACAACGAAGGAATCACTCAGGCGCATTGTAATAGGTGACTGGTATCACAGATTGGCAGATTTTCTACTCTGCCAGCATTCTACGCCCTGCACTGCTACAGGCAAAAGTCCTGCAGAACTACATTGGGGGAGGTGACTGATCACTAAACTAGACAGGTTGCATTCAGATAGAGTGGCAGCAGAGGCCTCTCGACCAAAACCCCCTAGGGCGATTGGGTTTGGGCCAGAAACTATGGACATGGGAATCTGTGGGTTCCTGGTAAAATTACCAAATTATCTGGGCCCCTGTCTTATGAAGTGGGGCTGGAGGGAGGGTGAGTTGTCAGACGCCACATTGATCAACTCAGAAAATGGTTTCCAGAATGGCCACTAAGCGAGGACTGTGTCATAAGTCCCTCCCAAGGTTCCCAAACTTGCAGTCAAGCCAGCCCATACATGGACTCTCAAGACTCTTCCTTCATAACCAATGAGGAACTGGGCGTAGAAGAGGGGAGTCCAAAAATGCAACATGGATCCCCTGAAGGAGCAAGCCAACCAGACTTCAACAACTGCTGTGCCTACTCTGCGGATCAGTCTGACTCTGGGGTGGGCCAACCTGGAGAGGCCAGCTGGAGAGCATCTAATTCCTTTGACTCAGGTGCATCAAGGGACAATGGTCTACCTGGCCCACTGGGTAAGCTGGTAAACCACAAAGTGACTGGTACTCCGAGGCGTTCCACAAGGGCACGCAAGCCTCCTTCTTATCTTGCTGATTACGTTGTAAAATAAAGAACTATAACTTGTCACTGTACTGAAAACCTGGAGCTATGATGTTAACTGACTAGTGTACTGTCAATGAAAGCCTATTCATTCAGATGCTATAATGTTAACCCTTGTAACTTGTATTGTTTTTTATTTAAGGTTGCTATGATGTTTAGTCTTGTTAATTGTATTAAGGCCAACTATTGTTATGATGTTGTCTGATCTAAGAGGAGAGGGGTGTTATGTATTGGGCTCACTTGTAATACCACGTGGTTAGCTGGAGCAGCTAATGGCTCTCCAGCAACCCAGACTCCAGGTCTCCAGTGCTGCTATTGGCTGTCCCTAGGCGTTCCGTGCGCCTTTGGCGTCTAGTCATGCCAGCCACATGATCACGGAGATGTCCTCGGACAAGTGCTGGCTCTTCGGTTTTGAAACGGAGATGAGCACCGGCCCCTAGAGTTGGAAACGACTAGCACCCATGTGCGGGGGAACCTTTACCTTTAGGCGGCAATAGTTGCTTTAAACCTATTGGCTGCCGCCTAGGGGCTAGGCTATAAATTGCTGCTAGTTGCAGCCCAATTCTCAGTTCAGATTCTGAAAGCAATAAACCATGAGTTTTCCTGCACTCACTTGCCTCGTATTCTTTCCTGCGCGAAGAACCTGTGACATAGCACAGTGAAGTCTGTTTCCTGACATGCTCTAACTTGAAGGGCTGAGACAAATAATCCCAAGGAAATTTTCTTCAGTACAGGAGTTATTGTAGAAAGGATAGAGTGCAGAAAAGGTATAAATAAATAATGCTGCCTCCACAACTTTTCTAGACTGATGGGGATTTTTTTAAGTTTCATTAGGTAAATACTACAGGCAGAATTCTCAAAATATTTATCAAAATGCTGTTATTGTTCTTTTCTCCCTGTAAATGAAGTATTTGCAGAAGTAGATTTTATTTATTTTTTCTTTTCTTTAACAAACTAGAATTTGATCCATGCTATATCAATCATTTGGTTTCTAAATGATTCAGCCATTCCTATAATGTCACAATAGTTCATTTGGGTGGGACTGATAAAATTACAAAACAAGAACAGTACAAAAAACAAAATGCTACAATTTTTGCTTTACTTTTCCAAGTTGGAATACATCCACACTGCACATCAGAAATTATTGGGACAAAATATTTACAAGCAAAATGCTTGTAAAGATGGGGTGTGCATTTTTCCTACTTTTACAAGCATGAAAATCTCTGTGGAACACAAATATGGATGGAACTGAAGTTCTATAAAACTCAAAGCATAATGGTCCTAATGGACTGTGTTTAGGAAATACTGACCCTAATAGACTTCTATAAGTAGAAGCTTATCAGTGGCTTACTGTATGCTACAGTTTGAAGTCAATCCAAAAGAACAGAAGAAAGTCCATACTGAAGTAAAGTGAAGGCCTATCTACAGTATATCCATCACACCCACAGTTTTCAACATTGCCTAGCAGTTTTTTCTTTAAAAAAAAAAAGAAAGAAAGCTGGTTATTAAGAGCGTACTTCCCTTGCTCTTGTGCTTATAAATTCCCCAGAAGAATCTGTATCACTTCCTACCAGTAAACATTTAGGAGGGAAAACTCTGGTTTTGTCATTTTCCAAAGCATTGGGAGAGTGAGAATCAAATACACCATTTGGGAAGAGCCTTAGACTTTCACATAAAAGAAAGTCCTTTACATTAGACCACATAGCTGAGTATCTTATAGTGGGGAATCTTCAAGTGTCTCTCCTGTTGAACAATTGGACAGTTTTATAGTGGGGAGACGTAGATACTCATATGTAGGACTTTAATGGTCAACATCAATACCTTAAATTGTGACAGAAAGCCAGCAATTCCTGTCCTTACATTGGTTAGCATCCTAGCCACCTCTTTTGGCACCAATTGCAGTTTTTGTATACATTTTAAGAATGATAATACTGTAGTGTATTTTACAATAGTCAAAATAGTTGCAATTAAGACATGGATAGCTGTTGTCAGTGCAGGAGGGATCACAACTGGATCACTAGACATAATGATATGGTAATAATTGCTTTTGTAGAGATAGATGGTAAGGAGCAATGATTCCAACTCTGTCACACAGAACAGAAGGATACCATGCTTTTATAGTACTGAAAGGGTTCAGGAAAACTATTAAGTTCATATCGGTCCCATCTAGTTACCAACATAGGTCATTCACCACCATGACCAAGCCAAACTTAGTGCCATCTCCTAGATTAAACTTCACTCATCCAGATAACCAGTTGCATCCAAATCCATTTGGAGTTGTGTGAGGCTGCCATGTTCTCACTAGCCCAACCCAAAAATGAAATTCTTGAGGGAGGTTTATAAATACAGGGGGCTTTTTCAGGAAAGGTCATAAATGCTTCCCTGAACCAGGTGGGAATACATCCCACACTCAAGGAGGCATTGATTCCCCTCCAAATGTAACCATTGTCCAGTCCAAACCTGGCCAATTTAATCACCCAAGCGGATCGAAGGTCAAGTAAGTGAGTGGTAGTTTTCATCTTTCCACTTACCATCCTCATCCTTACTGGGGGGGGGGGAGGAAATCAAGGCAGAAATGTAATAATCTTTTATATCAAGGTTAACGGGATGGAAGATTCTAGTACCTTAAACTTTTCAATTTTGAATATGTTCTAGTCCCTTTATAATTTTTATTATATTGATACTATACTAATCTTAGCTAAAAGGCTGAGAAGTTTATGACAGTGGTATTAACTTATATTAACATAGACAAAACACTTTGGCCATTTCAAAGAAACCCAAGATGCCTTATTTGATGGAATCCATGATAGAAGTAAAGCCTATAATCAAAACTCAAGATTTCTTTTAAAGTAGATACTTCTGGGATATCTCAAACATGGACTAAAGAGATGGAGTCTCTGATTATGTCCTATCAATGGATTCGTGTCCTTAAAATGTTAAAATGGTATCTAAAGTTTTGAGATTAAAGTCGATTCACCAAAACATTGTATTTACAGTTTTTCCGGACTCTCCAAAGTATGTATTTGAAAGGATAAGCATCAGATTATCTTTGATGGAGGTGTAAAAAAATTGAGGGCTCCTTGACCCATATGATATAGTCATGGATTATGTGGTATCTTTTTGGAATAATGTTCTAATGTACACAGTTTTGTGTGAAAAATCTTTAAATGTTAAATATGTTAATGTGATGTTGAATTATATACCAAAGTTTGCAAAGTGAGTGTTCATCAGGAATCATTGTTGCATTGAGCATGATATATGGGTGTATGTGTATATTTGTGTGTGAGTATGTGTGTCTAAAATAATTACACTCAGAAACTGGAAAAGTTATATTATTCTAGATATTAAAGAATGGCTTTCAGAAATGTGTTTGACTTACCTATTTTGGAAAAGACAATGTTTTCTACTATTCAAAGAATGAAGCAATATTTACTACAATAGCTAGAATTTATGATATTTTGCAATTATATTTTTATTAGTTGTAATAATTTGTGGTGTTCACATTTTTCTAAGTTCAATACATACAGTAAGGTTTTTTTCCATTTTCCTCTTTACTGTTTTTTTTAAAAATCTTTTTCTCTTCCATGGTTTTTTTTTAAAATAGGTTTCCAAACATTTAGAATTTGTTTTATTTCCTTACTATTGGAAGATTCAAATCCCCTAGTTCCATATTAATTTATTTGATAAAATGTGGCTAATGAAATTAATTAAAGTATTCATGGCAAGGCATGCATTTCTTACTCCTAAGAAATAATTTAACTGCTCAGTCACATATGTGTTTACCATGAAGTAACTCTTAGTTCAGCCAGAAATAAGGTATTATAGGAGGAAGTGTACACTAAAAATTTATACTGAGAATGTAAATAAATACTATAACAAGAGAGCTGAGATTGTAGCTGTTCAATCCCAATGATAGCTAAAATTAGATCACATTATTACCTCAGATGCTAATAGGGAAGAGGTGTATTAAAGTACCAGATTAGAAATCAGGAGACTGAATTCTAGTGCTGCCTTAGGCATGAAAGTCAGCTGGGTGACTTTGGAGGAGTCACACTTTCTGTCAACTCAACAGACCTTACCGAGTTGTTCGTGTGGGGAAATAGAAGGGAAAAATGTGTTAGATATGTTTGCTTCCCTGAGTTATTTATAAAAATAATAAAGGGGGTAAATAAAAAATGTAAGATTTTCTGCAATACCTTATACTTTATCCATCTTTTCAGGACCAATAAGCACTTTCAGTTTGTTCATTCATAGTTTTATTGTTTATTTGTCTAATAATGTAGTGATTTGTATGTAGTTATACTGAAGTGTTTTTGCCACCTTAAGAGCATCTGGCTATTAAAAAGCTCAGGATAGATATGTAAGCAATATTAATTGAGGTAATTGTTTAATATTCAGACTTATAATCTTTTGTTTCAAAATAAAGGCTATGGAAGCTATTCAGTGGTGTTTAAACATCTCATAATATTAGAGTTTTGTTTTTATTTTCCAGAAAGTATACTTGATTTTAAAACAATATCTTCCAATAATAACAGAACTGACTGGGGAACTGATTTGTGGTTATTTTAAAGTATAATCCATGAAAAGGAACAGATGTTTAAATATTCAGTTAATTCTCTTATATCAACTCAGCCATTAATAAACCAATAGAAAATTTGAGCCTTTAAGAATTTGTTTGGAGAAAATAAAGGATTGCTAACCTCTTTTCCTAGACAACAAATAAGACAAAAAAAACAAACATCTAAAAAGAGCAGCAGGTGGCTTTTCAATAAAAGCTATTAAAGGTGTAAGTTAAACTCAATAAATCAAATTTACTTTTCTTTCCTAAGGTTTCCTACTCCATAAAACTTCCTTCTAGGAAATGAATGGTTTCAATCACTGTCTGCTGGAGACACCTGTGCAACTGGTGTCTGTTGGATTTTCTTGTTGGCACTGAACTGGCTAAATTGCATCTCTATAATTGAATATTTCCCCCCTAACCCCCCCCCATCTCTCTCTCTCTCTCTCTCTCTCTCTCTCTCTCTCTCACACACACACACACACACACACACACACACACACACATACTGACTACTTCCACAGACACCTTCTCACAACAGAGTGTCTACTTTTGTGTATTTCAAATCTACACCAGCATGTCAACTCAGACAATGCTTAACAAATTAGCATTTTCTCTGAAAATGGCTGGATGTTATTTAAGCAAAGCTCACAGCTAGGAACAGATGATGATATTGAATCCTTACCTAATAATTCATTATTGTTGTTTCTGCTGCGACAACTGCTTCAGTTCACAGAACAGGTATGAAGGTTGGGATTTGACCTTCATTTCCTGCACAGATGTTCCTCTTTCATCTCCTTCTCAACCAGTTCTGAGTTCGCCAGCATACAGGATACCATACTAAAGAAGTACAATAAATCTTTTTTACCACACTTTTGTTCTGGCCATCTTTCCTCTGGTGAAAGGACTATCACATAGATCAGGGGTCTTCAAACTTGGTCCTTTTATGACTTGTGGACTTCAACTCCCAGAATTCCTCAGGCAGGCATGCTGGCTGAGGAATTCTGGGAGTTGAAGTCCACAAGTCATAAAAGGACCAAGTTTGAAGACCCCTGAGATAGATACTATTGATTTTCTCACATCAGGCCTAAAGAAATGGAATGTCTCATGGTTGGCATAACATACCCACCATCTTGACCCACCATGGTCAATAACATACCCACCATCTTCCTATCCCTGGTCCTTGGGAAGACTGGATAGTTGGATTAAAAATGCCAGATCTAGTCTAATCTATGTGACAAACCATAATAAATTGGCAAGAACAACAAACTGGACAAGTATGAAACATGCTCTCATGCTCTCCTTCTATCTGGGTGAAAAGATCCCTTTAATAGCCATGAACATTATTATTAGCAAGCAGATGGTTAAATAGTGTGGTGCAACATAATGAAATTTAAATTATATGGTATCCAGTTTACTGCATAATGGTTCATAGGCACAACCATGTGTCAGTAGCAAATGTAACAAGACGAGATGATGTCAAATGACAACATGAGCAATATCAACTTACATAACGATGTCATAATATTTAACACAAGCATACATGTTGGATCATTTTCAAGAAGACATAATTACATTTGTGTTATCATTATCCATCTTTCGCCTGCCTCAGCTGTTTGCCTCCATTTGCCTTAGCCCAAAAATCTGAACTAGGTGCTGGTTTTAATTACCGCAATGCTGCAGAAAAGTATTTTTTTTCTTCTATAGGAAATAAATAGTCCAAATTACATCAGTTGGTCATGTAAGAGAAGGTAACAGGTCAAGACAAAAAACCAAAGGGCCTAGTGACCAGTAACAAAGCACCAGCTGGATTTCACAAAAGGCAAAGAGGATTTCCAGGCATGTTCAAGTCACTTTTTTAATGTCTTTTGACTTGAAGAAGAAACAACTATGAAAATCCCATCAGTGGATTCAGTTTCATCAGCCAACAGCTAAAAATAGGCCTGCTTTCTTATGGAAAGGTATACAAAGTTGAAGAGCAAAAACAGGCAACTTAAGATGAACTCCTCCAAGTCGTCTGAATTTGATGCCAAGCATACAGGGCAGCCTGATAGTTAAGAGGCCTCTTGTGCCATTTTTAGAACTTGAAAGGGGCTGATGACCAAATGCCCCATGCTGGGAATCAACCATGGAAAATAACCTGATCTGTAATGAACAAGTAGTCTAATAATTTTAACTATTCTTTGAGGTTTCTCTTATGTTATTTTGCATAATGACTTTAGCAGACTTCTCGTTGGAAGATGTTATGTACTGGGCTTTTTGAGGGAATACCACGTGGGTCGCTGAAGCAGCTAACGGCTTTCCAGCACCCCAGACTACAAGTCTCCTGTGCTGCAATTGGCTATCTCCAGGTGGCAATGGTTGATTCAAACCTATTGGCTACCGCCTAGGGGCTAAATTATATATTGCGGCTGGTTGCAACCATTTCCCTCAGTACAGTCACAGCACGAAATAAACAATGAGTTACCCTGTACTCTGTTCGCGCCTTCATTCCTGTGTCAAAGAACCCGCTATTTAACAGAAGATGTAACAATGAATGGCCTGTGCAGTATATGAAAACAGGGCACTATGATCTGAAGTCCTATCTGACACAGCTCTGTGGGAAATTCAGAATAGTCCCATCTCCATATATGGAGATTTCTGCTAATTGCTCCAAAATAAGGGCATTTCTTTATTTGTTTTTTAATAGATCCATTTTTCTAAGAGGAAAATGGCTTTACCCCTAAAAAATTGACTACTTATATAAGCAAAGTCTTACATCTGGGCAGGAAAAATCAAAGGTACAAGTACAGACTGGGCCAGACCTGGCTCAAAAACAGTAACTGTAAGAGGGACCTTGGAGTCTTAGTGGACGATCACTTGACTATGAGCTAGCTGTCAAAGAAAAAAACATCCAGCAGAAACCAAAAAAGCTAATACAATCCTGGGTTGTATAAACAGAAGAATAGAATCAAGATCATGTAAAGTATTATTACTGCTTTATAAAACCCTAGTAAGACCACACCTGGAATATTGCAGCCAATTTTGGTCACTATATCACAAAAAAGATGTTGAGAGTTTGGAAAAAATTCAGAGAAGAGCAACAAAGATGATCAAAGGCCTGGAGGCTAAAACATATGAAGAACGGCTACAGGACTTGGGTTTGGCTAGTCTAAAGAAAAGAAGAAATAGGGGAAACATGATAGAAGTGTTTCAGTATCTGAGGGGCTGCCACCAGGTTGTGCATCAGAGGGAAGGACGAGAAACAATGGTGGGAAACTGATCAAAGAGAGAAGCAGCTTGGAATTAAGGAGAAACTTCCTAACAGTGAGGACAATCAACCAGTGCAAAAGCTTACCTCCAGAAATCATTGGCGCTCCATCACTGGAGATTTTTAAGAAGAGACTAGACATTCATCTGTCTAAGACAGTATAGATTCTGCTGCTTGGGCAGGGGGCTGGACTAGAAGGTCCCTTACTACTCTACTCTACTCTACTCTACTCTACTCTACTCTACTCTACTCTACTCTATATTGTTTGGGGCAATACTGTGACTCTGTAAACTGCATAAAGAGGGCTGCCTTTTTTTGCTATCCCCCAAAATATTTCCTTCTCTAGGAGTATGGGTGGGTGCTGACTTCCAACAATAGAATCAATCAAAGGGATCTGGAGTATGCCAATTCTGCCAACTGATATCAGACAGACAGAAATTACGAGAGATAGGTGTTTCCACAAATAACCTGGCCTCATGCCATGTTGAAAATAATGTTTTTCTTTTAGGAAACTTTTTTTTTAAAAAAAGAAAAATGACGATAACAGAATTTGTGTGAATAGATTAATCCTGTGACTTTCATGAGACACATTAGAAACATTTTTGTTTACTTAATTTAAGGTGATTTTGACTATACCCTCAGGAGGATTGCATATTATAATTTTCCATTGCATTTGTATGCCAAAACACAATTTAAGTTCCGTTATACTTTGTGACTGTAGGGGGACAAAAGAGGAATAAAGCATGCCAATGGCCAATAATCATTCTTTACCTATTGTTAGTTGTGGTAAAAAGATGGAAAAGAAACTATTGTTGTTGTAGAAAAAAAGCTTCTTGATCAAGTTTTCCAAAATATGTTGGTCCAATTTGGTTTGTCATGTCTCTGGTATCATAGGAGATGATTTTTATTTTGTGTCATTTAATATTCAAATATTTCTGCATCCCCTAAAATTTAATTAGGATTGCGTGAAAGTGATCCAACAGAAATGAAAGCTATATGTAAACAAAGAAATAGTTTCTAGGAGCTTCAAAATACTGAAGGGAAAGTTTTTGTGGGTGCAGATGAGCATTCCTGAAAGCAGGAATTTGGCCTGAACACTGATAAGTGAAGCAGGTTTGATGTTGGTAACAGAAAGAAACTTCATTTTAAAAAATCAAAATAGGAACCAGAAAAGGCAAGTATCTGGCAAAACTGAATGGTGGAGAATCAGAGCTCCATGCATTCCTACTCAGGAACAAAGGCAAAAGAGAGTAACCTGAAATTAGCAGGACACAGGGAGGACGTGATGTAAATCCTTACGTAACTCTGTCTCTCTACTGCCTATTCTGATCTTGTAAAAATATAAATCTGAAATCTCATTATTCAGACAGAATTATTCCACATAATACCTTGGGACTGTCTTATATCCCAAAATAAATTTATTATCTATAGCAAGTTCAATGTGAAAGCTCTCAATTTATGGGCATATTGGAATGCATATGAAGGTCTGGTCACTTAGAACACAAATAAGAAATAAGGTTTTTGTCAAAAAAAACAAACCACCCATTGCCAGCAATTAATTCTGGCATTCACTTAATGACTGCAGCATTTGCTTTACAACCACCACATTCACTTGAACACCACAAAAAAGTAACATTGGATGCTGTCATGTGGTGACCAACTTCATGACTCACATGAATTACGACCATAATTCCAGACTCAAATATGGTCATAAGTCGAGGAGTTACTTAGTAAGAGAACAGAAGAGGGGGGGTTATCAAAAGGTATTGCCAATTGTGCTTGATTCCATGAGTTCATCCAAGATTTTTCTCCTTGAATGTAACATTTAGAATGACTAGGATATGAATAATGTACTTTCCTACAGAACTTGAAAACATACTTAGAAAGGCTCCTGGCTCTCTCCTCTTATGCAACAAACCATGGCTGGCTTGTTTTATTTTTCCCCTATTCAGATTTAGAAGACTGCCTGCTCAATGAAATAATGAGATCTTCACCGTTGTTACATTTCACCCATATCAGATTTGCAAGGAAGTTTTGCTTTTCCATCTAAGCACAGCAGAGACAGATGTGTTTCAAGATATAAAGGATTAAAACTCCCAAAAAATAGCCATAGTAATTTTTTCCAGATGTTACAACTGTTGAATAAGACCTAAATTGTTTCCATTTTGGAACAATAAATAACACAGCAATTTGATTGTGTAAACTTATCTACCCTAGGCAACTTTTTTGTAATTTGAAACAGGTTGAAGAGAGAAAAGAACTTAGCAATATGAATGTCATTTCTTACATGCTACTTGATTTAATCTGTGATTGTTTGAGGTACTTGTTCACATGGAGCTTTTCCCCTGTAGGAAAAAATCTATCAACCTGTGAGTGGCTAAGCCTTGTAAGAAGTGATGTTTATGTTTATGTTTATTGGACTTATATACCGCCCTTCTCCCATAGGACTCAGGGCGGTTCACAAGGAATTAAAATAACAATACACATTACAAAAGTTAAGAACAATTAAAATAATTAAATTTAGTCCTTGAATAAAATAAAACCCTTATTAAACTCCAATTAAAATCCAATTAAATAAAATTACAATTAAAATTCTCAGTCCTGGCCGGAAAGCTCAAAGAGCCAGGTGTTCAGGTCCCGGCGGAATGAACGAAGGTCAGGGGCAGTCCTGAGCTCTACAGGCAGCTGGTTCCAAAGGGCAGGCGCACCCACAGAGAAGGCCCTCCCCCTGGTTGTTACCCACCGGCAATCTTTTGCCGGCGGTACCCTGAGAAGGCCCTCCCTGTGGGAGCACACAGGATGAAGGGAGCTTGATGCCGGCAGCAGGTGTTCCCTCAAATATCCCGGACCCAAGCCATTTAGGGTCCTTGGTGTTCCCTGAGCTTCATTATTTTCTTGCAGTCGTTTCATTACCCAAATTACATAACATCATCAGTGCTTGTAAGAAGTTCTTAAAGCAGGTGGAAATGATGGTAACTTAGAGCTATCAGGGGTGTCAAATTGCCGGCCAGTGGGCTGGATGCCAAAACCACGCCCACACCATTGCCGACAATGGGGAAAAAGTCGTGATACATCACAACACATCGCGTGATGTTGCGAGTTTGACACCTCTGTATTACATGAAGACATGTCCACATTATCCAAAATGTCATCAAAATGAAAAAAGAGTGTTGCAATAGTGTTAAGCTTTCCCTGTTTTGTATGCACATGCAATATCAGGTACCCAAAAGGTGGAGTTTTATTATTATTGTAGAAAAAAGCTTCTTGTTCAAGTTTTCCAAAATATGTTGATCCATTTCTGTTTTCCAAGTCCCTGGTATCACAGGAGATTATTCTTCTTTTGTGTCATTTAATATTTAGTGCTTGTTTCATCCTTTCTCCTCTTTGTCCCCTGAAGATGCATGTGATTACATAGAATTAAGTAACAGGTATGGTGGGATTCCCACTTCTATAGCTGAAACCTAGAGAGATCAAAGTTTGATGTTAGGTAGGCTATCTCCGAGTGTATGTGTTTAAGCAAAGGACATAAAGAGTTTAAATCAGAAAATATATACAGTAAATATGTACAGCATCCTTTTCTTTGCAGTGTAAAGAACATTATGTAAAATGCAGATAAATGTGCATTATAGAATTCATAAACCAGCAATGATTTCTAGATGTCCTGAATTCCTGGATAAATAGAAACAAGTTGTGCTGAAGGTATTATAACTCCTCTTGTACGTGACCAGATCTATTTAAGATATTATTGGAAGAATAATATTGTTTTAGATAAATTACTCCCTTTCTTCTCTCCTGTGATCACATGAAGAACAGGAAAAGTCTTCCCATATCATTATGTTTCAGGTACAATAAAAAATATGGGAGAGGGGGAAAAGTGATGTGAGTATATAGCATCCTAGTCCTAAACTCATAAGCAATATATTACAAGCCTTTGTTCATCTTCTAGAATCAGAGTATCAAACTGCCGTCCCGTGGGCTGGACGTGTCATCCAGAAGCCGTCCCCACCCCATTGCCAGCAATGGTAAAACCAGGGCTTTTTTCCTCATAGAACGCTCAGAACGGAGTTCCGGTACCTTTTTTGGATGGAGCCTTGTAGGGTAGGCAAGGCAGGTTGTATGACATGTGTGAGTTCCGGCACCTTTTTCTTTCACAAAAAAAGCACTGGGTAAAACTCTCCCGATAACGTTGCGTGACGTCACGTGACGTCGCGAGTTTGACATGATTCATATTGCCTGCACATCTTTTTAATCCCCATAGAGTTGTTAGTGAGATTATATTAAGACATGGTTTAGTGCTTTTTTTTCAGTCTCTAAATTGTACGAGCTACCATATAACTTCTTTGAATAGAAATGTCCATTTCTTAGGAAAGGATTAAGGTAAGAATTCGGAGAAAAGAAGCACAAAGACGTGTGACTTTAAAAGGTAGTTATTACACAACAACCCCCATAAATGACCCTTAAAGATAATTTCATTGCATGACTTTATCCAAGCTATAATATCAGCTGTCACCAGGCAAATGTTGAAAAAGTGCTGGAGAATATTAATAATTACTTCCTCCTGTACTGTTGGATGAATATTTGGAAAAAAGACATAGATTTGTGTATTTTTATAAGTACTATCCATGATAACTGCCATGAGATTATTTTTATGCACAAAGATGAAAAGATTTAGCAACATCTGCAATGGAAAAATGTTTGGTGAAGATGAGGGAACCTATTTGATTAGAGAAAAGATAATAGGTACTTTTATTGCTGACAGGAAAGTCATTATGGACTCTTTGTGTACAATATTTAAAAAATTAACTTATTGGATAATTAAATAGATTAGAAGAGAGGCATTGTGTAATTTTAGAGAAAGGTAAATCCATAATTGTTCTCTTAATGCGGTAAAAGATCAAAATTCACTTCTTTATAACTTTTTCTTTCATTTCTATTTTCTTACAGGTTTTATTTTCATTTTCTTTGTGCAATTTAGCTTTCTCTTTTATTTCTTCCTTTTTTCTTCTTACTTTATTTTAGTTTGTAGTAATTTTTACTCTTGTTTTTTTTAATAAAACTGTATTTATTAATTATATTTAAAAAGAGAGAACACTAACAGTTACTATGATTACAGTAAAGCAAAGCATTACACATGGAGCTTATTTATAACCCATCTTATTTATTTTGCGTCTGTATTTAATACTCTCTGGAAGGGGAAATATTTGCAATGATTAAAATTTACAAGTCCTTTGAAAAGGTTGCTCTTACTACAGCTGTCTTTTTAGGTCTCTGGACATTTTTTTCAAGGAATAAAAAGAACTATATCTATTAACAAAAAAAAAACATTTTGAAACTTTAATCTGCAAACCAAATGGTAACTTATCTCTGCTATCTTTTTGTTCTTAAATATTATGCAATTCTGATATATCAATATAAAAACCAGCGGGTTATTAGAATTAATTTTTCCAGTTCTGAGAGCAATATGTAGTATTATGCAAATATGTCTATTCATTTTACTGCCATTCCTCTCTTGTAAGTTTTATTTTGCAGGACATATTAATGGCTCTGATAATAACACAGTTAAAATAATTACCAATGATGCCTGATATTCTTATACAACTTACAAGGAGCAGAATTCATTTCAGAACTATGCTGTGCTTCTCAAATATTCTTGGTATACATCTTTTGTCTCACTAAGATCTCCTCCTCTTAAAAAAAATCTTCACAGTAAGTAAGGTAATTCAAATGATGAAGTTGAAAGGGGCTATTTCAACCCTTTGATAGATTCAAGAATACAAATTCAAACCCGCTAAAACCCAGAAAGATACATGTACAGCCTCTGCTTAAAACACTTCCCATGAAAGGGAAGCCCACCACCTCTTTTCATAACTAGATCTAGTGATGATTTTGTTTTTTCCAGTTAGATGATAGGGACAACATTTTTTCCCTCAGTTGTCTGGGACTTCATCAAGTGTACTCAAAGATAATATAACACTATGATTTTAGCATTGTTCCATTATCATATTCAAAGTCTCATGTTTAATCAGACATCCATGTAGTTTTCTTTGGGAAACTTTTGCCACCTTTTAAATTTTTCAACAAGCCAATTTAGTTTACTTACAGCTCCATCCATTTTTGGGAATGATCCTTATTCAAATACCAACTACACCAATTTACCTATATTTTCCAGTCCAACTGGACCACAGATAATTTCCTCCATTTAATCAGATATCTCTCTCTCTCTCTCTCTCTCTCTCTCTCTCTCTCTCTCTCTCTCTCTCTCTCTCTCTCTCTCTCTCTCTCTCTCTCTCACACACACACACACACACACACACACACACACACACACAGAGTTATCATTTCCATAATCTATGTCCTAGCAGCATTATAATGCCTTCCATGTACAAAGATTTTGCCTTGACTTATGAAACAAATACAATGTGGATGAAGAAAACCATGGAGAAATGAATGTAATCATAGAATTGTTGCAGATAACTGAATTGTCTATTTTAGTGCTGGGACCAGACCATGAACATGTGCACAGTATATACAAATAATGAAATCCATATATAAAGGTGAAAATTAAGAGAAAATACATTCATGTGTGACAATGTCTGTTAGATGCTTTGTGCCAGCCATTGGCAGTTCCCCAAAAAGGTCATCAGATGGGAGCAAAGAGGCTTCTTTGCTTCCACTGATGAGTCAGGGGTCCCAGACCCCTGCATCCCCATTGGCGAGAGAGTTTTATGGTTAGGGAGGGGCTGAGACCCCCCATAAATACCTCTGCTCAAGGGGCTGCTCTTTGTTTCAGTTCAGTTCAGTTCTACTTCTACTTCTTGTTCTGTTCCAGTTATGCTATGCTAGCTTGCTTTCTGTTCTTTTGTTCTTTCTCACATGCAGGCATGAATGCCTTCATGCCAAGTAATTCTTTCTCTCTAATCTATCGTTAAATAAAGCTTCATATGATTGCATCTCTGCGTGATGCCTTTTCACTTGGAAGCACCTTAACGATCCATCGACCATGTGAGACCATCTCACAAGTTGGAAGCAAGAGGATGGTTTAAGGGAACGCTTCCAAGCCAGCGGCTATTGCAAGATGAGCACAAATCCATTTAAAATGGATGGCAGGAGATCCCAGATTGTGACCAGGAGTCTTCAATCAAGATCAGCAGCCCTGCCTACAGCCCCTGAAGCAAACTCCGCTCCAGGTGAGAGCACTGATGACCTCCATTCCCTCAGAGGATCCAGCGGAGCATCTGGGACCCCTTCGCATGCCTCCCTACAACTGCACGCCAGAGAGGGAAGCATGGAAGGCTTGCGGTCTGCCCAAGACTGCCCAGATGCAGCAGAAACGGACCTGGCTCAAGCCAAATGCCGCGTGAGCCAGATGACTGAACAGGAACGCGAAGAGCTGCTTCTAAAGTTCCTTACAACACAAAAGACGCCACAAGCCTCTCCACGGGGGACCCCAGCGCAGGAAGCCTCTGAACACCTGGTGAGTCTTTCCCAAGCGACCACGAGGCCCCCTAATATGGCGCCCGCCACCCTGAGTGACCCCGGAACCCCAGGGCTTTTGGCGTGAAATTTCCCGCCAAACTGTGACCTACAGCTTCCTGGGGCAACCAGAAGCAAGATGGCGGCCCCCAGAGCGTCCACATGGCCTGGCACCGGAAACAAGATGGCGGCCTCCAGTAACCCCACATGGTCTAATAAAGATAGGCCTCAACTAAGCCTGGAGGCCCAGCAATCCCTGGCATCCAGCCGAAGCAGCATGCAAACCCCTGGGTCCTCCCCACCAGAAAGCCTAAATCCTATGATGGCAATAAAGCCTGTCCACCCGAAACTGCTACAGCAGGGCTTGAAGCAGCCATCCAGGTCCTGGTTGCAGTCCTGGAAGCCAAAAGGACAGCAGCTCCAACATCGGGGGTAGTCAGCCCCCCTCCAAGGCCTCCTACCCTCTCCCCAGGGCCTACCTGCCAGGAGGGGTCCAGCCTGGAGCCTTCCAACTATATCCTGCAATCCCAGAAGGCCCCCAATGAACCCCCAGGGCCCCCAGCCTACTTTTTGCCGCCGCCCAGTCGCCCTGCTTGCCAGATGGTCTTCGGGGGGGCCTCAGAAGAGGCCCCCCCCTCCAAATCCAGTTCTCAAGGCAATCCAGGCAATCCAGTACTGGGGGGATTTCAGGAGGAATCTTTGCAGCATATGGGGCCTTCTCAAACAAAAACTCAAATGCCAGCCGGCAAATCTGGGCTCCGCCCCCCCTATGCCTCAAGGGAAGAGAAGAATCCCGAGCATGCCCAGACGGAGCTACCCAATAATCAGCGAAAAATAGCTCCATCCACCAGAGGGATTCCTCTACCTTTTACCTCAATGGACAGCTCTCAGATGTTTGAGAATGGGACTGACAAAAATTCTTTTCCACCTGCCTCTAATCTCCCGAACGACTTTAAAAAACTACAACTTGGGGGGGAGAATTACAACAGTTGGAATAGAGATGTGCAGGTATGTTTATTAAAGGATGGGACTCTAGAGATGGTTCAGAACCCACCTCCTCTCCCCTGGGGACCCCGAGAAGAGTGGCGTCATAGGCAAGCATATACCACTCTGCTGAGCTTATTGCATGGCAACTTGTTCTCCAGCATTCCAGGTGGACTCACAGCTGGTGAAGTTTGGAAGTTATTATACAATTTATTCAACAGCGACAGCGTCGGTTCGATCACCAGACTTACAACTGAGTTTTACACTACCAGACTGAGGTTTGGGGCCAGCATGCCTGAACATCTTGGAAAATTGAAGGCACTCAGGGCAGAACTGGTGTCCAGAGACCACCCCGTAACTGATGCGAACATGGTCGCTGTCATTCTGGCTTCCCTGGACAGAACTTGGAGCAGCTTCATTGTTTCACTGGAAGGGACCAGGAAGGAAGCCATGACTCTGTCCTACCTCACAGGGAGACTCATCGAAGAAGATAGGAGGAGAAGAGATGCAGGAGAATACGCCAGAGTCACCACTCAGCAAGCCAGAAGGGGCGCCACAACTCAGAGCAAATTAATGCTCTACTTAAGTGTTTCATCTGTGGCTCTGAGGAGCACCTCAAGAGAGACTGCCCCCATCAACAACAAGCCCCCAAACGTGGTCCCAATAAATTAAGGGGCAAGGGGCAAGGAAGGGGGCGTGGCGGGGGCAAAGGAAATACCAAGGGCAATTTTCTGCATACTTGTTCCCTCACCCCCATAACAAAGGCTGATAGCCCCACTGATTTATGGTTACTGGACTCTGGAGCTTCTTCTCACATTACCAATATGAGTCAAGGGTTTAAAAGGTTAAAGAAAATTAACTCATCTGTCAAAGTGGCCAACGGTGATAAAGCTTTAGTTGTTGGGGAGGGCACTGTCTCTGTACCGGGCTTGGAAAAGTTGAAGGGGTATTACATGCTCCCTCCATTGCCAACAACCTATTAAGCATTATCAAATTATGTGACAATGACAAGGTGGAAGTTTTATTTCGCAAGGGGGGAGGTCATGTCACCCGGAATCAGAGGGTCATTGGAAATATTGCCATCATAAATGGTTTGCCATACTTCTCCCCTGAGAACCCAACCACCTCAGAAGGGGCCCCACAGCCAGCCCCAAGGCTGTTTAAGGAGCGCAAGAAACCTGAATCTCAGCAGGCACCTACAGCACCACTCAAAGCAACTAGAGCCAAGAGGGTGTCAGTGGGGAAGCCGCTCCACGATAAGTGTGCCCATCTCTTACACAGAAGATTAGGTCACGCGAGCTTCCCTGTAGTTAAAAAGATGGGAGAATTTGCTGAGGGAGTCCAGCTCAAGGATTGTGATGTGTTCCTGGACTGTGCCATTTGCAAAAAGACAAAGAGGAAGGCTGCCCCAATCCCTAAGATGTCACTGCGTAAGGCCCAATACCCGTACCAACTAGTACATGTTGATTTGGTTGGGCCTTTCACACCATCCCTAGGGAAAAGACAGCATTTTCTCACTGCCGTTGATTATTTTTCACAATACGGCCACGTGTATACCCTCACAGAAAAATCCGAAGCCTTTGACGCCATAAAGTCACTGTACAACTTTGTAGAGACCCAGTACAAGACCAAGATCGCACAACTGCAGAGCGATCGCGGGGCTGAGTTCATGTCCCAAAAATTCCAGGACTGGGTAAGGCGTAAGGGCATCCGCCATTTTCTTACTGCGCCGTTCACCCCTGCTCAGAATGGCGTGGCTGAGAAAAGAAATGGAATCCTGCAAACTATGATGCGTAGTCTGATTGCAGACGCTGGGGTCGCAGAATCATACTGGGCAATTACACCTTAAACCGCACCTGGAGCAGTGTTGTGAACCAGAACCCATATTTCCTGGTTCACGGTAGGAAACCAAATCTGGGACATTTGCGTGTTTTTGGCTCTTACGCATGGGTCCACATCCCCAAGCAGCTGCAGAAGAAGGGGAGATCTGTCTCCCAGAGACTGAGGTTCTTGGGCTATGCTCCTGGCTCCAAGGCCTATTGTTTCCTGGGAGAAGGGGGCAGGCCTGTGACTTCCCAATCTGCCTCTTTCGAAGAGGACTCCAATTGGACCCAGATCCACTCGAATGATCTGAGCCCATATGTCAACCGACCCAGCAAGGACAAACCGACCACGACATCACCTGAGACGACCACATACCCTGCCACTGATGAAAGTGAGGAACAAGACGAAGATGCGTCCAGTCCCATGGAGGAAGACACGCCGTCTTCACCCCCAGGGACGCCTCAAAGACCCGCGGAAGAAAAGGGCGGTGAGTGGCAGAACGTAAAGAGGTCAAAGCGGTCCAACAAAGGGATCCCGCCAAAGAGAATTGACATTGGGCACATTGCGTCTGTCAACAGCGTTGTGGTCACTCCAAAATCCTTCTCAGATATCCAGGAGCTGCCCATCGAAGAACAGGAGAAATGGCAGCTCGCGATGGAGAAGGAGATGCAGAGCCTAAGGAAACTCAAGGTCTTCACCCCCCAGCAACCACCAAAGGAGAGAAAAGTCATTGGCACAAGGTGGGTTTACAAGGCCAAACCACTTGCCAATGGCCTCTACCTGTATCAGGCCAGTTTGGTAGCTCAGGGATTCGCTCAACGCTACATGGAGGACTACACGGAGACCTACTCTCCAACCGTCTGGGCAGAGAGCGTCAAGGCCGCCTTTGTAGCTGCAGCCGCTCTGGGGGAGGAAGTCTTCCAATTCGACATCCAGACGGCTTACCTCCACGCCAACCTGGACCGGCAGATCTATGTGAGGGCCCCTCCTGGCTACCAGCAGGAAAGGGGAAATACATGGTTGCTCCACAAAGGGTTATATGGCCTTAAGCAGTTGGGGAAATTATGGTATGACTGCCTTAGAAAAAGTTTAGAACGAGTTGGTTTCACTGCATCCCATGCAGATGAATGTGTCTTCACACGCAACTCCAAGGGTACCACAGAATGGGTGTTAGTTTATGTGGACGACCTACTATATGTAGGGCCTGACAAGGAAGGGTGTGATGAATTTGCTAAGGCCCTGGAAGAAAAGTTTACTCTGAAGTCTTTGGGGCGGGTTGACAAGTACTTGGGTGTGCACATCTTGGCCACTAAGCGGGGTTCGCTCTATCTCAAAAAGAAAAGATAGAGGAGTTATTGGCCAAATGCAAAATGATAGAATCTAACCCAACGCATAGCCCAATGCAAAGTGACTATTACAATCACACTCACAAGGACGGTCCTGAGTTCACAGATAATAAGCTTTACAGATCTGTGATTGGCTCCTTGCTATATATCAGCAATTGGAGCAGGCCTGACATAGCTTTAGCTGTGAATCTATTGTCCAGGCACGTGGAACACCCAAAGGAATTCCACTGGACTGCTGTTAAGAGGGTACTTAGGTACCTCAGGGGCACGACCGATGCTCTCCTTGTGCTAGAACCAGAGAAAGGGAAGACGGCCCAGCTGTCCGCTTACTCAGACGCAGACTGGGCTGGTGACACCAAGAGTAGATGGAGCACCTCTGGTTTCCTCATATTGCTAAATGGCTGTCCAATACATTGGCATGTTAGGCAGCAAAAATTTGTTTCTTGCTCCACGGCCGAGGCTGAATATGCCAGCCTGTCAGACACGGCCAATGATTTGATTTGGTTCAATGATCTGATAACGAGCATCTGGGCATCTCCTCCTCTGCCCATCCAAATTCAAGAGGATAACACAGCCGCAATTGCAATCTCGGGGGCGTATGCTGTGGGCTCTAGGTCCCGCCACATAGACATACGCTATAAAAATGTCAGGCAGCTTGCCAAAGAGGGTTTTATACATGTTGAGCATTGTAACACAACTGACCAGATAGCTGATCTGTTCACCAAACCTGTTCCCATTGACTGGCACAACCTTCTGTGTAAGCGTTTGTGTTTGGTCTTCTGAAAGTGTTTATGCATGTCTATGACACCTGCTCGCCCCCTCACACACATTCACTGGTCCCTGTCATTGGCTGGCAAGAAGGGGAATTGTTAGATGCTTTGTGCCAGCCATTGGCAGTTCCCCAAAAAGGTCATCAGATGGGAGCAAAGAGGCTTCTTTGCTTCCACTGATGAGTTAGGGGTCCCAGACCCCTGCATCCCCATTGGCGAGTTTTATGGTTAGGGAGGGGCTGAGACACCCCCCCCATAAATACCTCTGCTCAAGGGGCTGCTCTTTGTTTCAGTTCAGTTCAGTTCTACTTCTACTTCTTGTTCTGTTCCAGTTATGCTATGCTAGCTTGCTTTCTGTTCTTTTGTTCTCTCTCACATGCAGGCATGAATGCCTTCATGCCAAGTAATTCTTTCTCTCTAATCTATCGTTAAATAAAGCTTCATATGATTGCATCTCTGTGTGATGCCTTTTCACTTGGAAGCACCTTAACGATCCATCGACCTCGTGAGACCATCTCACAATGTCACACCCATGGACAGTATAACTTGTTCTCATAGCATAATGTTTATTGAATTTGATTAAATATGTGGCAAGTATTCTGTTCCTGGAGGAAACTGATTATCTGGACCCGTACCAATCAGGCTTCAGGCCCGGGCACAGCACGGAGACGGCATTGGTCGCACTGGTGAATGATCTCTGGTGGGCTCGGGACAGGGGTTGTTCCTCTGTCCTAGTCCTATTAGATCTCTCAGCGGCTTTTGATACCATTGACCATGGTATCCTACTGCGGCGTCTCAGGGGGTTGGGAGTGGGAAGCACTGTTTTACAGTGGTTCTCCTCCTATCTCCTGGGCCACTCGCAGTCGGTGTTGACGGGAGGGCAGAGATCCGCCCCAAGGCCTCTTGTTTGTGGAGTCCCTCAGGGGTCGGTTCTCTCTCCCCTCCTGTTCAACATCTACATGAAGCCGCTGGGTGAGATCATTCGTGGTTTCGGGGTGGGGTATCATCAGTACGCTGATGATACCCAACCTTTTTTCTCTACCCCGAACCAACCCAGTGATGCCCTCGCCGTGATGTCCCATTGCCTGGAGGCGGTCTGGGTCTGGATGGGGAGAAACAGGCTTCATCTCAATCCTGTCAAGACTGAGTGGCTGTGCATATCGGCATCTCGGGTTAACCAGACTATTCCATCTTTAACGATGGGGGGTGAGGTGTTACCCCCCGTTGATAGGGCTCACAACTTGGGCGTCCTCCTGGATTCACGGCTCAATTTTGAAGATCACATAGGAGCCGTGACCAGGGGGGCTTTTGCCCAGGTTCACCTGGTGCGCCAGTTGCAACCCTACCTGGACCAAGATGCTCTACGCACAATCAGTTATGCGCTCGTGACCTCCCGCTTAGACTACTGCAACGCTCTCTACATGGGGCTGCCCTTGAGGACCACTCGGAGGCTTCAGCTGGTGCAGAATGCGGCCGTGTGAGTTGTGATGGGGGTTTCCCGACACTCCCATGTAACACCTCTACTCCGCGAGCTGTATTGGCTTCCGGTTGCCCTCCGAGTGAGATTCAAGGTGCTGGTGATGACCTATAAAGCCCTTAATGGCTTCGGTCCGGGATATCTGAGGGAACACCTGCTGCCAGCATCAAGTTCCCTTCGTCCAGCGCGCTCTCACAGGGAGGGCCTTCTCAGGGTGCCGCCAGTTAAAGATTGCCGGTGGGTAACACCCAGGGGGAGGGCCTTCTATGTGGGTGCACCTGCCCTCTGGAACCAGCTGCCCGTGGAACTTAGGACTGCCCCCGACCTTCATTCATTTCACCGGGACCTGAAGACCTGGCTCTTCGAGCTCCCTGGCCCAGGCTGAGAGTTTTTAGTTTTAATTGGGGTTTTATTCTCAGGGATTAAATTTAATTGTTTTTAATTGTTTTTAATTTTGTATCACTGTTTACCGCCCTGAGTCCTTCGGGAAAGGGTGGTATATAAATCCAATAAAATAAAATAAAAAAATAAAATAAATAAAGTATCAGATACCTCCTAACATTTCTGGACATTCCTCTAAACAGGAGACTTCTATTGTAGGAAAAATAGCTTAGAAATCATATTTTTTAAATCCAACAATTATCCAGCTTGAAGTTAATTTTAAAATTATATCTAGATTTCTGTACTGCAGTGATTAAGCATTTTTTTCCTAATTCAAATATTTCTTTTCTTTTGACCTTTTCATTTGCTGATGTCCTCAGAATAAAAATGAAAGCAAAAAAACAATCACAAAAAATTATTTCTTTGACACATTTGTCTTGGCACGTAGTGCATTTCCTGATCTATTGTAACCTGGGGAAAAATCAGATTCATAACACAATCATGATAAGACTCTTATTCTTGGATCAGATGCAAATACCAAATCATTATTGCTTTTAGACCATTCCAGAATGTTCCTTTTTCTTATTATTCTATACTGTATATATAATTATAGATTTTACACCCTTAAAGTAATAAAATATACATTTCCATCCCATCAGACACAACTGGAAACTTTGCAAAACATTAAGCAGAATTTTAATTGGCATTACTAAAAAACAATTTTGTAAAAATGTATGCCTATAAATCCCGACTGCTTAGCATTCCTGTCCATAAAACTTTCACTGACAAATTCTGGATATTTGGCACTTTTTATAATCTCTTGATAATTTTACTTTTTCACTGGGAGTTGAAGGCTTTGAAAATTTGATTGTCTGTAGGATACTGAGCATTTAAAATAAGATGTGAGATTTTCCTTTGATGGAAGGCTTTCATTGGAAGTCCAGGCACACCTTTCTATTCTGGTGCACTGGGGAATTAGGATCTTGGACTTCAGCAAGGGTTTCAACTTTTTTTGGGGGGGGGCAGTTTTGTAAAAATTTATATTTTGGTTTGCTTTACATTTTTAAAAAGCAGAGAAGCAAGAAGTAGAATTCTTATTACACTTTAACACACACACACACACATATCTCACACAGTATATATCTCACACAGACAACTAGATTGGTGTAGTGGTTAAGGCATCAGGATAGAAACTGGGAGACTGTGAGTTCTAGTCGTGCCTTATTGTTTTTTAAATGTTGTAAATGTTGCATTGCCATTATGAGATGGGTGGCAATATAAATAAAATAAAATAAATAATTTTCCTAGATTGTCAGTCTTTGAGACCCAGTTTGGTATAGTAGCTAAGGTGCTAGCCTAGGAACTAGGAGATGGTGAGTTCTAGGCCTGCGTTAGTTATGAAAGCTGGATGAGTGACTTTTGGCCTGTCACTCTCTCAACCCAACTCACCTCACAGGATTGTTATTATGGGGAAAACAGGAAGACAAGGTATGTTGTGAGTTACTTATGTAAAGTAATAAAGGTGGGATAAAAACCTAATAAATAAATAAATAAATAAATAAATAAATAATACGTAACATTCAGTACTTTACAAGCTTTAGGAAATTAAATAAAGGAGGCTGGCTTATCCCAAATAACAAAATGCCATAGTAAGTAATGCTACCATAGAAAATGACCATCTGAAATACTTTGACTTGGAGTTTTCATTCCATTGGTCTCTTGAAGATAGGTGGACTTCAGTTGCCAGAATTCCCCAGCCAGTCATGCTGGCTGGGAAAATCTGGGAATTGAAGTTCACTTGTCTTCAAGTGGCCATGTTTGACAAACACTGTGATTATGCAAAATTACTTGCACTCAACATTTAATGGATGTAGAACTGTGTGGGGAATGGATTCCTTCCATGCAGGGGCAAAATAGCATATCATGTATTCACTGGTGAACATACCCAGAGAATCCATGAAGCAGTTACCTCAAAACTTGCTTGCCCAAAATCATCTTCTACCAGCAAAAAGATGCAGCCTAATACATGCTCCCTCTTGTGGTCTTAAAGAAGAGGGGGTTTTTTAGCTATAAACACACCATTACATATTACTGCTTGTTATAAAAAAGGAAAGCCTCCAATGCTTTTATAGCTCTCTCATAATTTTTCTTTATAAGGCTTTCAGAAAGCCTCATCTAAAGGTAGCTATGACCTTCTAAAGTATCTGTAAGGCACAGTTTTCTATTGCAGTATTACAAATTCATCAGAGTATTTAAAATCCCCAAGAGGGTAGCTTTGCCAAGCCATTTTAAGTAAAGATGTGTCTCAGTCTGTTACATTTTCCTCCCCACTATCACTCCCTCTGACTGTGAGCACTACACCCATTGCTTCTTGGGACAAATGAAACAAGACACAACTGTTCCTCCTTTTTCTGGTTTATGACATTCAGATAGCCTTTCCCTGCATGATGACCAGGTGTCAATTGACAAAAAATAGGGGAAAAAGCATCAGCGGCTCATAGTGCTTAATTGTGAGATCCCTGCTAATGAATATTTGTAAACATGGGTTGTACTAGGATAGTGTAATGATTAAGATGTTGGACTGCTATTAAATATATCCCGGTTCAGTTCTACCCTCTGCCACAGGAACTCACTGGGTGACACCAAGCCCATACCCCTCTCTCCGCATTTTTGTGGAAAAAATGCAGGATGAAATTTTTAGAGATAGCATTAGTAACAGCACTTATATACTGCTTCACTGTGCTTTACAGCCCTCTCTAAGTGGTTTACAGACTCAGTATATTTCCCCCAACAATCTGAGTCCTCAGTTTATTGACCTCAGAAGGATGGAAGGCTGAGTCAACCTTGAGCTGGTAAGAATTGAACTGCTGGTAGTCGGCAGAATTAGCCTGCAGTGCTGCATGCTGTTGTGATTCAGTGTCAGCCTGTGCTCCCAGGGGCTGAGTCTGAGGAATCTGAGGAGGAGGAGGGGTTTGGGGAGCCTTTAGTGTTGGAGGATGGCTCTGATGCTTTGCAGGACTCTCAGCCTGGCCTCTCCAATCGTGTTCCTCATGAGGCTCAGCTGTGTGAGGAGGAGGTGTCCGACTCAGAGGAGTCACAGCTGAATCTGTTTAGATACGCTAGAAGAAGAAGGCAATCCAGCAGAGCAGAGCAGAGACAATCTATGAGGCAACTCAGTGAAAGGAGGAGAAGGCATTGAGAAGCCACGCCTTGGGACAGATAATAAAAGGGGACAGTGTGGGCGGTGCTGGTTGCTGAAGGCAACCGTTTGGAGACATTCAAAGACAATCCTGGTCCTTTCTTGCTAATCTGTTTAACTCTTGTTTGACTCTTGTTGGATGTTTTGAATCATGTATTTTTGGTTGGAGAAAATATTCTGCTGCTTTTTTGTTTGAAAGACTTTATTATTTGGAACTAAATAAATTTGGGTTGGGTTTTTTCCAGCCTATTGATTGTTAAAAGGAAAAGGGGGTTCTCCCTGACACACAAACAGAGCCAGTTGTAGGCTGGAACAGAACACACGCTAACCACTGCACCACCATGTTTCTTATGTAACTTTAACAAATAAATAACATTAAGGATCAAATTTGAGACCTTATAGGAAAAATAAATGTACCACCAAGCCACAGATCTTCCATCATTAGTAAGCATTGCAGACAAAGAAATTCTACTGTTTGCTTGTCAACTGGAGTGGCCAAAGCAAAAATGTACCTACATTGGCAACTGTCAATGAAAAATGTCACGTATCACTCAGAAAAATATATATAGTCTTTAAATCATGTCAAAGAATGTGCAAGAACTTCGTTCCTGCCTGTGGTTTCAACCTCATGTCAGATAATGCAAGTTTATCAGTGCCATTCAATACACACATTATTCTGAAGAACAATAAGTCCACTGAAAATAAAAACAGGAGTTTGTTATTTTTTACATTGCTCAGATAGTAGGGATTTTTAAGTGAAGTTGCAAAATGTGCATAATTCGAAGGGTTTTGCAGCTTAATCTGAGATCTCAATCAGATTGATACATATCAGTCATGATACATACAACCAGCAGTGGGCTGCAGCTGCCAAAAAAGCCCACACAGTGCTAGGCTGCATTAACAGAGGGATAGAATCAAGATCACATGAAGTTTTAATACCACTTTACTGTGTCTTGGTTAAGGCCACACTTGGAATACTGCATCCAGTTTTGGTCACCACAATGTAAAAAAGATGTTGAGACTCTAGAAAAAGTACAGAGAAGAGCAACAAAGCTGATTAGGGGGCTGGAGGCTAAAACATAAGGAACGGTTGTTGGAATTGGGTATGTCTAGTTTAATGAAGAGGGGTGACATGATAGCAATGTTCCAATATCTCAGGGGCTGCCACAAAGAAGAAGGAGTCAAGCTATTCTCCAAAGCACCTGAAGGCAGGACAAGAAGCAACAGATGGAAACTGACCAAAGATAGAAGCAACCTAGAACTAAGGAGAAACTTCCTGACAGATAGAACAATTAATCAGTGGAACAACCTGCCTCCAGAAGCTATGAATGCTCCAACACTGTAAGTATTTAAGAAGAGATTGGACAGCCATTTGTCTGAAATGGTATAGGGCAGGGGTAGGCAACCTTGGCTCTTTTATGACTCGTGGACTTCAACTCCCAGAATTCCTGAGACAGAAATTAGCTGGCTCAGAAATTCTGGGAGTTGAAGTCCACAAGTCATAAAAGAGCCAAGGTTGCCTACTCCTGGTATAGGGTTTCCTGCCTGAGCAGGGGTTGGACTAGATGAGCTCCAAGGTCCCTTCCAACATCATCATAATCATCGTCGTTGTTGATCATTGCACAGTCAGCCAGATGTTCAGACTGGAGGATGGTGTTCAGACTGAGCTTCTGAAATGTGTTTAGAGTTTCATTAATGATTCTGAGATTCCCAAGCATCCTGTTGTAGTAATATAATGGAAATATGATGCACGTATATTCTAGTCCTTGAATATATGTCTGTGGGGGCTGGGGGGAGGTGAGTGGTTCCTTAAACTTGAAAGGAAAGTTAAACACTTAGTTGATCATGAGTTCTGACTCAGAACGGGGGCCAGAGGAGAAATAATATTGGGGTGTGCTACACAAGATGTAGGACTTATTTGGTCCCTTTCACTCAGTGGATTGAGGACTTTATTCAGTGGTGGGATTCAGCTGGTTCGCACCACTTCGGCAGAACCGGTAGATAATTTTTTGTTGCCCAGGCCCAGAATGGACTTCCAGAAGCGGCATCCACACAGAGAACCGGTTGTTCACATATTGGAATCCCACCACTGACCTGATTGTACTTGCCTCCGCTGAGATTGCCTGTAGACGCAGACTTTGTATGGAGAAATACATTGAAATACAGAATTCATTTATACAAAATACAGTAGGTTAACTTAAAGAAAACATAATAGTTCTATAAATGTATTCAAAATACATATGTAATTGAATACATATTCAAATTAGGTAACTATATATAGAATTGTAATTCTGAAATAATACACAGGCAATCCTACACTTACAACTGTTCAGCATTTGAAGTTACGAAGGCACTGGGAAAAAGTGATTTATAAACAATCTCCTGCTTATGAGTGTTTCAGCATCTCCCTGGTCATGTGATTAAAATGTGGATGCTTGGCCAAACCAGCATTTGTGACCTTCACAACCAACTTCTGACAAGCAAAGTGAATGGGAAAGCTGCATTTGCTTAATGACCACATGACTCACTTAAACAGCTGTAATGATTTGTTTTATAACTGTGACAATATAGGTCAGGGGTGTCAAACTCAATTTCATTGAGGGCCGCATCAGCATTGCGGTTGCCCTCAGGGGGCCGGGCGGGTGTGGCCAGGGTGGGCGTGGCCTACTGGATGGGCATGGCTAGAGTGCGTATGGCCTACTGGGTGGGCGTGGCCAGCTCTACATCGTTCGCATCAAGGGTGCCTATGGGGGCCTGGGCAGGAGTGGGACAGATCTGAGGGTCTCTGGCAGAAGGAGGGTCTCTGGGCCAGGGCCAAGGCAGTGGGGGCCGTTCCCTCACTGTTTCCAGGATGGCTTCGCGGGCCGCATGAAACCACTTCACGGGCCGGATCCGGCCCCCGGGCCTTGTGTTTGACATGTCTGATATAGGTCATAAAATTGGGCACAAACCAAAACAGAAATGCTAATCTCAATTGTGGTCATAAGCTGAGAATTACATGTATGTTACTTTTTTCTGTTTGTGGTATTTTTTTTAACTTTCTTTTTTATTTATTTTTTAGTCTTTGCCAATGTTTTGGGGGTTTTTTCATTTCTTAATCATCTCTATTTTAAAAGCATTTTTTTAAAAAAAAAAGAGGTAGGATTTATTTGAGGGGAGAGAGAAAAGAAACTAAACAGATGAACAAGCAGTATAAACCACCTGAGTATAAATAGGAGTAAAATGAAAACCATGATCCACTTTTAAATAAAAAAGAAAAGGAACAAAAGCCCTATATTTATTTGCACAGAGTTTTAGGTAACTGGAGATCCTTGGTTGGTTGTCCAGTGACATCAGAAGGTCAAACTACAGCCTGCTTCAGAGAGAGAGACACACAGAGAGAGACAGAGACAGAGAGAGGACAAAAACAAATACAGATACATTTGTTTATACTCGAGTTTGCCTTGGGCAATATATAAACATATGTATACACACACACACACACACACACACACACACACATATGCAGCCTGCACAGCACAAGTGGGTCTGAACACTGGGGCCGCAGGGCCAGCCTTCCAATCACCAGGTGAAGGCAGACGCATGGGGGGAGGCATGCGATCTGGCCCAAGAGGGACACCGAGGAACCCACTCGGGTCCCACCCCCTCTTACGGAGACCCCCGGATCCCCCCCAGCCTCCCACAGGTGACCTCTGATGTGAATGACATCAAGTCAGCCATGCCCATCCAGCCACGCCCACCCAGATGACCATGCCCACCCAGCCACACACCCCCGAGGGCAACCACAATGCTGATGTGACCCTTAATGAAATCAAGTTTGATACCCCTGATTTAGAAGTTCAATGAGAGCCAGTAGAGTATAGCGGTTAAGGCACCAAGCTAGAAAATGGGAGACTGTGTGTTCTAGTCCTACCTTAGGCACAAAGCCAGCTGGGTGACCTTGGGCCAGTCACTCTAGGAAGCAGGCAAGGGCAAGTCACTTCTAAAAAAAATGGCAGCCATGGTATACTTGTCTATGAAATCAATCACCAAGAGTCAAGGCAGACTATAGGGAGTCCTCGACTTACAAGCATTTTGGGGGGACCATTTGAAATTACAGCGACACTGAAAAAAGTGACTTATGACTGTTTTTCACATGACCATTGCAGCATCTGCATGGTCACATGATCACACTTCAGACGCTTGGCAACTGGCATGTATTTATGGCGGTTGCAGTTCCCCAGGGTCATGTGATCACGTTTTGCAATCTTCTGATAAGCAAAGTCAATGGGGAAGCCAGATTCACTTAGCAACTGTTACTAACTTAACAACTGAGGTAATTTACTTAACAACTGTGGCAAAAAGGTCATAAAACGGAACAAAAGTCACTTAACTGTCTTCCTCAGCAACTGACATTTTGGGCTCTGTTGTGGTGATAAGTTGAAGACTACTTGTAAAAGGGACCCCCCAAAAAGCATAAAATACACTAGTAAATTAAGTTTTAGAAGTAAACACAACTACAGATACAAGCAAATTTCAGGCCCAAATTAAGGCTGTTTTATTTATGCTTCACTTCTAGCTCAGAAGCAGAACAGAGAGCTGTGCTTGATTTAGGCCCTTTAAATAAATACTTGTTTAATATCTGATTAAACAGGCTTCCACAGAAATGCAAGATAATATTTATTAAATATTTGGGGAAAACAATCTGGCGCGCCTTTACAGAAGGAAATGCATGTCCATTATAACACCTGAGGTACACCAGACATATCTGCAGTGCAGCTTATGAGCCCTTCAGGATGACAAACGGCTCAGGCCAGCGATGTCCATATAGGGCTACACACTTCCTATGAGCTGACAGCCTTGTAAGAGCATTGCGTACAGTATTTGGATCAGCTTCACATTCTTCGGGCGTGTTCCTCTAGGAGCCAGCGTTTGATTTCCGCTTTGAGGGCTGGCTCAGACCTCCAGTGGCTCTCATAAGAAAATAGCCATGACTGAAGCTTGAAAGTGTGCAAGATTCTTTCTTTAAGTACACAAACACTCCGAGTCTAGCCATTTTCCTGCAGCCCTGCCAGGGTTGGGTGTTTTTTTTTTCCCCTTTCCCGTATGTCTGCTACTTGATCAAGCAAGTTTTTTTTTCAGGGAAGAAGGTATGAGTTCAAAAAAGGAGAAGGATAAACATAAAAGAAAGAATGCCACAGATCCACACCTGTGGGTTTTTTGTTTTTTTTAAAGTCTTACCACCAGTTGAAGCTAATGTCGGCACACACATTCCACATATAGCTGTGTAAATAAAACTGTGTTACTGTTGTAGAGAATTCCTAATTTGATCAGAAAAAAATATGCTGTCTGAAAAAGAGCTGCTGTACCAACACCTGCACGAAAGTCAAGGAGTCCATACGAACAATCAGCTATTCATGACAGCCCATCGTCCTTAAAATGATGGAATACCTTTTGTTCATAAGTCCTGGCAAAGAAAAGCTAGTGACAATACCGCACGTTTAATTTTAGCATGACCACATCAGCACAACACATATTTGATGAGTCATTCCTCAAGGGTGTACACAGCAACAAAATTACTAACCCACAGCATTAAAATACTCAATACGTTGTGCAATTCGTGAAACACAAAGAGAATTAAGTCCAAAATTGTTCCCAAAACCAAATTGAAATTGGCTTTCTTTCTGAAGAATAAGTAGCTACCCTTAGATAGAGGACACAAAGTCAGGTCACTTGAGAGATATAAGCCATCTAGCAACTTGACTCATTGATCAGCAGCACTGTGGTCCATGAATGATGCAGGAAAATTTGGATATGTGATAGTACCATACAGTATTCCATGTGACTTTAGATAGACAGGTGGGTATATGAACTGTTCCATGGAATGAAGATTTGTCAATATGTATATAAAAACTTGTACATAAAAACATGTTTCTGTTCACTTCATATATGGAAATGGGAGTTGGCTTAGTCAGGAAAAACATAAAAATATGTTGATGGTGGTGGGAATGGGACATTTAAGCCATGTGACTGGTAAAACAAGAATAGACGAAATGAATGTAAACTGAAGACAAAAGTAAATAATCAATACAAGATACTTTGGTTATTCAAAGAGAAAGAATGAGAATCAAACTGAAAAAGAAATATAGAGAGTAGAGAATTATAGAGTTGGAAGACACCTTTGAGTCCAACCCCCTGCTAAAAAAGGAGTCCCTATACCAGGGGTAGGCAACCTTGGCTCTTTTATGACTCGTGGACTTCAACTCCCAGAATTCCTGAGCCAATGGCTGGCTCAGGAATTCTGGGAGTTGAAGTCCACGAGTCATAAAAGAGCCAAGGTTGCCTACCCCTGCCCTATACCAAATGCCTGCCCAGTCTCTTCTTGAATACGTCCAGTAATGGAACACACCCTCTTTTTCTTCTTTTCTCAATTTCTATTCCTTCTTCTCTGTGTACAATCTAACATAATTCACCCAAAATTTCTCGCCTTCCTCTTCCCTTTCAAAGAAATGTTGGATTGTTTGTTGCACTCAAATGATCCAGAGCAGCCTCAGGACGCTAAGTTCTCAGGACATATGCTCCTATTAGACTTATTTTGGAATAATTTAGGATGAAGAGTTGTATTTGTCACGCTCAGGATTAATTTGATTTTAAATGGAAGAGTTCCCAGTAATCATACAGGGAAACGTGAACTGTGGGTTGTTGGTGTTCTCTAGCAAAATGGGTCAATTCACATGTAATGTTATCCTGTAGTCAGGAGAAAGTCTCACAGAGTTCATTAAAGCCTTCTATAGCAAAGGGCAACCTGATAACCTCTAGACCAGGGGTAGGCAACCTTGGCTCTTTTATGACTCGTGGACTTCAACTCCCACAATTCCTGAGCCAGCCATGCTGCCTCAGGAATTCTGGGAGTTGAAGTCCACGAGTCATAAAAGAGCCAAGGTTGCCTACCCCTGCTCTAGACCTTTTGATCCTGACAATCTTTTGCCATTGTGAGTGATAGCTGGACCTGATAGGAAATGGACCAATATATAGGGAGGGTAGGAAGATGGTGTGCAGTATTTAATCCAACATTTCAGTTATCTAACTCAGGAGGGTCCAAATCTGGCAACTTTAAAATCTGTGGACTTCAACTCCCAGAATTCCTCAGCCAGCATAAATATAAAACTATTGTGCTAGTTTTTATTTATGAAATTTTAAATTATTTTTCATTCTTCCTTCAGCCACTAAAATATGCTATTAAATGTACAGTAAAAAGAAGCAAATCTATATAAAATCTACATAAATCCATACAGCAGTTATTTAATCAGTGTTTAATGATTTCATCCATCTGCTTCAAGGCAAGTGGTCAAAGCTTTAAAATTACTTTATCATTTGTCAACGCTCATTTTGTCTTCCCCTTCAGGTTTGGATAATGGTCACAGGCCATTTTAAATTGCTTTGCTTTCAGTCTCCTCAACTCAGTCATTTCTGATTCGATGACATGTATAATACAAACTATCCTTCTCTCTCCAACTATTTTCTACCATATTTGGGCATTTTAAAGAATCATTCTATTTACCTGGTTGCGTTTTCATTTTCGTAAGCATGTTGTACATAGTTTGGTGTGTCCATTATTGACTCAGAAGTGGGTAAATGCAGCCTTTTCTTGCAGGCATCCAAGTAAACAGAGGTTTTGGAAAGACTCGTGAATTTAGAAATGTGTATAGGCTACCATAGCAGCTTTTTACTGGATTTTTACAAAAGAGGATTTTTTTTCCCCATTAAGGAGAGTTCTTAGAAAAAAAATCAGTGTGGTGTCGGAAAGGGGCTATGCCCATGTTATGTTTCAATGGGGAAAGAGGTGGCAAGTGGCAAGTTTAATTCATTGCAAACTTCTCCTATGATGGGGAATTTGAATGGAAATAATGGCAAACAGGCCCGATATTACAGGGCAGCATATTTTAAAAGGCCTAACTAGTAACCATATATTCTGTACCTCAAAATTCTCTATTGAGCCTAAACGTATTACAACAATTGAGCCCAAAGTTTTTGTTGCTAAGCGAGACAGTTGTTAAGTGAGTTTTGCTCCATTTCACAATCTTTCTTGCCAAAGTTGCTAAGTGAATCACTACAGTTAATAAATTAGTAACGCAGTTGTTATGTGAATCTGGCTTCCCCATTGACTTTGCTTGTCAGGGTGCAAAAGGCGATCCCATCAACCCGAGACACTACAACTGTCATAAATGTGAGACAGTTGTCAAGCATCCAACTTTTTGATCACCTGACCTTGTGTGAAAAACAGCCATAAGTCGCTTTTTTCAGTGCCGTTGTAACTTTGGTCACTAAAGAAACTGTTGTAAATCGAGGACTACCAGTATGCATTTGCAAGTCACCTTTCTCAATAAAAATGCCACAGTCTCTTGTCTTTAATGTAGAAGCTCTCTGAGCTCAACCTGTCCAGCACTCCCATCAACTGCTTCAGAAAATCATGCTTACTAATTGGATCCAGACCCAATTTCATGCGAAAGAGCCAAGAGCTAATTGGAGCAAGCACCCTCCCCATTAATTCTTTGGAACAGCCTTCTCATGAAAGCCACATTTCTAAGCTCAGAAGAAAAAAAGCAGCTTTCCTGGGTATTGGATCAAATTGCAGGGCCAGCCCAAATCTGAGGGGGGAAAAAAGGGTGGCAGCCTTTGGCAGCAGATTTGAATGTCATTAAAGGGCAACTCATTGTTACTTATTGCATTTATTATTACTATGTTTTTACTGCCAGGTATGGGGAAATGCAGTTATGGGATTTTCTGCCTCATTTGCCAAAATAACTTGGCTGGCTTTCGGTGGAACTATATTTCCCAAATTGTGGACGGGGCTGGTTTTGTAGGCCAATTTGATCATCGGCCATATTTTTTTTTTACAAAAATGGACCTGTGTTGTTATAATTCTGCCTTTTCTTCTACCAAGAAGTTCAGAGCTGGACCCAGGATCTTGCAAGCAAACTGCTCTTCCCCTGGGCAACTCGGCTGTCCGATTTGGAGAAGAGAAAGCAAAACCAGGGTAGAGTGGTAGGGAACATTGTTTTCAAACTCAAAGAGCACATAGAAGAGTCCTGCCTTATTTGAACAGAAGACAATCTCTCTGTTTGGCCCCAGGCAAATGACATCTTCAGACGTTCAGGCCACACCAGGACAAAGGATGTACCCAGAGGTCTGGCATGCAAATGCTCTGATGCAAAAGCATTGCCTTAAAGCAGGTGCACTTAATATCCACTTCCCAGACCCCTCCCCAATTATCTACTTAATTGTTGTTTTTTACTAAGGGAGAAAGGAAAATATTACCACATATATGGGAAAATAGGCAAATGAACTGCATTTAATTAGCTATATTGAAATGAAATATAACTCAAATCGAATGTGGGACTGTCTAGACCTAGTTGCATCTCTTCCCAATTTTTCAAGGATGTTCCAAGTTTTCTATGCAAAAACTAATTGCAGACTTTTGCCTGAAAAAAAAATGTCATTGTCCTTAAAGGCCCTGGGGACATGTTTTCACCTGATTCAAGTCGAAATGATAACTAAATTAAGAGGCTTATTCATTTCTGGGTGGAATGTAAAGATCAGGGGGTTTTTTTACCTATAAAGCCCTATGAGGCTTGGCATTGAAATACTGTTAGAAGTGTCCACTGTACGTATATACTGCCGGCATCCTTTAATGGTCTCCCAAATGGATGAGATGAAGGAGTCTCTGAGGAATGCTTTTAGTAGCAGTCCCCCATATTATGGAATCTCTCGGGTTCCCTCATGGCTGGCTTTTCAGAAGTTGATAAAACGAAGTTATTCCGGAGTGGAGTGAATGGCAACCACCGTGGCATATTTTTGTTTTATCTTGACTTTAGTTATTTTTTAACAATGTGTTATGCATTTTTATTAAACCACTGTAAGTTTATTTCTAGGTCCAAGGGCACAGAAAAAAAATAAACAAATGAATAAATGAACTGTGAAGAGTATTTCTCTCTATTTTTTCAATGTATAAGCCACCTTAATAGCTTAAGTGACTCTAGGCAGTGCATAATGTTAAAACAATAAGACAAGGAGAAAAGCAGTAATAAACAACAGAAACAATTCATTATAGTAACTTCTCAAAAAAGGAATAATGGGTTCATTACCCAGACTGTCATTCAATTTCTTTTACCAGGGCATTTTACATATGTGCTTATACCTACCACCACATGTAGCAAAGGGTAGTTTGCTAATTGACTACCCAACACCAAAACATCCCTGGGTGCCTTCCAAAAGTTAAAAACAAACAACCTTATATAGGTTAAACTGAGATAAAGTGTACAGATAGCTCTCGTCTACAATCATTTGTTTAGTTACTGTTCTGGAAAAAGTGACTTAACAACTATTCCTTGCACTTACAATCATTGCTGCATTCCCAAAGTCATGTGATCAAAATTTGGGCACTTGGCAACTGGCATGGATTGCCATTTGTGACAGCTTCTGACAGGCAAAGTCAATTTGGGAAGCTGGATTTGCTCAATGGTTGCATGATTCACTTATGGCAGGGGTGGAATTCACTACATGCTCTTGAATTTGAAAACAAATGCAGCGATTCATTTAACAACCATGACAACACAGGTCGTAAAGTTGGACACAACTCACTTAACCACCACATTGTTTGGGAACTGAAATCCTAGTCTCAGTTGTTGTCATAAGTTGAGGACTACCAATTTAAAGGCAGAATTCACTTCCAAGTTGTCCACTCACTGCAACTCTTAGATTAGAGGCTATGGATACAGCTTTCTGGACTCAGCTGAAGCCCCAGCTGTGAGCTGCTTCAGGGAAACGGGTCATTTTTGCTCAGGTTACCCCGCCTCCATGGCGGGTTGCAGATCACGTCTGATAAAACTCCTCTGAGGAAGGAAGATTATTATGTAAAAATAAAGGCAGGCAGAGACATAATACCTCATTTCAATAAATAGTATCATCTTTTTTTTAAAAAAAGCTGTGGAACTATTGAGGAAAGACAACGTGTTTAAGGAGAAAAAAAATGGTAGGGTGTGTTGCTTACGAAGGATGAGTTCATACCCAATGGGAAAAGCAGAGCACATCTTCCGTGCTTCTGTCTCGCTGTAACGTGCCAAGTATTTTAGAGCATGTAGCTTCTTTCCCTCTCCCTCCCTCCTTTTCTCTCTCTCTCTCTCTCTCTCTCTCTCTCTCTCTCTCTCTCTCTCTCTCTCTCTCTCTCTCTCTCTCTCTCTCTCTCTCTCTCTCTCTCTCTCTCTCTCTCAACAGAAAGTAGTTATTAGGGAAAATATTCCAGTATGATTCAGTGGCCTAATCCTGCAAGCTAGGCATTGTACAATACACAATTCTGGGTGATCATATAATAAGAAATGCCACAAATAAACTTCTTTCTACAGAAAAGTACCTAGGTGTCCAGGGTGGGCTGGGGGGAGGGAAGTAGTTAACTATCAGGAGTCTGCAAAGAAATTAGCAGAAAGCTTTCCACCACTGTTATTTCTAGAACCTTATGCCTTGGGTCTTTTAGTCTTAATAAGAAAAAGGAAATAAAGAGTTCCCAGCTTTGCTCCTAGCAACCAAGTGGGCTACCAACTACCCACCCCCTCTTCTCCCCTTCCCCCTCTTGAATTCTCTGTTCTCACTCATGGCAAGAGAGGAATCAAGTAGCACTAGACACTGAGGGTGGTGATCACAAAGAACAACAATCCACCGATTAAAGCAAATGGAGCACCATCATTTACTCCACTAGGAAGGAAGAATACAAGCAGTGATTCTAAACCCCATTTATTATCTCCCAAGTAGTATTGTTAAGAGCCTGTGGGATATGATTAGATTTCTGCCGTCCAACTGATGTAACTATTCTTTAAAGAGTTTGATGAATGTTAGAGTATGCACAAGAAATAGTGAACATAAACTCATCATGCATTGTAGAGGACAGTCTCCTAAGTGCACTGCCCAAGTTTAGTTTGCAATACTTTCCAATGATTCAATTTCCAAGCCTGTCTTTCTCTCTTCTGTTTGTGTTTATGTGTGTGAGAGAGAGGTATGTGTATAATAAAACACTGCACATAAATATTTTAAAAAATCTGTTCTCATCCTTATGGGTGGTATGTGTCTTCCTCAATCTCGAGTCTGCCAGAGGCCTGGAAGTTTTTCTGGAGTATCTTAGCTGTTCCTAGCATAGCACCTTCGGGACAGAGAACTCCGATATGGTTCCTGGGATCTATTGGAGCCACTCTCCCAGCTTAGAAATCACAGCCCTGCATGCTCTTACCACACTGGGACTACTTTGGTCTATAAACATACATACGTAGGTGTGTGTGTGTGTGTGTGTGTGTGTGTGTGTGTGTGTGTGTATGAAAAGGGGTGCCTATTTATATATATATGAAAAGGGGTGCCTATTTGGAATATATATCTATATATCTTTTGTTTATGTATACACACACACACACACACACGTATGTATGTATGCATGTATGTATGTATGCATGCATGCATGTAAAGCACTATGAAGCAGTATATAAGTCTAAGTGTTATTGCTATTGCTATACAAAATTGTGGATACATATGGATCTCATCTCTCCACTGGGAAGCTCTTCCTCCAGATAGTTTGTTCTGAGAGCTTTTACAGAGGCAATTGCCTTCAAATTGAACAGGACAATATATAGGATTATTAGGTCCAAGATTGGATAATTAATCATTTTACCATATGGGGGGGATCTTCTTGTTTTTTTAAAAATGTGATTTTAGCATATTAAGAATCTTTTAGGGAGCAGGAAATCTTGTAGTTGGTCTTGTATTATAATCTGGTGGGGGAAAAATGAATGTGATTTTTGGAATATATTATTTTACATTTTTCCATTAACCTGGAAAAGAACTCCAATTTCAAAACAGATTTCACAGACTTTTTTTAAAAAAAAAAATCTTCTGGGTTTAACAGAGAAATGCCTTTTCAGAATGGATAATTGCTCAAATGAAATCTCTGGTCTTTAACAAAGTTCGTAATACTTTTCAAGAAATCATTTACCTCCTTTCCCTTTCTACCTGAAGTGTGATTTTAGTGGATTGTATGCCTCTTGAAAGTTAAGTTAGATTGATAGATGCCAGTTGTGGACAAGCTGAGTTTCTGAGGAATGCTGGTTCAGCCTTTGGAAGAGGGAAAAGAGAGAGTAATGATTCCAAAGGAGACATATTTTTAACTTCTATAAATCAAGACTGCGGTGATAGGAAGAATCTAAGCTGGAAGCCGGAGGGAAAGCTCTCTCTTCTTCCCCACCCCTCCCCTCCCCTCCACCCCAGTGAAAATACAGCGCCTTTTTTTGTGCGCTGAAGTGCGCCAGCTTTTTCAGACAGGAGGAATGCGGAGTGTCAAGGGGTCAGGATCAATCCGGTGTGACTTGACGAGGCAGGAAGGTAGAGAGGAATGCGAGGAATGTCGCTGTTTGTGTGGGACTCCATTCAGCCGATTGGCGCGTCCCGGACGCCTCAAGAGTATAAAAGCAGCCCCGCTGCCTGCTCGAGACTCAGACCAAACACCGCTCTCCTTCGAAAAGCAGAGAGAGAGAGAGAGAGAAAGGGGGAAGAGAAAGCGGCCCTTTCCCCAAAAGCCGAGCCGACCGAAGGGAAAACCTGCCCTCTCGCCGGCCAGCGAGATTTAAAAACCAAAAAAAGGACCTCATCTGACCAAAGAGATCCGCCCGGCTCCCAAACCAGCCGGCGACTTTTGCCGATCTCCCTTGCGCCGAAACGTTGCGAGGAAAAAGGAGGATGGCAGCCCGCACCCTCGTCTGGGTTTTCCTCGCCGCTCTACTTAGCTGGGTAAGTGGTCTTTTTTTGGGGGGAGACAGGTAGTCTGTCTCTCTGTCTGTCTGTCTCTCTCTCTCTCCTATTTCCTTACTCATCGGGCCCACCTGCTGGGGCGTTGTTTGACCCACCGTCTCGACCTCCCTCCTCTGTCTCCCCTAGGAAGCGGCCGGCCAAGAGTGCAGCGCCAAGTGCCAGTGCTCCACCGCGCCCCCCGAGTGCCCTCCCGGGGTAAGCCTGGTCCTGGACGGCTGCGGATGCTGCCGCGTCTGCGCCAAGCAGCTAGGCGACCTTTGCACCGAGCGGGATCCCTGCGATCCTCACAAAGGCCTCTTCTGCGACTTCGGCTCCCCGGCCAACCGCAAGATCGGCGTGTGCACCGGTGAGTAGCGAGCGGCCTTTTGTTCTGCTGCCCTGGCTTTCTTACCTTTGGGACGGGAGCGATTGGAATCGAGTGGGAAATGCCGAAAGGGCTGACTTTTTCTAGGGCGGGGGAGGGGGGGGGGAAATCTCGATCTCATCGGTTTTACGATGAGTGTGGACTTCAACTCCCAGAATTCTCTGGTAGGGAAGCCTACTTACTGCCTGTCTTAAAAGTTGCTGAAGTCGACAAACGCTGTTCTAGGGCTCCGCAAAGCCATGCTATTCTGGGAGCTTTCCTTTTATGGCTTAAGTGTATTTCGTTTTAAAAAGTGAGTCTGATTGGACAGTTTTCTCCCAAAGGCTTCTAGGAATATTCAGGATTACAACTCCCAGAAATTCTAGTTATGCTTTGAGAATCAGCCAGAGGTAATCTGGTGACACCCATTAATTAGACCAGGCTTCTCCAACCTTGGCAACTTTAAGACTCGTGGACTTCAACTCCCAGAATTCCTCAGCCAGCAAGAGGAATTCTGGGAGTTGAAGTCCACAAGTAAGTCTTAAGGAGGTCTCCAACCTATTATTAGAATAGTAGAAGTACTATATAAAAAAAAAAGTGGAATAGAATGTCTTGCCATAGTTTAGGAGGTTTTGTTCAGTGGGGAAAAGTTTACCCAAAATTTTACACTTCTAACACTTGCCTGTTATGAAAGGCAGAGGAGCTGAATATATAAACAAAACTGGAAGTCAGTCCTGTGTAGCCCTTCTCATGTACAGTTCTAGATTCTTGATAGCTCCATTACTACTACTGAGTATTTATGAGTGAATCCTGTTTTCTATTGGCAGCAAAGGACGGTGCTCCATGTATATTTGGAGGCATGGTGTATCGGAGTGGCCAGTCCTTCCAGAGTAGCTGCAAATACCAGTGCACTTGCCTGGATGGAGCTGTAGGCTGTGTGCCTCTCTGCAGCATGGATGTTCGTCTGCCCAGTCCTGACTGCCCATACCCACGCAGAGTAAAACTCCCAGGAAAATGCTGCGAGGAATGGGTGTGTGATGAGCCCAAGGACAAAGAACGCACAGCAGTTGGACCTGCTCTTGCTGGTGAGTCTACTTTCCATCATATTTCTTTGGAATGTTGCTGTTCTGATTTGAACTGCACGCACTACTTTTGTCATTCTGTTCTCATAACCACACTTGCTCGGTTTGATTCTTAATGCTTACTGTTTCCCTTTGCTTTTTAGCTTACAGACTAGAAGATACCTATGGACCTGACCCATCACTGATGCGTGCAAACTGTTTGGTCCAGACCACTGAATGGAGTGCCTGCTCAAAAACTTGTGGAATGGGAATCTCGACTAGAGTCACCAATGACAATGCCCACTGCAGGCTGGAGAAGCAAAGCAGGCTTTGCATGGTGAGACCATGCGAAGCAGATCTTGAGGAGAGTATCAAGGTAAATAATTCTCCATTTCTGCTGCTTACTTCTGTAAAAAAATGTTTCATAACCATTGCATTTAACATACTTTGGAAAATCTCTAATATGATCTAATTTTCAGCAAGTTGTAAAAATTGTTCAGCAAGTACGTCTGCAAAAAAAAAAGTTGCTTTTCCTCAGAGCGCTGAATTCCTCTTCTTTCTGCTCACCTGTTCCCTGTATCATAGCCCATATTGGGTTGATCTGCAAACTTCCTCTTATAGCATATCAATATGTGTAATTTTCCAAATTATGTTCTCTAAGCCTTGTTAATACTATAATTTCTCTTTTGTATTGGTAATGATGTAAAGTGTAAATGTAAATAATGAACAAAATTACTTATAGTGCAGCTTTAGATATCTACTGGTCCATTTATAAAATGCAAGATGTCTTGTTCCCAAGAAAAGAAAAATGGAATTGCAGCCTTAACTCTATTTCTATGGTTGCCCTTAAAAATTGCAAGATGAAAAATTGGGTTTCTATGAATAGTAATAAAAGTTTCCAGGAAACCAGGCATGAATGATCTTTTAAAAGTCCACTGAGGAAAATTAGACTTATAAATAAAGGCTACAAACAAGGCAAATTTAAGTATCTTTAGACTGTGGGAAAAATACGAATTTGTTTGACCATAAGACCTATATAAGACTAGCAAAAATATATCCTATAGATTGGGTGCTCAGTTTAACCAAACATAGAACCCATTGATAGCCTATATTAAAGATAAAGATAATAGTTTCCCCTGTCCAGTTGTGTCCAACTCTAGGGGACTTCAACTATGTCTGGATCAGGACAGACAGCTAATGTGTTTCAAGACTTTCAGGCTGTGTTTTCCATAACTTCTTGGTCATTAGCCTGTGCTTATTGGAATTGAAGTCCAAAACATCTGGAGGTTGATCTCCTCTAATCCAGGATTTACCCTAAAAAGTTAAGAAATTGGGAAAAATGTGAATGTTGGAAATATTGCATATGCTGGTGATCTCAATGGGAGCCTTGGTTATCTGATGTATCAATATAAGATTTATTTATTTTTTTCCAACAGAAAGGTAAAAAATGCATCCGCACACCCAAGATCTCTAAGCCTATCCAATTTGAGCTGTCTGGCTGTACCAGTGTAAAGACCTACCGAGCCAAATTTTGTGGTGTCTGCACCGATGGGCGTTGTTGCACCCCCCACAGGACAGCCACTCTCCCTGTGCAATTCAAATGTCCTGATGGTGAAGTCATCAAGAAGAGCATGATGTTTATCAAGACTTGTGCCTGCCACTATAACTGTCCTGGAGACAATGATATCTTTGAATCAGTCTACTACCGGAAGATGTATGGAGACATGGCATAAAACCCCACGAGAGATTTTTGAACTTGGCCCTCAACTTGAACTGATAATGGCATCTCATTTTGTTAAACATGATTCTATAGCACAAGTGATTTAAATGTCTGAAGTTATTTTTTAAAACAAAATTGTTCCATTTGACCTTAAGGTTAAATTACCTACTGACCCCAAACGTTGGTTTGAAGGAAGAATATTAATATGAATATAATGTTGATAATGATGAATAGTGAGAGATGATACATAAGTCATATTTCAGAATATACCGAGGAGAAGGATGAATAGAAATTAAGGGACATAGGCAGTCTTGAGAAACATTTTCAAAATGTGGTAGCATGTGTCCTATTTAATTGTGCAATCAAAAAAAGACCCCTTAGCAAAGTTATTGGCACGGGTTTTTGTGACAGTAACTGCTGGACTGGACATTTTTATCCAGCAGGTGCTAAGTAATTATGTTATTTGAAAAATGGCAATAATTCTGCCTTTAAAACTCTGATTCAGAGGATTTGTTCAAAAAGAATCTGAATTAGACTGGACAGCTTGTGGCAATCGTTTGCTTGTCACAGGCAACATTTTTTTACAAAAAAATGATAGTGTAATAGTGTAAATACTGTATGTGTTTATATGTGTGTGTTTGTGTTTGTATGTGTGTATATGTATATATATATTGTACAGTTATCTAACTTAATTTAAAGTTGTGTTGCCTTTTTTGTTAATGCTTTGATACATCAGTGTTAGCCTCTTTTTTATGATTCAAAGCTTGTCTGATCCACTGCATTCATTCAGCTCATAAAATAGAGTCTGTAATGGTAGTTTTGTTGAATTAGTAGGGGGAAAAATAAACTGAACTGGTGCTTTGATGAAGAAGATATACCAGTGTGCTATCCAACCATTTCATCAAACTAATGACAAAGTTTGATGAAAATTCTCTCTGTCTGAATTAGTATTCTCTGAAACAAAATTGAGTGCTCTCAAATTTTTCCACCTGGGAACAGTTTGTTACTTATTGAGAAATGTGACCAAAAGTTACATGTTTGCACCTTTTTAGAAGAAAAAAAAATAAAGTATTTTATTTTTTATATAAACTGGATTGTATTCACTTTCATTTTGTTGAGTCTTAACAGTTTTGGGATGTTTACACATCACTACTTCTCAGCTGGTGCTCCAGTGAGATATTTCTGTATCCTGGCATGACTGAGTCATGCGAGCAGGAGAATGTTTTGATAGAATGACTCCCCATACAAACTTGCAATCAGAACACGATACTAAAAATAAGCAACACTTCACCAACCTGCCTGTGAAAAGGATGAGGAAACGGTAGCCTCACAGATGCTTTTTCAACACAACACTCAGCATATTATGCAGTTCCTCAGTTGTAGGAGTTGTAGTTCACAACTTGCAAATCTAATTGAATTGAAAGTGGAGCTGCTTTTCTGTCCTATTCCCTAAAAAAAATCATTCTGAAACTTGTCTGGGTGACAAAATTCACGCACTCTTTATCTCCATAAAATATTCCTTAATTTCCATGGATGAAGTCATCTTCTTGCCTAGTGATGAGTTTGTGCTTTAGAATATAAATGCAGATGCACAGTAGAGGTATTTCAACTTTCTCTGTTTTCGGACAGTAGTAAACAATACTTATAAACTAGTTATCACCTTCATCTGGGATTCCTTACAGATGTTACTTTAATTGAAGCCAATTTAAATGGCAATTTCACTTTGCCCGAGTGTAAACCTTTTTGCATTTAGTAGAGCTTATTTCTAAATAGCCATGAATAAACTGTACTGCTTCTCATATTTACTTTGCTAGAATTAATATTGGCATAGTCAAAGCTGATTAAATTGCAATTCTTTGCAGACAGATTTTTTGCAATATTTCCCTCTGTCTCTAAGTGAACATGTTAACAGAAAGAGATGGTTCTTTATTCCCTACAACGGACTAAACTTTATAACTTTCAGTTTGCAGTGCCTTGTGTCCTAGCTGATGGAATTCAAGAGCATCCAGGAGTACTAGAAGTATTAGAAGAATCAACATTGGCTGGTGAAGAACTACCAAAGAAAGTCAGGTAGATCAAACTCTCAGTCAAGTGCACTGGAGCCCCATAGTCTTTAAAGAAAATGTATCATATGGCTTAATTTGCTGCAGCAATACTCGTGTACTTTGTACAGCATTCAAGAAATAGATGCCACATCATAATAAATATCTTCTGTTCCTTCATACCACTCATGTCAGGCTATGGAGCATCACTTTCTTGGAGAAAGGTCCTATATTTAGCCCACCAGGATCTTTAGATGAGTTGTGCTCAATTTTCTATTCCTTGATAATTAAGTTTTCCTGGAAAAGCAATATTCAGGGACAATTCATAGATCACTGTCTGTGGTGAAATCCCATTGCTATTTTGATGTGGTCCCAAGAAAGAGACTTATTAAAAGGAGCTGCATCTCACTAAAACTGCTGAAGAAATTCTTTTACGAGCCCAAAGACTGTATCTTTCAGACAGCTACTAGTGGATGAAATTGCGAATAGGAAGATGTGGTCTATAAATTGCTAAATTTTCAGACCGTCAGTGCATTATTTATCCAAAGTCTGATTTGTACGTCATTGTGGTTGAAGTAAATGACATGGGTCATATTTACATGGGAAATGCCTGCAATTTTTAAGGAAGGAAATGTCTCATTAGTTCCAATAAAAAATAAAGAGTACATTGTCATCACCTGTTGACTACAGAGTATGCATTGACCCTATAATTTTTCCAGTCTGGAGTAAAAATAGTTGGAATATGTTCATGGAAGATGGTCTGTAGAGAGCATATACTATCAAAGAATGAATCCAGTGCACATGAAACAAAGGCCATGCCTCTGAGCTCTCTGCTTCTTTTCATACAGTACCAAGATTTTACTGTCCTCTCAAAAATTCCACAAAAGATTTTTTTTAAATGAAGAGAATCAATGTACATTGATCAAATTAATACCATTTTAAATGTACGCGCTTCATAGGGCATCAAAGTAAAATAACATATCGACATTTTTATAGACGTAATTTTGAAAATGATATAATTGTTGCAAAGTTAGTTGAAACAAAAATCTTCCATGGATATAGGCCACTTTGCATGAACTTGCAGCAAGTGATTGTCAGAGAAAAATCATGGAAATCAAAATAGTGTAATACTTTATGTGGACGTTGTTTTCTTTTGCTAAATCACTGAGGACATCACGTGATTCTGCACCAATAATATTACATCATTAATGAATTGATGCAAAGAAATAAATCAGCTGCCGCCTATTAGCAGCAGCAACAGCAGCATCGTAGCGGTTTTCCCACAAGCACCATCTTGCGTGATCAAACAATTTGACATTTTTTAATGTCTGCATTTATTGTATCTTGTCATCTTTGCTTCAGCCTTCCACGCAGGCACTTGGAATGAGCTACCGCATATACTCACAGATTAGGACAGCCCAATTTTGGGGGATGTATTATGCCGTGTACAATTCTCAGCTTATCCACAAGTATATGCGGTATATAAATAACACTTCTGTGCAAAGAGGTAACTATTTCCTTGACTCTCTTCATTTTCTCTTCAATTTTGTGTCAGTGAGAGATGCCAGCAGTCAAGTTAGGCCTTTCTGGATTTTTTCAAAAGGTTCACCATCACTGGTTTAGACTGTGTTATTAGCACAGAGCGAGTTGCTGAAAAGTTGACAACTCCTCTTCTCATAGTTTGGGAATCCTTTCAGCAAAACCTTCTGAGAAGGTGGACAAGCTGCCTGGAGCTATGAAAGCTGCCCTCCTTTTCCTTTGACTCTTGCTTCTTCTGTTCAAATCAGCCAAGGCAGAATTAATGCATTGGTTAAGAAATGTAATTATTTTGCTTTTTACGAGAGAGGTAGTTCCTGCTTGCTTCAAAGAGATGCCAGTTGCTATTCTTTTTAACTTGATGCAAGGCATTCATTTTAAATCTCTAAGCCTACCTGTTCTGGAATGAACCTCTTTAATGACTAAAATGCCCAGTATGGTGGGCCATTGTTGAAGGTATGGTGCCATTGTTGAAGGCCCATTTGACAGGAAAATGTTTTCCTTTTGTGGCTCCTTGGATTTCCTTGTTCCTTTTGGATTCATGCTTGGTCTCCTTTCTTTTGAACTTTAGAAATATTACAATACTCTATATCTTTTAAAATTTGTGTGGGGGGGCGTTTGCACTGTTTTCTATAATGTAATTGATCTATTAAGCCAATTTTACTGTTAGTCTAGATCAGGGGTAGGCAACCTCGGCTCTTTTATGACTCGTGGACTTCAACTCCTAGAATTCCTGAGCCAGCTATGCTGGCTCAGGAATTCTGGGTGTTGAAGTCCACGAGTCATAAAAGAGCCGAGGTTGCCGACCCCTGGTCTAGATGGATAATTGATAGATGATAGAGAGAGGGGGGAGGGAGAGAGAGAGAGAAATGATAGTTGAGCAGCATTTATAGGAAATTGACAGAATGCAAGTAAGATACCAACTTCCTTTTATTTTAGAATGGCTGGTACAAGGCAACCCAGGTATATTAGAGCTGAGATACCTTTTGACCCTTGATAGTACATGTTGAATCGCTATCTCTTATATCACTCTTATTGTCTATTATTCCCAGGTATCAGCCAGGCAGCTGTCCACAGTCTAAACACACAATTTCAAGACTGGAAAAATGTTTTGCCTTGTGTTAGTTTACAAAACACTGAGCTCAATACAGTTACACTCCATTTTCCTGGAATAGAAGCTGGGACACTGAAGGGACAGGCATTTTAGTTCAGTTCAAACAAAGTTCCAAGCATTATAACACTGTCATTCAAATCTACTGTGACTGTTTAACAGCAAACTTGACATAGTGATTCATGTAGGTACCCATGTTTTCTGGCCAGATATAAAAGGGTCCAAAAATACTGTTGGAGAGATGCTGCTTCCCTATCTCTTGTTGCAGAATCATCTGCTTAAAACTCTGTCATGCTCAATCAGTTTCCCCCAGTTACTTTCAGTTTAGTTACAGTGCAGATGTACAGTACAGAATCTTTAACAGCAAAAGAACATCTATAAAAGGAAAGGAAAGGAAAGGAAAGGAAAGGAAAGGAAAGGAAAGGAAAGGAAAGGAAAGGAAAGGAAAGGAAAGGAAAGGAAAGGAAAGGAAAGGAAAGGAAAGGAAAGGAAAGGAAAGGAAGATATAAAGAAGGAAAAAAGAAAGAAAGAAAGAAAGAAAGAAAGAAAGAAAGAAAGAAAGAAAGAAAGAAAGAAAGAAAGAAAGAAAGAAAGAAAGATGACTTGAATGCAGGTTCTAGAAATAACCAACCCCAGTTAAGTAATAAGCATTCCTTCTTGTCTAAGTCTTTCCCTAAACACAATGTTAGAAATCACTTCAGCTATTATCTATAATTCAGAAGGCATAATAAAGGGGGGAACCACATTTTTCTATCCCATCCAATACACAGGCTTTGCTTTCACTGGGGAAAGGCTTGGGTGTGGTTTTCTTTAAATTGTCCTATGTTTTATGTTCTACATGCATGGAAAAAATTACTAATAAGGCTGTCCAGCCACTCAGAAAACAAAATAGGCTTTGCCAAAGAACAAGAGGAATTTGAGAACAGAAAGAGTTTATTTAATTTTTTAGAGCTTCCTTTTTCCATTCTTTTTCTCCTGATCTCTGCATTTCTTCATATGCCCTTAAATGGAAGTTCCCCAAATGCCACCCGCAAACAGAGTGTTCAGCCTGACACCAACCAGGAAATGCCGGGGATTTCTTTAAGCGATCCTCTTCTGCATTCACCCTGAAACCAAGACAATCCAAGACATGTCTGTTTGGGAATATGTTTGTTAAAGAAAGGAGCCTTGCTATTGCAGCCAAAGATGGAGAAGCTCTATACAGTCAGTAAAAACAAGACCAGGAGCTGACTGTGGCTCAGACCATGAGCTTCTCCTTGCAAAGTTTAGGCTTAAACTGAAGAAAGTAGGGAAAAGCACTAGGCCACTCAGGTATGAATTGAATCATATCCCTGTTGAATATACAGTAGAGGTGACAAATAGATTTAAGGAATTAGATCTGATAGACAGAGTGCCTGAAGAACTATGGACAGAGGTTCGCGACATTGTACAACAGGTAGCAACCAAAACCATCCCAAAGAAAAAGAAATGCAAGAAAGCAAAATGGCTGTCTGAGGAAGCTTTGCAAATAGCTGAGGAAAGGAGGGAAGCGAAAGGCAAGGGAGAAAAACATAGATATGCCCAATTGAATGCAGAATTCCAGAGAATAGCTAGAAGAGATAAGAATGCCTTCTTAAATGAACAGTGCAAAGAAATAGAAGAAAACAATAGAATAGGGAGGACCAGAGATCTTTTCAAGAAAATTGGAGAGATGAAGGGAACGTTTAATGCAAAAATGGGCATGATAAGGGACCAAAATGGCAGGGACCTAACAGAGGCAGAAGAGATTAAGAAGAGGTGGCAAAATTACACAGAAGAACTATACAAGAATGAGCTTAACGTCCCAGATAATCACAATGAGGTGGTCACTGACCTCGAGCCAGACATCCTAGAATGTGAAGTGAAGTGGGCCTTAGAAAAGCTGAGCAACAACAAAGCTAGTGGAGGTGACAGTATTCCAGCTGAGCTATTCAAAATCTTAAAAGACAATGCAGTAAAAGTGCTACACTCAATTTGCCAGCAAATTTGGAAAACTCAACAGTGGCCACAGGATTGGAAAAGATCAGTTTACATTCCAATTCCAAAGAAAGGCAGTGCCAAAGAATGTTCAAACTATCGCACCATTGCACTCATTTCTCATGCTAGTAAAGTCATGCTTAAAATCCTACAAGCTAGACTTCAGCAGTATGTGGATCGAGAACTACCAGAAGTACAGGCAGGATTTCGAAGAGGCAGAGGAACTAGAGATCAAATTGCCAACATACGCTGGATCATGGAGAAAGCTAGGGAATTCCAGAAAAACATCTACTTCTGCTTCATTGACTATGCTAAAGCCTTTGATTGTGTGGATCATAACAAACTGTGGCAAGTTCTTAAAGAGATGGGAGTACCAGACCATCTTATTTGTCTCTTGAGAAACCTATATGCGGGTCAAGAAGCAACAGTGAGAACTGGACATGGAACCACTGATTGGTTCAAAATTGGGAAAGGAGTCTGGCAAGGCTGTATACTGTCGCCCTGCCTATTTAACTTATATGCAGAGCACATCATGAGAAAGGCAGGGCTAGATGAATCAAAAGTTGGAATTAAGATTGCCGGAAGAAATATCAACAACCTAAGATATGCAGATGATACCACTCTAATGGCAGAAAGTGAAGAAGAACTAAAGAGCCTCTTGTTGCGGGTGAAGAAGGAGAGTGCAAAACTTGGGTTGAAACTTAACATTAAGAAAACCAAGATCATGGCATCTGGCCCTCTCAATTCCTGGCAAATAGATGGGGAAGAAATGGAGGTAGTGACAGATTTTATTTTCCTGGGCTCCAAGATCACTGCAGATGGGGACTGTAGCCAAGAAATTAAAAGACGCTTGCTCCTGGGGAGGAAAGCCATGGCAAATCTAGACAGCACACTAAAAAGCAGAGACATCACCCTGTCAACAAAAGTGCGTATAGTCAAGGCTATGGTCTTCCCAGTTGCAATGTATGGCAGTGAAAGTTGGACCATAAGAAAGGCTGAGCGCCAAAGAATTGAGGCCTTTGAACTATGGTGCTGGAGAAGACTCCTGCGAGTCCCTTGGACTGCAAAGCGATCAAACCGGTCAGTCCTAGAGGAGATCAATCCCGACTGCTCTTTAGAAGGCCAGATCCTGAAGCTAAAACTCAAATACTTTGGCCACCTAATGAGAAGGAAAGACTCACTGGAGAAAAGCCTAATGCTGGGAAAGATCGAGGGCAATAGAAGAAGGGGACGACAGAGAATGAGGTGGCTGGATGGAGTCACTGAAGCAGTAGGCGTGAGCTTAAATGGACTCCAGAAGATGGTAGAGGACAGGAAGGCCTGGAGGAACATTGTCCATAGGGTCGCGATGGGTCGGACACGACTTCGCAGCTAACAACAACAACATTGAGGAAACACATTTAGGATTGTGCAGCATTGCTTTTAATATGGGCATGCTTTTGCAAAAGTTAAATTCTATCAATACACATGCTGAACAGTAGAGTTTTGTTTCCTCAGTGCAGCTCATTGAACCTGCCACTATTGCCGGGCAAATAGTTTGCCCAGTGAATCAGTGCAAAATAAACAAAGATATCTGAAACGGCTCCAGTTGTATGCGAAGCAGCCATTTTGGCCTGGATCCCAACTTCCTTTGCAGAGGTTGGCCTACAGTCGCATACTCTTTCTTCCTTTTTTCAGCTGAAGAAAAGAGGAAGAGAGTAAAGTTGGAAGTGGAGCCTTCAGGGATGATATGGGAAAAGCTCCCATTTCATCTCCCCACCATATACCTGGGGTAAAGAATAGAATAGAATAGAATAGAATAGAATAGAATAGAATAGAATAGAATAGAATAGAATAGAATAGAATAGAATAGAATAGAATAGAATGGAATGGAATGGAATGGAATGGAATGGAATGGAATGGAATGGAATGGAATGGAATGGAATGGAATGGAATGGAATTGTAAGGTTTTACACTTAGCCTCACAATTGCCCCAGCATTACTCAGGAATTTAAAAGAGCCAAAAGAAACTCCTGAGCCGAGGTTTCAGCAAGCAAACAACTTTTATTTTGATCAGAATAGAGTTGGGTGGCCACATCTCTCTTTGTGGCTGGTAGAGAGATGAAGGCAACAACCAGGAAAGATGTCTTCCACCTTTTATACCCCTTCAGAGCAAAGAGATCTGGTCTTGGTTACTAGGAACCAAAAGGTACAGAAAAATAATTCCTAGATGATGACTCATACACAACAACCCAGGCTCCACCATAACTCCTTTTCCCCCCTCCCCTCACCATGCTCTTTTCATGTAAGCAATCCCCTGTACCTAAAGCATGAAACATTTGCTTTTATATAACTAATTTCCCAATATAAAGCACCTACAAAGCTGCTTGCACATAAACAAAGATGATTACAAAGTATCACTACTAATATCAATATTACTAACATCAACCTTAAGCATAATGAAATCCCTTCAGAATAGAATAGAATAGAATAGAATAGAATAGAATAGAATAGAATAGAATAGAATAGAATAGAATAGAATAGAATAGAATAGAATAATAGAATAGAATAGAATAGAATAATAGAATAGAATAGAATAGAATAGAATAGAATAGAATAGAATAGAATAGAATAGAATAGAATAGAATAGAATAGAATAGAATAGAAAAAATGAACAGCTTCATTTCAGTAGAGTTTAATCCGCCATCTCTTTATCCAAAGCCAGAAGAGAGAGAAGGGCGACCTGTCAGCCTTACCAGGTAGACCAGACAGTTAACATGTCCGGATAAGTTAATTCTGCTTTATAAAAACTTTGTAAAAACTAGATTAACAGAATCTTGCAATTCTGAAAATACAATTCTCCTGCAGTCACCTTTACAGCCCAAGAAATTAGAATGAGCCTCTTGCTTTGCCCACGATGAAGCTGTGGGCTATTCTCTCTCTTATCTGACCATTCTTTAGGCAGCATCTCTTCACCCCATTTCTCAAGGTTATTCTCACATGCCATTATACTCCCAGACCTAAGGTGAGAAAATATATGTCACAGTAAGTAGTTCTTCTCTTCCTGTAAATGACAGAGCTGTTCAAACTTCCTTTCCATCTCTAAAGACTAGTTGGCAGCAAAGAGATACAGATCATCTTCTTTTTCATACTGTCTAGTGGTTGCCCAGAATTGCGGAGGCCTGATCTGGTAATCCTAAATAAACTCTCTCTTCTGAGTTATTATAACATGGTCTGATTCAGGGTGATTATCGCAGGACTCTGATCCTAAATTTCCATTGGGTCTTTAAAGTAAACCAGTTATCTGGACCAAAAACAGCTGTCCTAATCAATCTGGAACATATAAATCTCTGTGCTAGGGCTACCAGATCTAGGCTGCAAAAAATCTGGAAAAAAATGCATCAAAGTGTACACAGTCTTATTTGTTAGATTGATATAATACCTTTTCTCCAGGAACAAAAACAGCATATATAGATGTCCCCTCCACCCTGCTTCAGATTTTGCCCTATCATAATTGTCTGAAACAAGTTGGGATAAGAGGCAACCACAGGCCAAAGTTACCCAATGAGCTTTGGTAGGTTTGAAAAATGGGTGTCTCTACTCCTGTTTTCTGCTACACATCCTGTAATGTATTAGGCCTAGTTAACTTGAGCTGTACCATGTGGGGTTTGAATGCTGTGAGATTGCTTAAGCAGGAAGCTGGTAATGGTTGCCAGCTCCTCAGACAGTCAGTCTCCAGGACTACCATTGGTTGGCTCTAGGGCGGCAATAGGTTGCTTTAAACCTATTGGCCGCCGCCTAGTGGCCAGAGTATAAATAGCTGCATTGCAGCCCTGGTTCTCAGTTCAGTTCTTGCAATTCAATAAAGCATGTTCCTGCCTGAACTCTCTCACCTCATCTCCTGCTTCTAGAAAAGAACCAGTACACAACACATCCCATCTTTTAAGGGTCTTCACCAAGCACCAAGCTCAGTGGTGGGATTCAGCCAGTTTGCATCAGTTCAGTAGCTAAATTTTGTTGAGTTCAGAGAACCAGCTGAATGCACATTGCTTCCAGAAGTCCGTTCTAGGCCTGGGAGGCCTGGAGGATGCCATTTCTGGAACTCCATTCTAGGCCTTGTATACCCAGTCCTGCATCCATGCAGAGAACTGGTTGTTCAGGTATTTGAATCCCACCACTGACCAAGCTCCTTTCCTATCATTTGCCCTCACTGCCAGTAAACCTCAAATGCACCCAAAAAAGTAGAGCAGCTTTGCACCTTACTTGGTGAGATGGCAAGAACATAGCAAAAAGCTTTCCTCCAGTTCGAGAACAAAGGATAGGAAAAGCATAGAAGCTCAGACACAACATCCAGCTGCAAAGCAGAGATACAAAACAAATGCTGATTTGTCAGGATAGGTCAGAAGGCAGAGGCTCCTCCATTCCATGACACATCACCATTTTTTGTTACCCAATACAGGGGTGACATCAGCAGCAGAGGATGGTCCGTATATGATAGAACGACCTAGACCAACAACTTAACTGTGTTAAGATTATATCAACATTATACCAAGCTGTGTAAGTACAGCAAATTCAATTTTATAACCTACATGATAATAGCAAAAGAAAATTCCATGGACAGTGAAAGCTGTGTTCTTTTCTAAAACTCAAAATGTTTGGTTGGCTCAGACTTCTTTTATTCTGTCTTTTACATCTGGCTTTAATTGGTAGTTTTCAAGTCTCCAGGAAACAGAACAAAACAATGTATTAAATCTGCCTGTCTTAAATCTGAAGCAGAGAATTGTAGAATCATAAAGCTGGAAATAACTTCAGTGGTCATCTAATCTAACCCTTTCCAAAGCAGATAATTAATAACCCCCTGTCTAAAAAACTGTCTAAAAGCTTATAATAAAAGATCACCATGTTCAGAATGAGAGATTCCTTCTAGTGCCATGTTTTTAGATGGGCATGGAAACCTTTTAATTTTGAGAATGGGGACAACCATTTTTCTGAAATGTTATCGGGTTTCCTGCCTTAGCAGGGGGTTGGACTAGATGACCTCCAAGGTCCCTTCCAAATTATTATTATTATTATTATTATTATTATTATTATTATTATTATTATTATTATTATTATTTTGGATTATTAACATGACTTTGAAGCAATCATTGCATGACACAGATGCATATGTTCTGCTTGGCTACCTACCCAGTATTTGAAATTGATTAAGATACCATGAATTGTGGACATTTCACTTGTAGAGACTCTCAGGTGCAGCACTCAAATTCTTTGAAGTCCAGCCATTAACAGAGTTTCTCTAGGGTGCCTGGTTAGGCCCCTTCTCCAATTTGAACTTGTATAATCCAAATGTTTAAGACTGGCCCTTCAAGTCCCCAAATGTGTCTCTTATGCCACCCTGACAGACTTCATGAAAGTGGGGGCTAGAGTGTGGGTGACCATACTCAATTATTGGTTTGCTCAGATTATCCTTCCCCCTCCCCCGGACGTGCCTCATTAATTATGAGGGAAGATTTTCAGTCCACATGGAGACAGAGAATGGCAACTAAAATATCATCCTTGAGCTTCTCACCAGGTCTTCCATTAAACACATTGGCAATGATCAGGCCAAAGCACTAATTAAGTAATGTGTAGTAGGCACAGAGTGTCAGTTGGATCTAGCCAGGACCCCAGCCTTTACTGCCAGTGAAGTCAACAGGAATTCTGCTTCCCAAACAACATAGTTAATTAATCTTGAGGTACCTAAAAACTGGCAGGCCTTTACTGTGGCACATTGTCATGTCTTCTCCTCAGCTGTCTAGAAGGACGATACAGGAAGACTCATTATCCAGAGATACAACACCCTTGCAATTCTGGACACACAGAAACAACAGAGCATGGGTTTCCCCTGCCGCTATTAGAGAAATCTGTACTAGCCTCATTTCACCATTACGGCACAGAAGAAAGCACAGAATCGTCCTACACCTTCCTGTATAACCTGTTTAATTTTTAATGAGGGGGCCTGGTGGGCAGGAAAAGAATTGTTCATTATATATATATATATATATATATATATATATATATATATATATATATATATATATATATATATATATATATATATATATATTCATTTATTGAGTGTTGCATCATTCAAATGATTCCTCCTAACCCAATTTGTAATATTCCAACTCAATAAAATCATAACAAAATCTAAAATAGCATTATTTGTTTCATATATATATATATAGGAGGAATCATTTGAATGATGCAACACTCAATAAATGAATAAGTGAAAACATGGTTAGGTAAGCAGAGATGTGTGTGGATTTTCACACCTGACCCTTTACATTTCGACACCTGCGTCAGAGCAGCAACCCTTGCTCAAATCAAGTTTATCTTATTCTGACTTGTTCTCCCTTTCTGATAGTAAAGTGCAGCGATGCATTTTAGAGCCCTCACTTTGTCATTCTTTCATAACCACAAAACTTTCACTTTATCTAATAGTAGGCCAGCCCTGAGGAAGAAAAAGGGTTTGGCCATACATGATTTTCAGCCCAGGATTCCTACTTTGGTCCTATTAACGGGCTTGAAATTCTTCCATAGATCGTCCTTCCCCCTGAATCTTTTTCTCCCGTAACATCTGTCCATATGTTTGGCGTCTGCCCAGCTTTTTCAACCAGCAATCTGGAAGCATATAAAATAATTTCAGGAAAGCAGTCAATTAAAAAAATCACCTTTTTCCTTAGATTTCAAATTCTTATGACTATTTGTGCTTGTTTCCAGTGGAAAATGGTGGTTATAGACATACATCAGTCACTTATTCCTCCAAGTCAAATAGACTAGTCTTTGTTTTCTATAACAGGGCTTTTCAACCAGTGGTACAGGTACCACCTGTGGTACATTGGCACCTGGCAGGTGCTACGCGACCATTCTAGAAAAGTGGTAGTGGGGGAGGGGAATGAGCTGAATTGGTGGCAGCACTGCACAAGCCTGAGTGAGAGATGGCTGGAGCCACAGGGCTGTCAAGGCTCATCGGAAGCACGAGGATCAGTGCCGTTTTCCAGCTGATTGGCGCTTCTTCTGGGATCAGCAGAAGCACCAGGATAAGTGCCAGTCTCCAGCTGGAGCTCAGCACTGATCCCGGCGTTTCTGCTGATCCCAGAAGAAGCGCCAATCAGCTGGAATGTTGCAGCATCTCCAGGGTCTTGTGATTTACATTCAGATGCTTGGCAACTGATTCATATTTATGACGGTCACAGTGTCCCAGGGTCATGTGAAGTGACCAAAACCTGCTGCAACCACCCAGCAGATGGGGGGGGGGGAAATAAAAACCAAACACCACCCCACACCACCCCTGCTGCCAATCCTCAACAGAAATTCTCACAACAATGAAAACCTCAGACAGGAGGAAGAGCGCCACCGGGCGGGCAGGCAGGTGTCTTGCTCGGCTGTGGCTTCGGGGGGGGGCACTTTTTTCAGTGCCATTGTAACTTCGAACAGTCACTAAGCAAACTGTTGTAAGTTGAGGACTACCTGTACTTCATCAATTTTTTCCTTTTTTTTTTTTTTTGGTCATCAAGTTTTTGATACCCTGCTAGGTGACTGGTGGTACTCGGATGTTGCCATATCCTAAAAGTGGTACAATGGGTGAAAAGGTTGAAAAGCCTGGTTCTATAAGACCCATTTGCACACCCCATGGTAAAAACTCAAATTTCTAGCTCAGTGATTCAAGGGCTCAAAGGAAGTAATATTTTGGGATCAGCAGCTGACAGGTAATGAGTACCAAGCCTGTTGAGTGATCATGGAATGCTCATTTATTCTTGTAGGGACAGGCTGAAGTTACCAGGTTTCCCCAAAAGTTACACCCAGCCCAATAGTAAGCTTGATTTTGGCGGTGGACCTAATATAAGCCCTTCCTTCTCCAAAACTAAGCCCTAGTTTTGGGGTGAGGTGCACCCCTAAATATCAAGCTAGAGCAGGGGTAGGGGAAATGAAACTGCCCCATATGCCCCACACCCGCTTACCTTACCAGTAGGACCACCTCAGCCAGGCCTCCCACGCCTTGACACCTGTCGTGCTGCTTGACTTCTTCTGCAGCCGCTTGCCGCCCCTTGTGGCCAGATGCTATGTGGCACATTCCGCCATTGCCCAGCAGGACACATTACGGCGCTTTGGGCCACTTGCACTCCTCGCATGCCTTGGGTTGCTTCTGTTCGCACGCTTCAGGTCACTTCTGCTCCTTGCGCAGCGCTTTGGGCCGTTTCTGTTGCTTGCGGCAGGAGGTCATGTGGCACTTCGGGCCATTTCCACTGCAGAATAGGCCCAAAGAGCCACGCAGCATCCTCCCGCAAGCAGCAGAAATGGCCCAAAGCGCTGCGCAAGCAGTGGAAGTGGCCCAAAGCACTGTGCAAGCCGCGGAAGTAGCCCAAAGTACTGCACAAGCCACGGACGCAGCCTGAAGTATGCGAGCAGCTGAAGCGGCCCGAAGCACCATGCGGCATCCTGCCAGAGGGAACGGAAATGGCCCAAAGTGCTATGTGGCATCCTGCTGGGAGGAATGGCAATGGCACAATGCGACACATGGCGTCTGGCCACAGGTGGTAACAAGCGGCCACAGAAGAAGTCAAGCAGCAGCACGACAGGTGTTGGGGTGTGGGAGTCTTGTCTGGGGGGGGTGGTGGTCCTAAAGTAAGACATTCTCTGAAATTAAGACCTAGTGCCTCTTTTGGAGGCAAAAGAAATATAAGACCAGGTCTTAATTTCAGGGAAACATGGTAGGAAGGGAACTATAACAGAGTGCCCTGAAAGCGGGCAAGACTGACCAGCTGGCTTGATTCTGAGAGGTACATACCATGTGTTGCCATGTTTTATTTTTATTTTTTATTATTTTAATTCCATTTATATCCCGCCCTTCTCCGAAGACTCAGGGCGGCTTACAAGCTTAGCAGTAGCCTTCATTCTATGTATATGCCTGCTTATTAGGGCTTTCACACACACACCCAAGCGGCATTATTACAAAGTCAGCTTAATTGCCCCCAACAATCTGGGTCCTCATTTTACCTACCTCGGAAGGATGGAAGGCTGAGTCAACCTTGAGCCTGGTGGGACTCGAACCTGTACTAATTGCAGGCAATTAGGTTTTAGGTCCATATTCTGGAGTAAAACTTGGAAAACTCTCAGGTATGAGTGCAGAGTCCATGTTTTAGTTCATACCATGCTGTCACTTTCAGTGTTGGTAATTCAAAAACTGCCTTTCTATTCATGTTCCTTCTTCCAGGTAGCTTATCATAAAAAATAAAAAATCTAAATGGTTAGGGCAGTCTGACCCCATGTGGTAGAGTTGAAGAATGTTTACAAGCTATTGATAAAACATATAAAATGAGATCTTAGTTTCAGAAAGTCATTGGTTCATGTATCCAAAAAGTTTTGAACAAAAGAAGGAAAGGAGATCATCATTATCATCAACCAGAACTTCAGAGATCAACATAGCATGTTCCACCAACACCACCTGCTCCGGCTGGGCTGAATACTTCAATTTCTCTCACAGAGCAACGATTCAAAAGTAAGTCAGGCTTTAAAACAATCCTTAGGCTTTCCAGAGAAACTGTAACGAAGACAACAAATGGTGAAGCAAGGAGAGTTTTGCATGTAACCATCTGTCTGCATTTGATTATATTTTTTTCAGCTTTGTGTTCAAATAATTAATATTATTCTATTTTCCTTTAAGTTATTAAGTGTTTGTCACAATGGTAAGCAAATACTATCTCCCCTGGATTTTTCCTCTGAGAACCTGACAGGGTCCATCTTGTCTCAATATATCTCAATTCTTGTAAAAACTACCATGTAGAATACTTGAACATGATACCATCAACAGCCATTCTTCTTTTTTTTTTAATCAATCCAATTCTATTGTCCTTTTCCTAATATTGGGAACCAGAAATAAGTAGGTGTAAGCATTGAACTATAATTCATTCAAGCTAAACACAGTGTGAGGTAGGACAATTTCTGGCTACCATAATTTCTTTAGACTCTGCATAAAATGCATTTTATTCCAGAAGAATAGACTCACTTGCTTGTTATCTTAGATATCTACTTATGGTTAATTGTTACAGAGATTGTCCTTGAAAGAAGACGCTATTACAGTAACTGCTTGCTTGTTTTCCTCCCTTATTCTTTCTTTCTTTCTTTTTTACAATAGATAACAGCATGAAACTGTTATTCCTTTCGGTGTACCATACATCATTGGTGAATTCAAATAAAAACATTCTCAAACTTCCAAAAAAATGGCCTTAGTCACTGTTATCAGTAAAAAAGAAAAGAGGAAAACCAATCAGTTAGACAGTATTTATTTACAATACTCCTACTCTCTCAAAAAGGCATTTTGTGATTTCAATTATATAGATTTGAAGAAAGAAGGTGCCACTATGTTCCTACTAGACTTAATCTTATGTGACAAAAAAAGAATTGCAATAGAAAAGAATTAGAAACGGTAGTGAAGAGGCAACTTTACTGTATATGGTGAACATGTAAAAATGTTAAAGCCTTTTGGATAAAAATATGGTGGATTTTTCAGAAAGTTTTTAAGAAAAAAATAAGATTTACTCCGCAGCTTTTCTTATTGGGGATTATTTCGGATTGTACTGTTATAGAAACTAAATTAATGTTACATTTAATAAGGGCAGCCAGACTGTTGGTGGCGCAACATTGGAAGAAAGAAGATTTACCTACAATAGAACAATGGATACTTAAAGTAATGGACGTAGCTGAAATGGCAAAAGTTTCAGCATATTTGAAAGAACAGTCACAAGAAAAATATATTTTGGAATGGAAAAGATGGATTGATTATATTCAGAACAAATATGGGACTAAAAAGTTTCAAATAGCATATGAATAATTCTTAACAATTATAGAAGTGTTATTATAATTACTTTAGTTTTGTTTTAAGGGAGTTAAAGGGTGGAAGGTTTGTTAACGTTGTAATAGATATTTAGCATATGTTTGCATAAGATTGCTATATGTAATACCCTGTATCCTGCTTTGGGAAGTCCAAGGGGGGAGGGAAGGGGGGAGGGTTGATGGGGAGGGGGAATTTATTATTAAAATTTTGTAAAACTTTTCAATAAAAAAAGAAAAGAAGAAAAGAAGAAAAGAATTAGAACCCCTGTAACTCAGGGTTGAGCCCTTGGCACTCTCTAGCACTGATAATATTACCTAGTTGGGTAATGAAACGTTTGGAAGCAGATAACAAAGCTCAGAAGGCACCAAGTTCATCACACACAAAAAAGTCCTTTCTGAAAGTCGTATCCTACTACTTCAACAGACAGTTGCCTCGGGAAAAATTGTCAGGGTTCAAAATTCAACAAAGTAAAATTTATCTGAAAATATTTTTCAAGGATAATCTTTCTTCATACAGTATTTAAAGATGGGAGTTGTTTGTGTTGCAGACAATTATTCTTTAAGTAATCATAATCCCACCCACCCCCCTCAAAATAGGTATGACACTTTATTGTTACTTACCATAAGTGTTTTTTTTGGTCTTTTTAGTAACAAGGTATTTTATTTTCTGATAAATGGATCTAGTTAGTCAGCCTTTAGTCAGTCCCAGAAAAGAAGATGTTGGGTATAAACATAAAAGTGTTTATTACATGTTTAGTTCCTATTGACACAATATAATTCCATGAATCCTGCTACAGTATAAACGTCATCTAGATATTATCTTCCACATAACCTTAGAGAAATCATTCTTTAGTCTACCATCACAGTCCTTGGGTTGCATGGAAATGCTTTAGGGCAGGGCTTTGCAACCAGTGGTACAGGTACCACCTGTGGTACATTGGCACCTGGCAGGTGGTACGCAACCTTCCTAGAAAAGTGGTAGCGGGGGAGGGGAATGAGCTGAACCGGTGGCAGCACTGCACAAGCCTGAGCTGCAGGGCTGTCAGGGCTCAGCGGAAGTTTTTTTTAATTTTTATTTTAATTCCATTTATATCCCGCCCTTCTCTGAAGACTCAGGGTGGCTTACAAGCTTAGCAGTAGCCTTCATTCTATGTATATGCCTGCTTATTAGGGCTTTCACACACACCCCAAGCGGCATTATTACAAAGTCAGCTTAATTGCCCCCAACAATCTGGGTCCTCATTTTACCTACCTCGGAAGGATGGAAGGCTGAGTCAACCTTGAGCTTGGTGGGATGCGAACCTGCACTAATTGCAGGCAGCTGGTGCTACTTAGGGAGGCATTAGCCCACTGCTCCACCAAGGCTCCACCAAGTGCCAGGATCAGTGCTTCTTAGGGGCTGTCAGGGCTTAGCAAAAGCGCCAGGATCAGCACCAGGCTCCAGATGGAGCTCGGCGCTGACCCTGGCACTTCTGAGCCCAGAAGAAGTGCCGATCAGCTCGAATGTTGCAGCATCTCAAGGGTCTTGTGATTTACATTCAAATACTTGGCAACTGATTCATATTTATGATGGTCACAGTGTCCCAAGGTCATGTGAAATGACCAAAAACTGCTGCAACCACCCAGCAGAAGGGGGGGGAATAAAAACCAAAACCCACACCACACCCCCGCTGCCAATCCTCAACAGAAATGCTCACAATGAAAACCTTGGACAGGAGAAAGAGCACCATCGGCGGGCAGGCAGGTGTCTTGCTTGGCTGTGGCTTGGGGGCCACTTCTTTCAGTGCCATTGTAACTTCAAACAGTCACTGAGTGAACTGTTATAAGTTGGGGACTACCTGTACTTCATCCCTTTTTTTCTTTTTTCTTTTTTGTTTTTTTGGTCATCATGTTTTTGACACCTTGCTACTGGTACTCGGATGTTGCCATATCCTAAAAGTGGTACAATGGGTGAAAAGGTTGAAAAGCCCTATTTTAGGGAGAGACCTTGCCTGTTTAATGGCCTCCCTGTGATTTGTACTGCTTATCGAAGGGTATTTTGTACTCAAGAACTTTTTTTAAGCTAGTGGAACTGGAGGAAAAAAAATAACCTTACTGAATAAAACACTCTTGTATATAAAGTTTGTATTTCAATTACTGTTTTTCAATTACTGTTTTTTTAATATGTTCTTCGTCATCCAGCTTGGCATGACAATTGAGTGTTTATAAATTGAATAACTGTGTAAGTGGTGCAAATGGGTGTGGAGCCTTCTTGGAACTGCTGAAACATTGGGGAAACAATACAACTCCTTTATAAATGCATGGCACAACATAGGAGAACAAACCCATCAAGGCAAGATTCAGCAGTCCATCTGCATTTAGAAGACAAAGGCCTCTCTTTCAAAGACAGCAAAGTCCACATTTTGGACAGAGGAGTGCTGGCTTGAAAGAGGGGTCAAAGAGGTCATTTATGTCAAAATTGTACAGCCGTCTCTCAACATAGGGGGAAGATACGACATCATCTATCTCTAGTCTACAGCATAGTACAGTATTTACTGCAGTTCCAAGAGGGCCCCACACCCATTTGCACCACTCAGGTGACCCTGAGGACATAGATAAACCTCCAAGTGGCCTCAACAACTCTCTAAAAGAATGCAAATGACCAGCTTTCTGCAACAAATATAAATCCTTCCATTTCCCACCATCCAGTCAGAGCTGAAGAAGCTTCTTGGATGACAAGCAGAGTGTCCTCAAAGAAAAACCAAGAAAGTTCAATTGCCTATTGAAAAGGTACCTTTGAGTTTTACATTTATGTCTTAGAAGTTATAAAATGTGAAATGTCTCTCAAATCAATCAATCAATTGCATTCACTTAACATTCAACCACACTAAGCATTCACAAAACTTGCTTATGCCTGTTCAGATGTATGAATGGTTAGTCAAATACAGTACATGGGGTTATGGTGGCAGTATCAAAAACATAACATGAACATTATATAGTTACACGAACACGATGCAACTATCTTTTATGTTTTCAGGAACATGCAGTCCACTATATATTAGAGCTGTAATCCTATAACCACACAACTGAACGTAAATCCCATTAATCTTAAAAGAGCTTCTGAAATGATATTCATAGGTGTGTGTGATATTTCCCCCCAAATTAAGAATATCCATCAATTTATATTCTATTTATTAAACAGAGTGAAGCAAAGTTCAGAAAATGACAATAAAAAACCTTTGTGTATTACTTATAACTTTTGAAATATACCTGCCAGTTGGGTTCACTTGTAGTTAATTTGCTTTTGCCTCTTTGTAAAACAAACAAACAAACAAACTTAGGCAGAATAAAGTAATTCCTGAACACTTTTATACAGTTGAAATCAATGTAGAACTGTTGGTTTTTATCCCATTTGATCTGTTGTGTTGATGTTGCAGATAGTCTTTTATAACAGTATAGACATTTCTATCACATTGAAGAGAATAATAAGGCTGAAAGCTATTTGTCTCCGATATAGGTGGTCCATTAAATGTCCCTGAGATACAAATGTGGCACAGTTTCTCTCTTGTTTCCATTTTGCTGCAGTACCTTCTGAAAATCTTCCAGCATGCTTACGTAGCTCTGAGCTAGTCTCTCTTTTTTGGTACAGAAACATAACAAAGTTAAATTCTGGCTTTGTCAAAACTTGGTAAATAGGTTTTCAACTGTAGAATATTAGCCACAGGCTGCTTTCCTTCATGATAAAAACTAAGTCCTGTAAGAAGTTCCACATCTCTAACTCGAGCGACATGAAATCTCATTCTCTCTTCGATCCATAAGGATTTGGGCTTGCCAACCTATTGGAAGAAAGAAACAAGTATTCCAGTTCATGTTGCAGACATTCTGAGATATTTAAAAAAATCAGTGCTAAATTGATAAATTGCTTTGAAGATGATCTGAGAACGTTTTCCAGAGCAAGGTGTATCACTGGAAAGGTGAATCTAATAGTCCTTACTTGACCTACTGACCATAAGGGGGCAGTAGAGTATAGCTAGAGAATTAAGGGCCTGTTCTGTATCATTTCTTTGTCTATCATTCTGCCTCTTTTGTTTTTTCTTTTTAAAAAATAGATCAATGATTCAGGGCCTGTATTCCACTTGCCTGTATTCCCAGGAACTTATGCAAACAGAACATGGCTCAGAACTCTCTTGTTTCTGAGAACATAATTTGCAGGGTACTAAAATTTGCCTATTCCTATAAGCAGGGCTTTTTTTGTAAAAGAAAAAGGTGCCAGAACTCACACATGTCATACAACCCGCCTTGCCTACCCTATAAGTTTCCATCCAAAAAAGGTGCCGGAACTCCGTTCTGAGCGTTCTATGACAAAACAAGCCCTGCCTATAAGGTATTTCCTAATGAATTAAACTCTTTTCTGCTGCAGTTATATAAAACTCACTTTATTGATCATTATTCAGGTCATATTCCCATTCTCAGGAATGATCAAATGCACACAAAGAAATGTCAGCCTCCAACAAAGGATTTACCTTCTCGCTGTAGAAATATGTCTACTTTTTATAAGTGTATCAACTGTATATCATAAACAGTTCTAATAGTGCATGCAATTTAGCCTTTTGGTACTGTCCATGGGGTTTTAGACAGCACACTAAAAAAGCAGAGACATCACCCTGCCAACAAAAGTGTATATAGTCAAGGCTATGGTCTTCCCAGTTGCAATGTATGGCTGTGAAAGTTGGACCATAAGAAAGGCTGAGTGCCAAAGAATTGAGGCCTTTGAACTATGGTGCTGGAGAAGACTCCTGCGAGTCCCTTGGACTGCAAGGCGATGAAACCGGTCAGTCCTAGAGGAGATCAATCCTGACTGCTCTTTAGAAGGCCAGATCTTGAAGTTGAAGCTCAAATACTTTGGGCACCTAATAAGAAGGAAGGAGTCACTGGAGAAGAGCCTGATGCTGGGAAAGATTGAGGGCAAGAGAAGAAGGGGACGACAGAGAATTAGGTGGGTGGATGGAGTTACTGAAGCAGTAGGCATGAGCTTAAATGGACTCCAGAAGATGGTAGAGGACAGGAAAGCCTGGAGGAACGTTGTCCATGGGGTCGCGATGGGTCGGACACAACTTCACACCTAACAAGAACAACAATTTAGCCTTCTTTCCCATAACAGTGTGAACAGAAGTCGCAGAATTATAATGTTGAAAGAGGCCAGTTTAATTCATTGATCCAATCCCTGTTCAGCGTGGGAGTCCAAATTAAAGCAGCAGGACAGATGGCTATCCTGCTATTCTTTGAAAACAGTCAGTGGAAGGAAGCTTGGCATTTTTCTTGTAATTGCTTCCACTCTTAAACAGTTAATGCTATTTGGAAACAGTTGCTGATGATCAGCTGTAAATTACTTGCTTAAAGCAATTATTCTGTGTGCCGCACTCTGTGAAAACAGAAAGCAAAACTACACCTTCTGTCTGACGTGTCCTTAGATGCTTTAAAACTGTTACTATATGCTACCTACTACCATCATGGGCCACCATCTAGTATTTCTTCTCAGGAATAAACATACCTGATTTTTAAAGTCTCATCTTCTCCTACATTTTAGGAGCTCTGTCACATTGTTGATTCATATTCCATTTATGAACAATTATAATTCCAATATCTTGGAATATATAATTCCATGACAGTTGTTACACGTGAGTTTTGCCCCATTTTACGATATTTCTTGCCACAATTGTTAACTGAATATTTGCGGTTGCTAAGTTAGTAACATGGTTGTTAAGTGAATCTGGATTCCCCACTGACTTTGCAAAAAGGTGATCACATGACCCTGGCACACTGCAACCATCATAAGCCAAGCATCTGAATTTTGATCACATGACCGCGGGGATGCCGCAACAGCGTGTCAAAAACAGTCATAAATCTTTTTTTTTCAGTGCCATTGTAACTTTGAATGGTCACTAAATGAACTGTGGTAAGAAGAGGACTACCTGTACTCACCTACTTAATTACTGGATAATAAAATCAATTAAGTCAGTCACTTTGTGTAGTGATTAAGGCACCAGTCTTGAAACTGGGAGATTGTGAATTCTGGTCCCACTTTAGACCCAAAGCCAGCTGGGGACCTTGGGCTCTTTCAGTCCTAAGAAACAGGAAAACCACTTCCAAAAATCTTGCCAACAAAACTTTTCCCAGCAGTTGCCAGAAATCAAGAAGCACTTATTACCCTGATACCAAAGGAAGAAACAGAAATACAGAAAATAAAGAACTATAGACTGATTTCCTTGCTGAATGTGGACTATAAAATATTCGCATCAATCATGGCCGAAAGGCTTAAAAAGTTCCTAAACGAATTTATACATATGGATCAAAATGGGTTCCTGCCCAAAAGACAGATTAGAGACAATATGCGAATTATATTAAACATATTAGAATATTGTGAAACACATCCCGAAAAACAGATGGCATTGATGTTTTTGGATGCGCAGAAAGCATTCAACAATGTGAATTGGCAATTCATGATAAGACAACTACAGATTATAGATTTTGGGGAGAAATTTATAAATGTAATTAAAGCAATTTACAATAAGCAAATAGCCAAAATAATGATTAATGGAGATATGACTGAAAAGATTAACATTATGAAGGGAACAAGGCAGGGATGCCCTTTATCCCCATTATTGTTCGTATTGACACTACAGTAGAGATACTAAACAGAACTATAAGACAGAATAAGGATATAAAAGGTATGAAAGTTAAGAGAGAAGAATATAAGCTACAAGCTTTCGCAGATGATTTAGTATTTATCTTGGAGGAGCCACTAGAGACAGGACCTGTATTAATAGAACAAATAGAAAAATATGGCGAGATAGCAGGTTTGAAGATTAATAAAGATAAAACAAAAGTGTTAGTGAAAAATATTACTGAAAAACAAAAAAAAGAATTGATGGGAAAGTTAGAGATACAGATTGTAAAGAAGGTAAAATATCTGGGGATTCACCTGACAGCAGGATGTACAACAATTAAAGAAGATAACTATTACAAATTGAAAAGACAAATCAAAGTAGATTTGGATAAATGGAAAAAGGTACAACTATCATTAATGGGCAGGATTGCAATAATCAAAATGAATATACTACCACGATTGTTGTTTTTGTTTTCAACAATACCAATAAGATTGGAAAAGAAATATTTTGAGGGGCTAAATAAAATAATTTTGAAATATATTTGGCAGAGGAAAAAGGCAAGGATTAATTTAAAAACGTTACAGGATGCAAGACTCAGAGGTGGGTTTAGCTTACCTCAGGGGTGTCAAACTCAATTTCATTGAGGGCCGCATCAGCATTGCTGTTGCCCTCAGGGGGCCAGGTGGGTATGGCCTGGGTGGGCATGGCCTACTGGGTGGGCGTGGCCAGCTCTACATCGTTCACATCAAGGGTGTCTATGGGGGCCTGGGCAGGAGTGGGAAAGATCTGAGGATCTCTGGCAGGAGGAGGGTCTCTGGGCCAAGGCCAAGGCAGCAGGGGCCATTCCCTCACTGTTTCCAGGATGGCTTCGCGGGCCACATGAAACCACTTCGCAGGCCGGATCCGGCCCCCGGGCCTTGTGTTTGACATGTCTGGCTTACCTAATTGGGAATTATATTACCAGGCTGCAGTAATGTCATGGATGAGAGAATGGATTTTACTGAGGAATACTAGATTATTGACAGAGGGACATGATTTATAGTTGGGATGGCATTCGTTCATATGGTATGGGAAAAATAGAATACACAGCTATTTCCAGAGACATTATATCAGGAATTCTTTATTGATGGTTTGGGAGAAAATAAAGAGGAAGCATTACTTGAGGATTCCAGATTGGCTCTCAACGATGGAAGTGTTAATACACCCCAATATTTTTAACATGGGAAACATTATAAGATATAAAGACCTACTGTACTAACAGATACAGGGAAGCTGAAAACCAAACAACAATTAGAGGAACAAGGAATAAAGATGGATTGGTACATGAGAACGTAAATACAATCTAGATATGAAAAAGATGCTAAAATAGATGGTTTTAATTTGGGGAGAACAGAGTTAGATGAAATACTTATAGGAACTGAAGAAAAATGGATTAAAAATGTATAGCTACTTATTATATAGGGAATCAGAGGAGGAACAAGTTAAGGAGTCAATGATAAAATGGTCAAGAAATTTTGGATATACGATTGAATTAGATAGATGGCAGCAATTGTGGGAAAGAAACTATAAACTGACAATGGCGACAGCGTATAAAGAAAATATGTACAAGATGTTCTATAGATGGCATATGTCTCCAGAAAAACTAGCTAAAATGTTTAAGGACAGATCTATGAAATGTTGGAAATGCCATCAAATACCAGGCTCTTTCTATCATATGTGGTGGACGTGTGCAGAAGCTAAAACCTATTGGAACATAATCAAATCATGGTTAGAAAAGATGATACAACGTATAGAATTAAGACCAGAAATATTCCTGTTGGGTATTTTACCAGAGAAATATAGTAAAGAGAACACATATTTGATTATTCATATAACCACTGCAGCTAGGATTGTGTTTGCACAAAACTGGAAGGCACTGAAAGCTCCTCCAGAAGAAGAGGTGATCAGGAAAATAATGGAATGTGCAGAAATGAATAGATTAACAATGATAATTAAAGATAGGACAGAGTCAGAGTATTATGAAATTTGGGGAAAATTTTATGAGTGGGTGAAAAAGAGAATATGCTTAAAAGACAGCTAACACTAATTTAGATGGAAGAAAAATGAGGAGATAAGGATATTATCATACCTAATATAGACATTGAAAATCCAAGGAGAGGAGCTGCTCGGACATCACCCCTGAATTGTATCAGCAGAGGAATGGGAGGGAAGAAAAGAGAGGAGAGAGGGAAGAGAGTAGAGGAGGGGGAAGGAAGTAGGAAGGTTGGAGGGAAAGAGGAGAAGTGGGGAGAAACGGGAGGGGAGTGGTGAGGGAAAGAGGAGAGGAGAGGAAGAAGAGGGAAGTAGGAAAGAAAGGAGAAAGGGAGAAACAAAGTAGAGAAGAGGGAAGAGAGAGAAGGAGGGTGGATGCAGTGAAAGGGGAAATAGATGAGCAGCACCCAAACTTACATGTATGTATTTATGTATGTCGATATATAATACCTACAGCATTACTGATATAACAAATGTTAAATACTTGAAAAAATGTTTATATTTCATTGTTTGGTTTGTGGTATATTAAAGGAACTGTGGGGAAAAAAATCTTGCCAACAAAACTTTTCCCAGCAGTTGCCAGAAATCAAGATCGATTCGAAGAGAACACCCTGCCCCCCCAAATATCTGCACCGTGTTTCTTTTAAATTTAATTTTATTATTTTCAACTCATTTTTCTTGCCAAGATCTCTCCAAGATCCAAGATTTTGAATATTCTTTATTTGTCCTAGACTATTAACTATCCACCTCTATTATCAATTTCATATTTGATCTATATTTGCTTTACCCCTATTTCCATGATTGCTACTAGCAGCCTGAATATCAAGCTTCAGAAAGATCATGACAGAAATCTCTTTATGAGATCCATTAGGGAAAAAAAAACCAATGATTATCTAACGGCAAAAAAATAATTTTGATGGTAATATCACAATTATTTATATACTAAATACTTGTAAGGCCTCTGTGACATAAATGCTCACATCAGCCATATAATTAGGACCAGTGCTTTTTTTGTAAAAGAAAAAGGTGCCAGAACTCACACATATCATACAACCCGCCTTGCTTACCCTACAAGGTTCCATCTAAAAAAAGGTGCCAGAACTCCGTTCTGAGCGTTCTATGACAAAAAAAGCCCTGATTAGGACTGTGTTGGTGTTGTGCTAAAGTTTATTCCAGAGCTAGAAATGAGGCTTTGTATATTAAATGCTATGCAAAGCATCCTTCCTCTTTCAAAGCTTTTCTCAGATATTTCTCACATTTTCAAGTCTCTGCCCACACCTATTATAAAAACTAGAAACTTGCACTAAAAAAATAATAGCAATTTTTGTGCATTTTTATGCTTTATATATTAAAAGATCATACTCACTGTGCAACTTTCACTGTTGTCTTCTCTGTGGGGTATAATGTAAGATACAACATCAAGGGATCCTTCGCATTGCAAAGGCGTTTGGGAAACATTTTTACAACTTGTCAATGTAATAAAGTAGTGAGTTGGAATGAGGACCGCTAAATTAGTCAAGTGCCTGAATTTTAATTTTAAAAGGAAAAAAAGCAACAACATTTTTGTGTTAGTTGTACTGAACATACTCCATACACCAAACAAATACACAAGATATATATATATATTTAATCCCATTTATATCCCGCCCTTCTCCGAAGACTCAGGGCGGCTTACAATCTAAGAGGCACAAACCAATGTGCTTAGCAATACAGATATATACAGATATACAGATCTCCCTTGCTAAACCAATTCCACAAGCTATTAGGCACACTCAAAGAACTGGTTATAAACCTTTAAACCCTATGTAATGGAGCCAGACTATTTGTGTGAGAATTTCCTTCCTTTCAGTCAGCCCGGGCTTCTCAGTCTCCAAGAGAATTTATTTTCTCAAATCACACCTCTGAAATTAGATTTGATAGAAGCAGAAACCATGGGCTTCTCAAGTAACTTTCATTTTAACGATGTGCAAATTATGTTTTTAAAATGTACTTGAAATGTATTTCCCTTTTCTAAATCTTATAATTACTATTAAAATAGTGATGGGCATTTCTTTATGGAAAGTATACTTTTCATGCAGCAATGAATAAATACATCCACCTGATCTGAGGCATTCATCCAAATGATAGAAGCAACATTGCACTTTTGCAACACAAGCTCTACTAGATTCATAGTTATGTGTGGATATCATGATGCACGTGTAAAAATGATGACAAGACGCTGCTCCCCTGATATCCCTCCCCTGCTTCCCCACAGATGCCTCTGATAAGGGCTGCCCCCAACACGGCTAGAATGTTAATCTATATTCCTTGATACCAACTTGAACCATACTCTTAGATTATAGTGAACACTGAAATGGCTTCACCCACCAGCTTTTAAATACCATATCAAAATATCTTTCATACCGTCTGAAATCAAGTATGTGTTAAAATACTTATTTGGATGCAGTTTTCTTTTAAAAAAGAAAAGCCTTAATTTACACATGTTAAAATCAAATATAATGCACTGATACATATGGAAGAAGCCACAAAGGGATTGATAGGCTCAGAATAAATTGCTAATTGCCTTTCTTCTTCAGGACATACAGGATTCTGTTAAGTCAGAAAAATATATTTTAACTGAGGTTCCCATAAATTAAATCAAAGCAGTTATTTCAACACACAGTCACACACACAAAAGCTAAAACAGATATCTGCTAACCTTCTTATTTCCTCTGGTGTATCATATACGCCATTGTAGTCGTAATCAAATATAGGACCTGTGATCACATTTACACCATTTCTGGCTGTAGCATATGATGGTAGTAGGACAGCATTAAAATATTCCCAAATCACTGAAGGAACAAGGGAGAATATCACTAAGAAAATATCGTGACTGAAGAGAACCAAGCCCATCAGTGATATTGCTGGTGAAGGTCTATTTTTTTGTTCTATGACGATAGACTGCCTTTATTTTATTTATTTATCAAAACAGTATGAATTTCATAATTATTTCCAAGTATTTTGGAACTACACAGTCCTACCTAATATTTTGTGCTTGGCATACTGGAGGGTTGGGGCTTCGGGTATGAGCTTCCAAATCCAAGAGATATTTATGAATGAATTTAACTCTGATGCGCATTGTCCGGACTTCCAAATATAAAGCAAACAATGGCATTTGCTTTGACCATCTTTTTTTTATATATAGTTCTTGAATGGACTGACATTCTTTGCAGAGGTGATCTACAATCCAGAAATCCTCCTAATCTTTAGAAATAGATAATCAGTAGAAAATATTTCTCTCACTATAAACATTTTCCATCATGGTTTTACATAAAGACTATCTTGGCTAGTTTGAGAATCGCCCTTGGAGCCTAGGCAACCAAGGAAGCAGTGTTCAATCTACAGCCATAGGATTATCTATCTCTGGATTAGAGAACTGAAAAAAATTCTTGATAGATTTTATTTAGAAGTCCCTTTGAGCTCCCAAGTAAATAGACTATTTTAGCCTTCCCATTTTAGATATATCTTGCTTACATGGGTACAGAAGCCATATAAAGGAACAGAAGTTCCAGTCATGTTTTAACTTGTTAAGCCATGATATGATCGTTTGAAGTAGACTGCAGGCATTCAGGAAATTGTTATGAGACTGAAGAATTATAGTACAACGCAGCACAGCACCACCTTTCATTGGACATTACTACATGTATATTATTGCAGACACAATCACAAGAGCATAACAATTATGCTTTAATAATATAATTAAATAATTATATTGTATTAGCTTATATTGTTCCCATAAAAAGAAGCAAATACTCATAATAATTAGCTCTTACCTTGAAAAGCAGAATACATTGGTGCTATGTTGCTTGAGAGCAGTCCTTCATAATAATTTTTCTTATCTTCTTCAATCAGATCTAGAAACATAAAAATATATAAGCAAGCATTTAAAACTCATATGTATCAATATATCAAATGAGTTTCTGAAATAAATACATGATACTAAACATTTAAGTCCAAATACAATGTTCAAGGCTCAAAGAGATGGGTTTGCTTATTGGTTTATTTATGTACTGTATTTATTTTAATGTATAGGCCACCCAATACCTAAACGACTCTGGGTGGCTGAAGATATATTATTACTAAATATTCTTAAGCCAGTACACCATTCTATTGCAATCCTCCCCAAAACGCATTCCCAAGATAGGTGAGCTACATCTCCCAGAATGACTAACTGACATGGCTATTGGCCTGCTAACTAGACAATAGAAATCTTGTAGTCCCGACATATTTAAAGGATACCAAATTGTGTGAAGCACTGCGTTCACCAAAGAGAACATTCCAAAATTTCCCAGGAATGTTGACAAGCACACTGACCTTCAAAATGATCAAAAGGCAATTCCTACTTAAAAGTTAACCTCAGCTTCAAACAACAGGATGCCACCTAATTTGGGGGTTGTGTTTATGAAAAGGAAACACCTAATTCATAAATTACTTGCAGAATACAAAAAAAACCATTTAAATATTAGAATAAATGTATGTATTAAGATGACTGAGTTTCCAAAAGCAAATGTGAAAATTTCAGAACTATTTTTCTATATTAAGCCTTTCTGAATTAGTGGTTTCTAAAGCCATCTGGCCACTGCTACACCATATACCTTATCGATGCTTATTCAGTGAGAAATCAAGCATTTTAATGTTTATGTACCACTCGCAGCTGTATATTTATTTTAACATTAAAATGTTGGTTCTTTTGTAGTTTGAATTTAAAAGATAAAAGGTGCTTTGATAGTATCTTCTGTCTGCCAACCATAATTCTACATTTTTCTTACTTAGTAACATTTTCTATAAATATCAATTAAAGATTTTCTAGGTTGGCTTTGGCTTACGTCCAATATTTAATTCTTATATATAAAAGAAGATTGTCCACAGATTTTAAGTTTTACTTTGGCTATTAATTTAATCTCTGCTTTGGCTGATCTCAAATAATCTAACTAGGATTAAACCTGGTTATTACCTTAATAGGAACCCAGCACGAAATCCCAGGACTATAAGCTAAATTAACTAGTAAAACAATATTTAGAAGAAGGCAACAGTGAGCGATTTGCATATTGTTGCCAAGAAAAAGCCATGGATATGCCTATAGAACCAGGAGTCAAATTTATCAGGAAAAAAATTATCTAAATATTGTATTACTCTGCTTAGAAAGAAAAGAGAAAATGCAAATTACTTGGAGGAAAAAGAAATCCATAGTTAAGCTGAGGGTGATTTTTGTAAAGTGAACAAGTTTGACTGCTGTTTAAAGAAATACGATGATCCGTGTAGAAGCAGCTTCTGCTGGCACCTGCAGAGGCGTTCCATCTGTCCTAATTAACAAAACAAAAATACCAGTGGTTATGTATATTTATTGTGTATAAAGAATAAGACAAGATAAATATACAATAATCCAGGTATATTATGAAAGAGTGTTTTGTTTTAGCTCTATTAAGTCTATACAGAATGTACCTCTGGCTAAGTTTACATGCTTGCAAAGAGGATTTCTAAAAACTCTATTCACACTCTATTCACAGCATTTATCATTTTATAAATCCATTATATTTTCCCCTATCAAGAGTATACTGATGTAGTCCTCATTTTGATCTATTTCACTTTCCAGCTTCCTACAGTTATTTTTTTTTCTGGTTCATATTAGGCTCTCATTATCAGATAGAGCTTATGTAAGACAATTGGCCCACAGGAGTTATGAAATACAAACGTTCAAACTGCTGTGCACATAGGCCTTTACTTGTCAAAAGAACTGGGTGGCAATATGTATGGTTTTAGGATGCAACAGGACAGAATTAACAAATTCTATTTCTAATCTATTCAGAGATTGTTTATGTCTGTGCGTACATTGGTATAGGCTGTGCAGTTATCTGAATGCAAAGAAGAAAATGGACTTCAAACTCATATAAGGGTTCAGAAAATATCAGTCAAGACCATCTTAATTAAGCATGTCTTTTGCCAGGATTATCCTTTTTTTCCTGACCAGGAAATGATGCAGCTGCTTTTAAAGTGCTGCTAAGGTGGGCTACCTGTGCAGTCACACATACTTCCAATTACTGTACATTGGAAGTGTACATTACGCAAGTATCATTAATCAAGTATCCCTGCACAACATGCATGCATTCATACGTTGCGCAGCACACACTGAGAAATTATATAGAGAGGTAGTGATTTAATCTGCCAGCAACATAATAACTCTCCAGAACTAAGGCCAATTTTCTTGTATGAAGAGAAACTAGCAAAGGACAGATCAAAATAAATAATGGTCCTGATTTGGCTGGAGGATGATGCAAATTCAGGGGAGAAAAGTCCACAATACATCTGTAAAGAAGCAACCAGTTTTTAATTTCTGGTTCTGTGACTCAGAGAGAAGAATATGCTATATACTTATCATGTATTTTCACTGCAGAAATACATGCAAACATGTGGTCACAGCTGGCAAAGAAATCAGGAAAAAAAATCCATCAGCCAAGCTGCATATGTTTCATGTGTTTACTTAAACCATTGCTGAAAACATGCACTATTTAAAAATGATTTATCTCCATAGTCTTCGTTCCCCACCTAAATGAGCCCACATCTGGCTTGCCACATTGTTCTTTTCCTGCCACTCATTGCTTTATATCTTTTGAATTACCCACATACTTACATGCTTGTTAACAGAATAGCTACTCCACAAAGGCATCTTGATGTTCTGGCTAAATCCACTGACATAATGATGGTTGTGAAGGAGGCAAAACTTCTGCTTCTTTTGGAGTACATGGGGCCTCCCAAAAGGCAAGTTGTATTTTTCTATCTTCTTTACTACAGAAGGTAAAAAGGCAAACTAGGTCTGCCACTATACAGCAACTTCCCAGTCAGTGTTTTCTGCTTAATTTACCCATTTCCAGAAGCAGTTATAATACTTACTTTCTGAAATAGTAAGATCTACCTGTGGTTGAATCGGTGGCAGGGGCTATATGTAAAGGAAAGCAGAAGATGAAGTCATTTTTTATGCAGCATCAGACAGAAGAAACAAATAAAAAGCTATGAAAAAAACGATCTACAGTAAACGATTCATAAATTGCTAGAATGATGATACTGAGTAGCATTGAATAGCGAAATGGGAGGCATATAAATGATATGAGTGTAGAGATATAAAGATAGATGAGATGAGATGAGAATACACACACACATACACACATGAGAGAGAGTGTGTTCTAGTCATGCCATAGCCATGAAAGCCAGCTGGGTATCCTTGGGTTAGTCACTCTCTCTCAGCTCAACCCACATCACAAGTTTGTTGTTTTTGCGGGGTCATCTTGGGTTATTTGTAAAAATAAGATGATAGATAATAGATAGATAGATAGATAGATAGATAGATAGATAGATAGATAGACAGACAGATAGATAGATAGATGATAGATAGATAGATAAAGAAAGAGAGAGAGATAACCTTAAATGAATTGTATCCAAATTTGTCATATACAACCATGAAAATAGGAGCCATTTTTAATTAAAAATCACCAAAAATTCTGATTGCTATTCCTGAAGAACAATTGTTTCTCTAAGTCAGGGGTCTTCAAACTTGGCCCTTTTATGACTTGTGGACTTCAACTCCCAGAATTCCTCAGCCAGTCTCTAAGTCCTTACCAAAGATTTACATGAGCAGATATGGCCATCAGTGGAGGTCCTCGGCCTCACCAAAGGGCATGAAGAAGGACTGCTTTCTTCTTTAGGATGCTTGGGAATATAAGTGACTCTCTTTAGAAGGTGCCTGAGGCTTCCATGAGTTCCATTGTTAGGGGCTGGTGTTAAATCAAGAAGATCTAAAATGGTTGAGAAAACTGTGTCAAAGATATTGAAGATATGCTTTACATCACAGTTTAAACGTAATTCTTATAATAAACATGCTATGTACATAAATGGTCACTACTTATCTATGTGCTAAATTTAATAGCAGGCCATGCCAGTTATTCCATAAAACTATATATATATAAATAACTGTCCGGTGTGACTACAGCCTGTTCGATGGCCTTTGAGATAAGGCTGAAAACAGGAAATAAAGATTTGCCCCATGTTTGGGGCCTAGCAAGGTAATCTAAGAGTTAACATATGACATATATATATATATATATATATATATATATATATATATATATATATATATATATATATATATATATATATATATATATATATATATATATTGCTATTTTAAAAAATCCTAAGTACAAATAACTGTTATTAATAAAAAAATAGTCAGGAAGAGTTCAATGTATGGATGAAAACTAGAGAGATGCCCCATATGGCAAGTTTTAAAGAATCAAAATTTTTAAAGGAAAAGAAAGGGAGTTAGATAGGGACCAAATTCCACTTCTAACATTACTGGAAACTGGCACCAGCACAGATATCAGAAATATTTTTTCAGCTTTTCAATATAATAAACGTAATTAAAGTAAGTAATATAATTCTAGATGAATGGTAAATATTTTCTAGAAATGTTCTGAGTTGATGAGATAAAGGGGTCAAGCCAATTTATCGTACCACACATTAAGTTGTAGATTTCAATATTTTCAAATGGATCAACTTCTGTTTGAAACTTGAATCCAGGCCCAAATCCAATAAAGAGTGCCTATAACAAAAACCACAAATCTATTTACTTATTTATTCAATTTCTATAGCTGCCCAACTCAACTAAGTGACTCTGGTTGTAATTGGAATATCCAGCTGGTCTTCATCTGTAAAAATTGCTGAATTCCCCAAAGCAGTTTACTAAAACTTGCCTTCAGAAGAAGAGAAGGGTTAAATCTATATTTAAAAGACAGCTGGCTCCCCTCTTAATAGATATATACAAATAGAAAAGTCACACAGGAAATCCAGATAAAAGCAAAATTTGATATAGCATAGCTGACAGCAGAAATCACAATAGATTTCCACAATGGTCAATAATCCACTAGAACTACTTTTATTTCTCTGAACAATTGGAATATGTACCAAATCACACATCTTTCTGTACAAATGTTAGTAGATTCATAGGTTAACTGCTTCCATTTTCTGTAAGTATTTAGAATACATCTGTGTTAAGATAAATGACAGCGAGCTGAAAGCTTTATTCCAGGCAATGAGGTTCATCAATTCTTTTGGTATTTTTTTTCTTATTTTCTCCTAAAAACATCTGGCTCCCCCCCACTATTGTGAATATTCTACTGCAAAGATTTACATATTTTCTCTTTCAGTAATATAAAACAGCAAAGTTCTCCCAGCAAAGCTATTTAGCTACTCTTTCCCCCCCCCCAAAACATTATGCCTTTGCATTTCATCACAGCTGCTCAAAAGATAATATCAATGCAAAATGAAGAGGCTACCATCTGGCTACAAGCTGATTCATTCAGCCACACAATCACTGTTTCTAACTTAAACAAATATAGATTATGAAACTCACAAATTTAGTATCCACTACTGAATTACTTTCATCCCACAATATCTCATTGGCTGCTCACAGAAGGAGAAGTTCTTGCAATTTAATGGAAATTAAATATTGCAACTGAGAAGGTACTAATAGTCTTGAGATTATCACACCAAAATAGTCTTGAGATTATCACACCAAAATAGTCTTGAGATTATCACACCAAAATTAGTATTAGTAATTAATACTATTTATTTATTTATTTATTTATTTATTTATTTATTTATTTATTTATTTATTTATTTATTTATTTATTTATTTAGAAATTTGCCACACATCTCATGTCAAACAACTTGGGGCAGCTTACAGCATAAAAACATTAAAAAAAATTAAAACGAACAGATATAAAATTACGAAGCAGATAAAAATAATGTATGTTTTGAGCTCTTCCTGACTAAGTCTGAATTAAACCTTTGAGGTCTACTAAACTGTCAAGAAATAGTATTAGACTCAAAGAAGGCTATATTTTTTTATTCATTTAGTTGTATCTTGCCTTTATTATTTTTACACATCCAACACACCTTTTTCCTCTTATTTTCCCCAGAATAATAACAACAACACTGTGAGGTGGGTTGGGTTGAGAGAAAATGACTGGCCCAAAGTCACCCAGCTGGCTTTCAGGCTAAGGTGGGACTAGAACTCAGAGTCTCCCACTTCCTAGCCTGGTTACCTTAACCACTAGACAAAAGTGGCTCTCTATAATATTCTCTGTTATACAAAGGTCTGAAGAACTTAATTCACATTTTATACTTCAGCAAAGAAAATCAGGCTGAATATTAGAAATAATTTCCTGATAGTAAGAGTGAAGGTTCTAAACACTGGCAGAATAGCCACTGTCAGGAACAATTTAGTAAATTTCTCCACAGAGCAGGGGGTTGAATTGGATGGATTATAAGACCCATTTCAACTCAACATCAGTATTATATTTTCACCTATAGTATGAAGTTACTGTTTTCTATAATATAAAGTTACTGTAAGTTCATAGGCTGCTCCCAAGCAAAGATCTATTGAAAGGGGCTTGGTTTTCCTTTCCTGAGGGAGGAAAGTCCCTTGAAAGGTTGAAGGAAAGAAGAGGAAAGAGAGTATGACAGGGTTCTTCAAACTTGGCCCTTTTATGACTGGTGGACTTCAACTTCCAGAATTCCTCAGCCAGGCACGCTGGCTGAGGAATTCTGAGAGTTGAAGTCCACCAGTCATAAAAGGACCAAATTTGAAGACCTCTGGAGTATGGAAATCTGAAAATGGTTAAAGAACCCAAAAGCAGCCTAGGTTTATTAAAAAGTTTGGAAGGCACCAACAAATATTGCTATTTACCTGCATGTTTGCAAATACATTGTCTGACCCATGAAATCCACCAGTGCAATATTTGAGCTCAGACCGTGTCCTGCAAAACACATAATAACAACAAATAAGACTGCCAGGATCAATTGAAATAAAATCTCTTCTTGGCCTTTCTTTTCCATATTGAGTCTTCTTGACACAATGTAAGCCCATTCTCTCCTTTGGTGGCTCTGATTATAGAATGCTCTTTGTCTGTTTACTAGTTTACTATCCTTGATGAGATTTGTGCCAAACTCCTTCAAGAACCAAAGCACCTGTATATTTATTTGAGTGGTTGTCTATCAAACCATATGTACAATATGGGTAGCTCCTAGTTGGAAGATTTTGGAGCTTACATAATTGTTTGGCAGGTGCTCTGTCCCACCCAACATATCTACCCCCCATGCTCCTAGGTAGAACTTTTATTACACCTCTTCGGTTCCTAAGACCGACATTGCAAATGAATTAAAGTCACCTGAAGTTAGAGAAGGTAGGAGAACTGATTGTCTGAATTCACAGATGACCACTCAAATAACTTCAGTTAAGATCAATAACTAGTTCTTCCACATTGGGGCCTCTGTTGTTCACAGATAACAAGATGAAGGAGAATCTGATTCTCATGACTAAGGAGAGGGCAACTGTTCCAAAAGTTGCAATTCTCAATGAACAGAAGCTTGATAAAGGTGGAAGGTTGAGGCCATATGGCCCCCGGCATAATGTTAGCCTATGCTACTCTTGCTCTTGTGGAATGAAATGCAAGATAGAAGTGTAAGATAAGGCAGCAACAGTAATGGCAGGAATAGGCAACACTCCAGAAGACAGGCTTAAAATACAGGAGGATCTAGACAGACTTGAACACTGGGCGCTATCTAACAAAATGAAATTCAATGGTGAAAAAAATAAAGTTCTACATTTAGGCAAGAAAACCCAAATGTATAGGTATAGAATAAGGAGTACCTTGCTCAATAGTAGTAACTGTGAGAGGGATCTCGGAGTCCTAGTGGACAATCACTTACTGTAAATATGAGCCAGCAGTGTACTGCAGCTGCCCAAAAAGCCAACACAGTGCTAGGCTGCATTAACAGAGGGATAGAATCAAGATCACGTGAAGTATTAATACCACTTTACAATGCCTTGGTAAGGCTGGAATACTGCATCCAGTTTTGGTCACCACGATGTAAAAAAGATACTGAGACTCTGGAAAGAGTACGGAGAAGAGCAACAAAGATGACTAGGGGACTGGAGGCTAAAACATATAAGGAACGGTTGCTGGAATTGGGTATGTGTAATTTAACGAAGAGAAGGGTGAGGGGTAACATGATAGCAGTGTTCCAATATCTCAGGGGCCGCCACAAAGAAGAGGGAGCCAAGCTATTCTCCAAAGCACCTGAAAGCAGGACAAGAAGCAATGGATGGAAACTAATCAAGGAGAGAAGCAACCTAGAACTAAGCAGAAACTTCCTGACAGTTAGAACAATTAACCAGTGGAACAACCTGTCTCCAGAAGCGGTGAATGCTCCAACACTGGAAGTTTTTAAGAAGAGACTGGGCAGCCATTTGTCTGAAATGGTATAGGGTTTCCTGCCCGAGCACGGGGTTGGACTAGATGATCTCTAGGGTCCCTTCCAACTTTACTATTATGATTATGATAAACAATTTGCTCCCATTTAAGTGAAATAAATAGGAATTAAAACGAAAACCAAGAGCTTACCGGGCAAGCTGCCACTGCTGGTCCATATAAAAATGTACAGATTCAATCCGGTTATTACTGGCATAGTGAAATCGCTTGGGAAGCATCTGCTTCAGGTATGCCTTGAAATGCTGCTCTGGGAGCAAACACTGCAATGGAGAAATCACAGTAGATGGTCATATCCAACATGATGCAAAATATCTTACAGAGTTTGTTTTTTTCTCTCGACCTTGATTGTAATCCGCCCTCAGAAATCTACACTGGACAGTACTTAGAGATGTATGGAGATTTAAGAGGTAGAGAAATCAGCAATGACATTCCTCCTCTGATTACAGATAATTTTACCTATGTGTATTAAGGTTTACTTTTTTTTCTTCCAACAGGTGGCCCACAAGGAGCAGATAATGCATAATTGAAGTTGTTAAAGCACAATTAACCATAAGCAAACATTTAATAAAATATAACATGACAGCCATAATAAATAACCAATTTCTCTTTCCATATTAAGCGTCTAAAACCTGCTTGCACATCAAAGGCTTGCCTAAGTAAACATGTTGGGCCTGTACTTTTTTTAAAAATATAATTTTTATTGAAGAGATTTTTAACAAGATTAAAAACAATACAAATATTAGAAAGGAAAGAAAGAAAATTAGGAAGAGTTATGAATAACTAAGAAAGAAATAAAAAATATTAAAGAAGCATCCTTCAATTTTTTTGGGCATTTATATTTTACCCACTCTATCTCTCTCTTTAAGGTTACATCATCTGGGCCTGTACTCTTATAGGAAAATATTTTAAGTCAAATGAAGCATTAAAGCACAAAGCTCATGGCTTGTTTTAACTTGATTTGAAGCACAGTTTATTATGATCTGAACTCTTAAGGTATTGCTAATATTGTAACATTCTGTGCAATGGGATATGAACCTGATCTTCCTACTTTCCATCTCAAAACTTTTCCGGTGATTTTTCTCTGAGACTTTCTGTAATGTTACGCAAGAAAACTGAAAACACATCTGGTATTTCCCAAGATCTCATTGAATTGGACATTCCAATTCAAAATCTCACATGAGAATAATAATAATTAAAAAAAAACTACAGGGTTTCGGTATCTTGCAAGATTTTGGCCATGTAATATTTTTAAAGTATTTCTGCAAATGCTATTTCGATTGCTGTGCTGTAGCTATTGCAGAATCCACAAGTATTTTTGTATTCAAAAATAATATTCAAAATCATGGTTTACCAACCACAATTTCTAGATTTAGAAATAACACTAAGACAAACCAAACCACCTAATCACTTAAAATGATGGGTCAAAGCATAGTCAGGCTATTTGGGGGGAAAAAAACTTCTTCCAGGATTACTTTTTATACCAAATACTGATTCTTGTTTAATTTTTTTCTTTCCCTCTCAGAAGAAAGGAATACGATAACAGCAATATAATAATATACCAAGGGCATGGAACCCCCATATCTTGATATGTCTGAAGAAGGAAAGGTATATTAGATCTGGATGAGTTGACTAATTCTATCAATGATGGGAAAAATGTAGCTAATGTAGTTTGCTGAGTTGGGCAACTATATTAAATCTAATCAATAAATAAGAGTTGTAACTTGAAGAAGATGTCAGTACTTACTGTAAGGTTTTTGACAAGGCCTTCATAATCAACTAGAAGAGTTAGATGAGATAATTAGTTACCTATAGTTTTAAAAAAAGAAAAATAAATAATGTCCAACTAAATATCTGCATCACATTTCATCTTGTTTATAAGCTAATCAAAATGTTGTTCTCTGCCACAGCCATTAAAAGTAACTCTTTATTGTACAGAACACAAGTGTGTAACACGTCAGTATAGATAATGCTAAAACAGTTTTCTGAAAACTGCCCCATATTGAATTAATATTCAACATTCATACGCTGTAGGAGATTTTTGAATGGTCAATATAATTGTTAAAATAATAACAAGACAAACTATATTATAATGTGGAATTAAAGGGCATAATGTTTTTGCTAAAGTATTAAATGCTGACGGCCTCTTCCAGACTGGCTTGCCTACACATAATGATCCCAGGTCCAAACTTGCACTAGATGAAAACAAATAGTGCGAGTAACTGCATGTTTCAAATTACATACAAATGTCTACAGAAAATACGTAATTTTCCCCAAAAAATGTCCATATAAAGGTAACAAGCAGCAATTGTAATTTTTTGTTTTAAGATATTATCTGAAAAAAATATGACTATAGATATGTATTGAAAAGATTTCAAAGATCAGTTGATTACTCAGTTCACTGAAAGACTACTTCTTCACTGTAATTCCCTATCCTCTATGAAGCTTTGCCTACTGGTAGTAAAGAAATGTTGGAATCTAGTACCTGATACTGAACATTCAAGTTTTGGCTTTAAACTTAATGCCTATTAAATTGGCAAATCATAATTACAATATTTCTATTTGTTTTGATTTGTGATCCTAAGAGAAGTTCAGTATTACAATTTTTATTGGAAGGTCTATGTCAAAGTTTCCAAAAGTTTATATAGTTACACCCAATGGTGGAATTCAGCCAGTTGACACCACTTTGACAGAACCAGTAGCTAATTTTTTGTTGCCCAGGCCCAGAATGGACCTTCAGAAGCAGCATCCAGACAGAGAACCGGTTGTTCACATATTTGCATCCCACCACTGGTAACACCTTTAGTGTCTCAGTAAATTTTTTACAGCACAGTAGGCTTAAAGTGCACCCAAAACTCAGCTTCAGGAATGGATGTCACAAAAATTTAAACATCCCACGGCATCCCCGTGAGTTTGCATCCAAGAGCCACAGTGTAGGAATCCCAGGCCATGCCCTCCCTACATGAAGACTGATAGAGAGGAGTATTTAAATTTTTGTCATTGTTGTTTAAAAATATAACATTGTGACTTTTTTTCAGGTGCAAATAAAGGGTGGAATCCAGTATTGGTCATATTCTGGAAGAAAGAGAACATATGCAGTCCCCCCACCAAAAAAAATTATTCTAGAAGCTCTCCAAAACAGGAGAGAATTGGCCAGCCTCACTTCTGCGAGTCAGGTTATCAGGAAAAGTTCAACCAGTAAATGCAAACATTTAATCTGATCCCACAGCTTCATATAAGATCAACATTCACACACTAAAACAACAATACAAAACAAGCAAGTAATTCAGATTGGTCTAGTAGTTACATACAAGAGAAATACTCATCTGGAGAATTTTGGGGTCTTAAGCGAGCTGCAGGGCCAGGTACCACAAACAGGTCTTTAACATTGCCCAAATATGTATCCAGGTAGACTGTTTTTTGGCAGTTAGCTTCCTCCATTCCTTGCAAGAAAAATATAAAGATTTATGCTTGTTTATAAATATGTACATATTTTACTATGCACTGAGTAAAAGTAGCTCTCAGGTATAATTACTAGCAAGAATTAGCTCTAAGACTTGCTTATTCATATAAATGAATATAAATTATTTCCATTTTCCATATTGTTTCCAACTTCTTTATATGCAAGTCCCAATGACTGAACAAAACGTACCTGTTTAGAACCCACTTGAACTAGCGGTCTTTTAAAATAATGAACATCTAAGGCTCTAGATCAGGGGTGGGGAACTATGGGCCTTTTATGAGTTGTGGACTTCAACTCCCAGAATTCCTGAGCCAGCTATGCTGGCTCAGGAATTCTGGGAGCTGAAGTCCACAAATCATAAAGGGGCCATTGTTCCCCACCTCAGTTCTAGATCAATGTCAATTCAATCCAATTAAGATATATACATGCCTGGGCCCAGCATTTATACATGGAGCTCCAGATGGCTGGAAATGTAAGCAACTGGTGTTTATACAGTGGTTAGCCCAACCAGCAGGCAGGGTGTCACATGGGTAGCCTAATCAGAAAATCTAGAACATTCATTTCCTTCCCGACCAAGTGGTGCTCATTCTATGGACAACATCCTCTGAAGCTGTACTTCATATATAACTAAAATGAGTCATCTGTATCTTACATTAGCACTTTCATTTTCACTAAACATTGTTGGTTTGGTACATGGCTTCAATTAAACCATGATTATAATTTCTGTAATCAATAAAAACCAGATGGGTTAGAATTAAGTCCAGTAGTGACCTTATGAAAATTTGCTCCTAAACTAGTCTACATTTTAGAAGTTTTTTAATATTGCCAGACTACTGCAAAGTTATCTTTTCTTTCAAAACAATAGTTTATTGTTTCATTATTTATCTGGTTTATTGATTACAGAAATTATAATCACAGTTTAACTGAAACCATGTGCCAAACCAACAAGGCTTAGTGGAAATGAAAGTGCTAATGTGAGATACAGATGAGTCATTTCAAGAACGTTTTATGTATTCTAAAATCTACATGGTTTAATAAGACTTACCATGATCAGAAACAAGAATAATATTAATGCAGTTGTGAAGGTTCATTTGCTTAAGCCCATCCATCAACAGCCCAACCACTTTGTCTACTCTCTCTAATGCAAGAATGACCTGCAAATCAAAAGCGAAGAGAGGCAAAGTAAATAAGTTAACCCACATTTCAAAAAATGGTGGTTCCCAATAAATATTCTGCTGTCAGTAGAAAACATCTGTCAGCAATATAGAGTAAGAATTGGTTTTTCATTAGCCTCCCTTGCTCTGTCACACCTATCAACCTTTAATTCTGATTGATATTGTTTGGAGAGCATTTTGGCTGCACCACAGCTGGCTGATGATACTTTCCATCAGCAGCAGAAGATTAGTTAGATATCACCAAATAATTTTTCCATGTCCTTCATGATAGCTGCTAACTCAAGTAAAATTACTTGTGACATAGACCACTGTCTAAGATTAGCAATTCCAGCAATGATCATTCATTGACTGCATGGCTGAGCTGTGCGAGACTGCTGTTTAGTCACCCCTGTAACTGAGTTAAGAGATAAAGAATCTTCCATAATAAAACTAAGCAAACAAAGCCTTGCAGACTAGCCAAATATTGTAGAAAACATTCCAAATTTCCAGAACACTTAACCAAGGAGGAGTATCACAAAAGCAAATGATAGAGAAGAAGCAAAAATATCTAAAAATTAGGCCAATCCTGATATGTGCATCCTTCCTCAAAATAGTTGTTATTCCAAGCCACGTGATAAGAAAAAGATGTTGTTATTATTTTTAATTTATTAAATGTACGTCCCACTTTTCTACCTATAAAATGCCAATGGCAGCTTACAGTGATTAAAAATACAAATGGTAAAATATAGGAATAAAAACAATGAAATTAAAATGAAACCAAAAGTAAAATCAATGTCATTAGAAACAATTCAATTAGCAATTAAACGTTTTTCCTAACTGTTAGAAAAGTGATTGTCAAACATACTCCCTGGTCTGGGGACCACTTAAGAGAAAACCATCCTCACATACTCGATAGCCAAACTTCTAGCAGCAAGGGAGATTTTCAAAAGGATGATTCTGGCCAATATAAGTAACCAGGCAGGTTCAAAGCAGAAGAGAAAAATTTTCACATTTTTATACAGTGTATGTCTATTTCAAGAGGAAGAAATGAGAAAAAAGACCTCACAGTGCTGGTCTTCAATAATCCTTTTCTAACCCAGGGGTTTAAATATGTAAAGAATTCTGCATGCGGTTGAATGTTCAACAATTTTTTCCTCCCTATCTAGGGATAGGCATTGGCCTCCCCCTTTAAAAATTAACTTTCACTTATATGTTTAATGCATAAAATTTGATCCAAGAAGTACTAAAGTGATCTCTTTTCAAAGTTCCATACTACCATCTGATCCTTTAACCCAATGCACATACATATAATTCTCTGTTATCTAGTTGGGTCACTTATTTTTTTAAACACTTCTTAACTTTTAATCCTAAGTCAAATTATTTAATACGACTGTAAATCTGAAATCTTCTTTAATAATTATGTTTAATTAGCGATCTTGTCCGTGGTCTCCATTGAATGTATTCTGCATCAAGATCTTTCATAGTTTTCACTTTTTATATGTCATAACATTATACTCAAAGAGCTGTGCATCATTTTTATAATATATGAATAATTAAAAGGGTGTTTTATTTTAAATGAGGGGATCAAATAGCCTTTTAGTTAGATTTCTTTAATGTTGTTATCCTTAATCTACCATGGAACTTAATTTAAAAGAAATGCCATTATAACATCCATTTACTTACTTCACTGCTGATTGGCCCATAAATGTGTCCTGAGGAATCTGGTTCTTCTAAATACAGAGTGTAAAAGTGTGGTCTATATCAAACAGCATTAAAATGTAATATTTTACATATAAATTAAGAGAAGAGTGAAAATATTTAAATTCAGTAGACTTCATTAGAAACAATTGCATTAAAAACAAATCTTGTGGTGATTTATATAAAAATGTATATAGATAACATATGTGGATAAAGCATGAGGACCAAGAGGGTGGATTCTGAATCAAGCAACCTCTTACTAAATGGCCTCAAGCCAGGGGTCTTCAAACTTGGCAACTTTAAGACTTGTGGATTTCAACTCCCAGAATTCCAGGGCTGGCTGGGAATTCTGGGGGTTGAAGTCCACAAGACTTAAAGTTGCCAAGTTTGAAGACGCCTGCCTTAAGCAAATCATGCTCTCTCAAATTTGGCCCACGATATGAGTAGTAGTAGTAGTAGTAGTAGTAGTAATATCAACTTACTACAGTATGCATGTATGTTATAAGGATTTAAAGTATGCACATGAAGCATTCTGAACAATTGAAAGCACTGTGTAAATGTTACCTCTAGTGAAACCTCAGTTTAAAGGATTTTAATTCAACAGAATTCAGATTCAACAGATAAAATTTCCACTACAGTTACAGTTGAATTATAACATTGTGGCATATAACATTCTATCCAGGCTAACAGATAAATGGGAATAATAGAAACTCCTTTCACCAAACTGAACCATTAACGTGAAGAAATCACTATGTATTATACTACTCCACATTTGTACTATGTTACAGTATAAGCTTTTAAAGTAAAGGTAAAGGTTCCCCCACACATGTGTGCTAGTTGTTTCCGACTCTAGGGGCCGGTGCTCATCTCCGTTTCAAAGCTGAAGAGCCAGCGCTTCTCCGAGGATGGCTCCGTGGTCATGTGGCTGGCGTGACTAGACGCCAAAGGCGCACAGAGCGCTGTTACCTTCCCACCGTAGTGGTCCCTATTTTTCTACTTGCATTTTTATGTGCTTTCGAACTGCTAGGTTGGCAGAAGCTGGGACGAGTAACAGGCGCTCACTCTGTTATGCGGCACTCGGGATTCGACCCGCCAAACTGCCGACCTTCTGCTTTTATGAACCCTTTAAAATTTATTGAAACAAACTTCACAACATCCACAAGATAAGCTAAATAGCCAATTCAACATAGCAGTTACTATTTGCCTTTCTATTATTTTATACATTGCTTTGCGATGGCAATTTACTTACCTTTCTTCTTCTGGTAATTTTAGCCAGCTAAGAAATGTTACTACTCTTTCTTCAAATGGTATTGATCTAAAGAGAAAATACCAACAGAACACAGAGACTTGCATTTGGCTTTGGGCAACTGTACAAGCCAATACAATGTTAATTCTAGTGAAACTATTAATGAGGTTAAAATAACAGCATATTCTAAAAATCCAGAAAATGGGTCATTATAGATCAGGATTTGAATATTGTAACAATTATTACTTAGATACTTTGAATCAAGCAAGTTTTATGAATTCCCATCTGCACTGCAGAAATCTGGACAGTCACTAGATGGCAGTAACTCTCTGATCATCTGAATAGCAATAGCACTTAGGATTATATACTGCTTTATACAGTGATGGAATTCAAATACCTAAACAACCAGTTCTCTTATTCGATGCAGGTCTGGGCCTCCGAGGCCTAGAACGGACTTCCGGAAGTGGCATCCACGCACTTCAGGTGGGCCGTTCTAGGCCTGGGAGGCCTCCTCCAGGCCTCTGAGGCCTAGAATGGACTTCTGGAAGCCAGCTGGTTCTCCAAATGCAGCAAAATTTAGCTACCGGTTCTGCAGAACTGGTGCAAACCAGCTGAATCTCATCACTGGCTTCATACTACTTTACATCCCTCTCTAAGCGGTTTACAGAGTGAGCATATTGCTCCCAACAATCTGGGTCCTCAATTTTATCGATCTTGGAAGGATGGAAACCTTGAGCCATTCAGAATCAAACTCCTGGAGAAGCAGTGAGTTAGCCTGCAGTACTGCATTCTAACCACTGCGCCACCACAGATCCATAATATTGTACCCTGAGGATTTTATCTAAGACAGGGGTCTTCAAACTTGGCCCTTTTATGACTTGTGGACTTCAACTCAGCATGCCTAGCTGAGGAATTCTGGGAGTTGAAGTCCACAAATCATAAAAGGGCCAAATCTGAAGACCTCTGATCTAAGAGATGCAGAAAAGAATAAGTGATGATTGGTTTGAAATAAGCCTATCATTCAGAAAAGAGTAAAAAGATATTTGCCATAACATGATTAGCTAATTAAGGCTTTCTGCCTACTATTTTTATTATAAGAAATATTTTCATGTATATCTTTGAAAACTAATTGGATTATTATGAAAATATTCAGAATATTTTAAACATCAAAATTTTCTAAAACAAGTGGGGCTATTTAAGTGCAGGAATATCTGCCTAGCATTTTCAGAGTCTTGTGCTTGGAAATGCATATTTAGGACAAGCACACAGATATAATTCTAGAAATTCTATAATTACATCAACCCTGTGTGGATGCTGTGTAGCTTTACAAGCCAATACAATGTTAATTCTAGTGAAACTATTAATGAGGTTAAAATAACTTCATAAGCCCTAAGAAGTATGTCCTTGTTTAATGGAACATCTGGAATCAATAAAACTTGTCTTTTTTGCGCAATGTAGATAGACTCAGTTACAGTGGCAATGGGTATAATATCAGAAGACCTGAAAGACCAGGTTAGGGACAGATCAAGGAGAAAATTTATCTGTGTGGTTGAAAATAATCAATCAATCAACGCACTATAAAGCTAATCCCCTTCTGTCTCTCCCCTACCACCTATGAAAAAACCTCTCAAACTATATGTAAGAAGGACATTTGGAAAGAATTACAAATTCAGAATTCTTACAGAGCCTTTCAGCAAGTTGTATAACGAAAAAAATATTGAAAGCTAATTAACTTCTCAGAATGTCATCAATACTAATCTTCAAATCTTTATACAAAAAACAGCAAATGCATCACAAAGTAATTTTTAATAAACAAGCAACTTAAAATCAGCATAATAACAAAATCAACTAAACATGCAATCCCATAGAATGTAGGGGTTCCCAACAGAACAATTAAATAAATGGAATCCATAAGATAATACAAAATTAAATGATATGCTAATGACTTAGAGCATCTACTGGAGGATTTACCGTATATACTTGAGTATAAGCCGAATTTTTCAGCCCACTTTTTGGGCTGAAAAATTCCACTTCGGCTTATACTCCAGTCAACAAAAAAACTTACCGAGGACTTGTGCGCGGCCGAGGCTTTGGTGCTTCCGGGATCACGCGCACCTCTCCCAAGCCACCGCCATCCGGAGACCTGCCGACGTTTGGGGAGGTTTGGGGAGGTGCGCGCGCACCTCCCCAAACCTCCCCAAACGTCGGCAGGTCTCCGGACCTCCGCGCCTTGCCTGCCTGCTTCTTTCCGCAGCGGAAAGAAGCAGGCAGGCAGGCCGCGGAGGAACGGAGACCTGCCGACGTTTGGGGAGGTTTGGGCGCCTCCCCAAACCTCCCCAAACGTCGGCAGGTCTCCGTTCCTCCTGCCGACGTTTGGGGAGGTTTGGGCGCCTCCCCAAACCTCCCCAAACGTCGGCAGGTCTCCGTTCCTCCGCGCAGACCTGCCGACGTTTGTGGAGGTTTGGGCGCCTCCCCAAACCTCCCCAAACGTCGGCAGGTCTCCGTTCCTCCTGCCGACGTTTGTGGAGGTTTGGGCGCCTCCCCAAACCTCCCCAAACGTCGGCAGGTCTCCGTTCCTCCGCGCAGACCTGCCGACGTTTGGGGAGGTTTGGGTGCCTCCCCAAACCTCCCCAAACGTCGGCAGGTCTCCGTTCCTCCTGCCGATGTTTGGGGAGGTTTGGGCGCCTCCCCAAACCTCCCCAAACGTCGGCAGGTCTCCGTTCCTCCTGCCGACGTTTGGGGAGGTTTGGGCGCCTCCCCAAACCTCCCCAAACGTCGGCAGGTCTCCGTTCCTCCGCGCAGACCTGCCAACGTTTGGGGAGGTTTGGGCGCCTCCCCAAATCTCCCCAAACGTCGGCAGGTCTCCGTTCCTCCGCGCAGACCTGCCGACGTTTGGGGAGGTTTGGGCGCCTCCCCAAACCTCCCCAAACGTCGGCAGGTCTCCGTTCCTCCTGCCGACGTTTGGGGAGGTTTGGGCGCCTCCCCAAACCTCCCCAAACGTCGGCAGGTCTCCGTTCCTCCGCGCAGACCTGCCGACGTTTGGGGAGGTTTGGGCGCCTCCCCAAACCTCCCCAAACGTCGGCAGGTCTCCGTTCCTCCTGCTGACGTTTGGGGAGGTTTGGGCGCCTCCCCAAACGTCGGCAGGTCTCCGTTCCTCCGCGCAGACCTGCCGACGTTTGGGGAGGTTTGGGCGCCTCCCCAAACCTCCCCAAACGTCGGCAGGTCTCCGTTCCTCCTGCCGATGTTTGGGGAGGTTTGGGCGCCTCCCCAAACCTCCCCAAACGTCGGCAGGTCTCCGTTCCTCCGCGCAGACCTGCCGACGTTTGGGGAGGTTTGGGTGCCTCCCCAAACCTCCCCAAACGTCGGCAGGTCTCCGTTCCTCCTGCCGATGTTTGGGGAGGTTTGGGCGCCTCCCCAAACCTCCCCAAACGTCGGCAGGTCTCCGTTCCTCCTGCCGACGTTTGGGGAGGTTTGGGCGCCTCCCCAAACCTCCCCAAACGTCGGCAGGTCTCCGTTCCTCCGCGCAGACCTGCCGACGTTTGGGGAGGTTTGGGCGCCTCCCCAAACCTCCCCAAACGTCGGCAGGTCTCCGTTCCTCCTGCCGACGTTTGGGGAGGTTTGGGCGCCTCCCCAAACGTCGGCAGGTCTCCGTTCCTCCGCGCAGACCTGCCGACGTTTGGGGAGGTTTGGGCGCCTCCCCAAACCTCCCCAAACGTCGGCAGGTCTCCGTTCCTCCTGCCGACGTTTGGGGAGGTTTGGGCGCCTCCCCAAACCTCCCCAAACGTCGGCAGGTCTCCGTTCCTCCGCGCAGACCTGCCGACGTTTGGGGAGGTTTGGGCGCCTCCCCAAACCTCCCCAAACATCGGCAGGTCTCCGTTCCTCCTGCCGACATTTGGGGAGGTTTGGGCGCCTCCCCAAACCTCCCCAAACGTCAGCAGGTCTCCGTTCCTCCGCGCCCTGCCTGCCTGCTTCTTTCCGCTGTGGAAAGAAGCAGGCAGGCAGGGCGCGGAGGTCCGGAGACCTGCCGACGTTTGGGGAGGTTTGGGGAGGTGCGCGCGCACCTCCCCAAACCTCCCCAAACTTTGGCAGGTCTCCAGACGGCGGCGGCTTGGGAGAGGTGCGCGCGATCCTGGAAGCACCGAAGCCTCGGCCGCGCGCAAGTCCTCGGTAAGCTCCGGGCGGTCACTTGCTTCGCGTCTCCTGACGGAAGGGGGGGCGACTGGAGCGGGTGTGTTTCCTCGCCTGCTGGGCGCCGCGATTTGCCCGGGGAACGCGCGGGCCCCGAATGGCAGCGTGGAGCGAGGAAGCGGACAGCCAGGGCTTCCCCGACAGCCGCGGCCACACAGGGTATTCCTGTGTATTCAGGCTTGCAAAATGGCGGATCGAGCCTCTGCTGGTGGCAGCGGCTTGCAGAACGGCGGATCGGCTTATACTCGAGTCAATAACTTTTTCCAGTTTTTGGGGGTGAAATTGGGGGTCTCGGCTTATACTCGAGTCGGCTTATACTCAAGTATATATGGTATTATGTGCTTAAAATTTACCCACAGATTTTCTTTGAAGAAGGTTCTCAACCTTATCAA
>NC_139512.1:263269776-263317276 GCF_947247035.1 Vipera ursinii | reverse complement strand
CCTTGTGTGAATTTCCTTTTCAAATGAACCAATAGTCCTAGAAGTTCACATACTTGTGCCTATGTATAGGAAAGGTTTGTGTGTGTGTGTGTGTGTGTGCGCGTGCGTGTGCGCACACTCCTGGAGAGGAAAGCCATGGCAAATCTAGACAGCACACTAAAAAGCAGAGACATCACCCTGCCAACAAAAGTGCGTATAGTCAAGGCTATGGTCTTCTCAGTTGCAATGTATGGCTGTGAAAGTTGGACCATAAGAAAGGCTGAGCACCAAAGAATTGAGGCCTTTGTACTGTGGTGCTGGAGAAGACTCTGGGAGTCCCTTGGACTGCAAGGTGATCAAACCAGTCAGTCCTAGAGGAGAAGAGCCTGTGGCCTAGAAATTAATACAGCTGCCTAACATGCAAGTAGCCCAGGTTCAAATCTCAGAAGGGTATGGCTGGCTGATGAGAGTCAAAAAGCTCGATATAGCTATATCAGTCTCCCTTTAACTTTTTGTTGGAAATCCAAATTTAACACATATATATGTATCCAATTTTTTAAATACTTCTGTATCTGTTAACTAAAATTATGTTTTATCTACTGTGTTCACATGAAGGTAGTAATAATCTAATACATTTCATCTTCTGTTTAATAATACAGGTAGTCCTCAACTATTCTATTCTATTCTATTCTATTCTATTCTATTCTATTCTATTCTATTCTATTCTATTCTATTCTATTCTATTCTATTCTATTCTATTCTATTCTACAACCAGCACTTCAATCAGCAATGAAGCATCTTCACTGTTTAAGGCAGCAAGATCTGCCATTCAAAGTAAAGGACAAAGGAATTCTCTTGGGTACCTTTAAATTCTTGGTTTGGTATAAAGTAGCTCAAGAGATTGTGGCCCATTGACAAGAAATTCAACGTTTCTTTTAACACAGATCCTGGTATGCCAGAAATATTGTTATTTCTGGCTTGTAGCTCCCTATGCTTTTGAGCATCACTGCAAGTGGTTGAAAAAAAATATCATGCAGAAAAGCATATAAATGCATATGTCAGTGAACAACCATGTCTATGCATATTACTTGTAGCAAAAAGTCAGCAAAAGCACGGGTTGCCTAAAATTTGCCTATATCTATGTACTGCAGGGTCAGATCAGGTCAGAGAGTTCATTTGGGTTCATTAGATTCCCTGTTCTGCATCTCTTGAATTCTGCTACAATATTTTAACATGAAAGATGTAAAATTAAATGGAAAGCTGACAAGCTGCACAACAGAGCACCTGTCTCTATCATGTTTTACTTACAAGAACATCAATGCTCTATAGCAGTGTTTCTCAACTTTGTCAACTGTCTGGAGAATTCTGGGAATTGAAGTCCACACATCTTCACATTGCCAAGGCTGAGAAACAACACTGCTCTAAAGCACACTTTTGGGAGCATCTTACTAATTTGTGTGGTAATAAGGTGGAAACCATTTCATTATAATGTGTCCAATTTCTCAAAAGGAGGCTATACCTCATTCATATCTTTTAAAGAAAGAATTGAAATTATGTTGAATTACTTGAGAAAAGTTTTTTTTTATTTCTTTGTGTATTAATGGTGTTAATCTTATGGCTAAAATTGACTATGCTATATATTAATGTAAGGGACACAGTGGCTCAGTGGGTTAGGACACTGAGGTTGTCGATCAGAAGGTGGCCAGTTTGGCGGGTTGAATCCCGAGTGCCGCGTAACAGAGTGAGCACCTGTTACTCGTCCCAGCTTCTGCCCACCTAGCAGTTCGAAAGCACGTAAAAATGCAAGTAGAAAAATAGGGATCACTACGGTGGGAAGGTAACAGCGTTCCGTGCGCCTTTGGCATCTAGTCATGCCGGCCACATGACCATGGAGACGTCCTCGGACAAGCGCTGGCTCTTCGGTTTTGAAACAGAGATGAGCACCGGCCCCTAGAGTTGGAAATGACTAGCACGCATGTGCGGGGGAACCTTTACCTTTACCTATATATTAATATAAAAAGTACTGTTGTGATGTGTTTGTAGAAATAATTCCTTAAGCATTTGGGTGAAGGCTCTACCCCAGAAGGTTATCATTCCATCATTATAATTTTCTCAGCCTTGTTTTGAAAGTTGATAGGGCAGAGTTTTGGATAGGTTGTTAATGTAGTACTTCCCAGCACAAACGCATGCCAAAATGCAATGCATGCGGAATTTATCATGTTTTATTACCAAATCAGAAGACTTGAAAGCACCCCTTGGACACCCACTTGCAGTGGGAGAGCTCCATCTTTGATGGGATGCTTTCGTTTGTTGAGAGCTTGATGGCTTCCCTTTCCGGATGTACACCTGCCTGCTCAGTTCACATCGTTTACCAGCAAATCCGGATTTACAAATACATCTCCCTGACACATCACAGTTCAAGGACATAGATCCTACTGGACTGCAGCCACATGGAATGCAGAACTGCTTTTCTGGAGCCCAAAAGTAAGTGGACTTTCAAAGAGAAATAAGGGAGGAAAACAAGTTAAGAAGTGAATGTACAAGAAATATCAGAACAGTAGATAACTTGAGAATAAAAGCAAGAAATACCAAAGCATTAATATTTGTAGAGCTAAATCTCAGGGCAAATCATATTACTATTATAGCATGTTTTCTGTACCTCAAGCCTTCATTTTTATTTATAAAACCAAACAAATGATGCTATGAATAATTTCCAGTAAGAGTTTTTTTCTTTTACATTACATGCAATACAGTAAGAGGCTTCCCTCTTTGGCAGAACTATTTGACAAGTATTAGTAAGATTTCAGGAAATCATATTTTTGCTGCTTAAAAAAATTCTGGAATATTGATCGATTCCTCCTTGCACTTCCAGCCTGTTCAGTTTTAAACAACCATACAGGAGATGGGGACAAATGTCTAATAGAAATCAACATTGATATTCCCTAAAACTCTCATGCTTTATAATTAGTCTCTAAACTAATCATAATTATATGATAATTACTTTCTAAACTAATTACCTATTTATTAGCTTCAGGATATACTTGGTTGTTTGCCGTAGCTATTTTACAATATTCTGTTCTAAATGCTTCAAGGCCTAATATAAAGAGCTTTAAGCATTTATATAATCATGAGAAAAAAATATAAGTACTGTATATCATTATGATCAAGATGTAAGAGTTCTAGACATCTTCATTGATAAGAAGCATATCAGTAATTTAATGTTAAACACTTAATGAACTTTGTGCTCATCACTGTATTGCCAGGATTCAAAAAGGCATTGGAGTTATTCCTTATTCTTATTTCCTTATTTATTCTCCATTTTTGTATCTGGGAAAAGCAGATTAGATCAAATGATACGTTTTATATAGTTTAAATAGTATAAACTCTAAAATCTTCTCAGCAAATATTTTCTAAGAGCACCAGATGAAAGCTGAGGCATGTAAATACATTTTATATATACGTAGAGCTATATAGCATTTTATATATTTTATATATCAACACAGACATCTCCACGGCACAGTTCTGCTGAAAGTGCAAATATCAGCTTTTAACTCATGTCACAGGTCAACGGCTGGAGAATCTGGGATGCTCACCATTGTTTATATGGTTAATTACAATACATGGAAAGGCTGTTGCTATAAAGGAAAGATACATAAGATTGCATAGTTAGCATTTCCCTCCATCATAGTGCATTATGGATGAATGATATTCCATCTCATAAAAAAAATAAAAAATATATTTTTATCACATCACAGAGAAAAAGATATCTGTCCGTTCAGCTACTTGAACATTTTAAAAACAAGTGAACTCTTATGTCAATATTTTTAATGAAAATTATTCCTTGCCCTTTTGAGAACATAAATAAAATAATAATGATATATTTATTTTGTTTTAGATTCTAAAAGTGGATAGATTTTGTGCCCCAGAATAACATAATTTATTTAGCAAACAAAATTGTTCCAGAAACACAATGAAGGTGAAGATATTAAGACTGAAAAGAAAGTCACATAACGTAACTTGCTATGTGTCTAAAAGTACCAATGACATTTTGTGGATATAGAAATGTTCTTCTATTCCATAAATGATGAGAAATAGAACAACTAAGTCTAGATCAGATTCTGGTGTCTTACCTTACACTGATTACACTGACGTCCCAGAACATTGGGCTTGCAATGACATTGTCCAGTCTTATAGTCACAGACTTCTGAAAATGAGCCATTGATATTGCAGCTGCAGGCTTGAGGTAGACAAAAACAAGTTGGATTCAGCTGATGATGAACATCCATAGCATAAATATGCATAGAACTGTATACATAAACATTTGCTGGCAATCTTTTACAAGAGTTTAGTCATCTAGCTCCTGTAACATTTAAAATTATCTTACAATCATGAACAGAAGGCTAGAAAAGATCAACTTCTGGGGCAGGGGAGGTTCATAAATTACAAATCAATTCCTGATTTATAATTTACAGCCTGTCATCCAGCTAATCACAGTTCTTATACAAGTAAAAGAATACTAGAATACTTAGCAAGGGAATAGAGGAACATTCTTTTCTCCTATTTATCATCTTTTAAAAGCTGAAGAAGCAGAACTAACCCATAAAGACACAATTCTTTATTTACCAGTAGTTTCCCAGTTATTTTTTTAAAAAACCCTAACAAATTAAGTCAATAATCTGATGTCTACACAAACTAATGACTCCTTTGTTTCAGACCCTATGATGGCCTTATACTGTACAACTTGTAATTTATTCAGTTTAATAAAGCACCCACCATTTGTGGCAGCCCAATATATGTTCTTGTTTTTCCTGAATTCCAGTGGAAGAAGAGAGGACTGTCAAATAATATTAAAGTACAAATATGTTTTTCAGTGTCAGCATTTGTAAGATGTTTGTACTTCAGCTCCCAGAATTCTCCAACCATTAGGTTGGGGAATTCTGGGAGCTGAAGTACAAACATCTTAAAATAGCTGAAGTTGGAAAATGCTAGTGGAGTACTTTTACATTCATGGTGGCAAATGATAATTTGTATTAGCCTGACCTATGGATTTCCTTATACAGTTCAAAAAACTGTATAATATTTCAGTTTTTTTAAAGTATTAAATGGAGCATAAAGACCTTTCAGGTTCACTAAAGACCTTTTCACCTTACTTTTTGTCCCTTGAGTAGGTCTAGTTCTCAGAATAAGATTCTTCCTTATTCCTTATCTCATTCCAAATGTTACATATGCATATTATAAGAGACAGTATTTCTTAAAATGAATCCCCAAAATATTATCCCCTTAAAAAACCTGACCTTTGAAAATTGGCAAAAAATTGGCTGTTTTTGTACAGATAACATAATATATCAGTCAGTCAGGATGTGGAATCAGGAGGTTGATTATTTATAGATCATTTTTCTTATGAAATTCAAAGCAATGAAAAATATAATGACTATATATGGTTGGATGTAGGTGATTAGTTCAGCTGATATAAATGAATATGTTTCCATATATACTCATGAGTCATGGATAATTTGAGAATTTTAGATGGTAAAATACACACTCCAAATTGGGTATGGCTTATCCTGGTGGGTTTATCCATGAGTATATATGATAATACTTATTTCAATTACCATATATTCCATATATACTTGCAAATAAGCCCATGCATGGATAAACTGACCACTGAATTTTGAACCAAAGTTCCATGAAAAATGGGTAATCCATACATTACCTAAAGATAAGTCAACTGACAAAATTAAAGCTACTTGTACATCTGTAACTGTATCTGTAAAACAACTCCTTATACATCTGAATCTGTGAAAAATGTTAAGTACTTTGACTGTGACTCAAGAAGCATTATGCAATGAAGGCCACTACAATTCCATCTATAGTTTGATTTTTCAAATTCAGGGTTTTTATGTTGGTATTGTTAACAAATACGTCATCAGACATGCTAGTGAATTCTTAATAAACTCTTATTTTAGTCTGAATGTGTTAGAATGTTGTTTGTGCTCAGAACCTAAGCAGAGTCAGACTTGTTTGGGAGTTGGATGACCCCTACCTCCCAAATATCTTAAGAGCTGTAGACTAGAGACAGAGACAATGAAGAACATAACACAAACTACTTGTCTGCATGCTAGGAAATGCATACATGTAAAATGGGTATTTTAATTATGGAAACAGGAATGAGGAATAGGAATGTTTTTTCAACAGATCTGCAACTTTCCAGAAATGGTCAAGAGCAAACATGAGGGAAGAGGTGACAAAAGAACACAGTAAGAGAGCTCATGTTCAGACAACAGCTGTGGTTGCAAGTATGATCAAGGGAAAACTTAATGATGGACACATGAGAATATCACAGAAACAAATATAGGCAAAGGTGAGTATCTCTAGGGTTTTGTTTTATTTTCTAGACTTTGTAAAACTTTAAAAGGTAACTGAAAAAAGGAACTGATTTCATAGAAGTCATATCGGGAAGTGTCATTCTCAATCATTTTGTCTGTTATAAAGGTAAAGGTAAAGGTTCCCCTGCACATGCGTGCTAGTCGTTTCCGACTCTAGGGGCCGGTGCTCATCTCCGTTTCATAGCCGAAGAGCCAGCGCTTGTCCGAGGACGTCTCCGTGGTCATGTGGCCGGCATGACTAGACGCCAAAGGCGCACGGAATGCTCTTACCTTCCCACCGGAGTGGTCCCTATTTTTCTACTTGCATTTTTACATGCTTTCGAACTGCTAGGTTGGCAGAAGCTGGGACCAGTAACAGGCGCTCACTCTGCTACGCGGCACTCGGGATTCGACCCGCCAAACTGCCGACCTTCTGATCGACAAGTTCAGCGTCCTAACCCACTGAGCCACCGCATCCCCTCTTTGTCTGTTATAGAACTTCACAACTATTTATTCAGAGCATGTGATCAGCAAATTGCTCCAAATTTCCTGCTATCTTCTGAGCCCTTTTATAGATTAGCCAACAACTACAGTTCAGGCAAGGATTAGTGGTACTTTATTTTTTTCAAATTCAATTCCATCTAGTTTCCCATTTTTAAAATTTAACTTCATTCTACCCACTTATGCATTAGAATGTGATTGGTTTAAAGTAATGTTTAAATATTTTTATTGTATCATCTATTCTAGTAAATCATGCCATTCCCTGCAAAACCTTTAGCATTAAATTTTTCACTACCTGGCAAGACACTTAAAAGCAGTGAAGTGGTTCCATCCTCTCAAAGATTTGGCACCAATACTTAAGTTTATCCTAAATCACCTAGGGTCGCTTCCAAAGCAGGCATGCTAATCTTTGAAAGGAATTACTTACTTCAAATACCAGTTTTACACTATTGCAATAATCAGAGAAATTACCCCAGCTCCTCAAACTCTGGCATAGAAACATGACATATAACAGAATACATCACACCTCTCTTCCTCACAAAGATATACTTTAATTGTGATTAATTTTATGGGGGTGATTCATTCCCAAACACTTTTCTAAAAATAGAGGAAGCCAGCTTTTATATATGTGCAAAGATATATTCATGTATAATGTTTTATTTGTGTTTTTTAACTTCCTTTGTCTTATTGCAGGGGGCACTTCCCAAAAGGGATTCAAATACGGTACTATAAAGAAAGGGGGAATAAAGGCTGTGGTCCACACACAAATAATATTCAATTAGATATAATAACTCTCCGTGACAGAAAGAAAGTAAAAAACTCACAGAAACTGAAGTACAGAGGAATAGAAGAGTAAGGGTCACATCTCTAAAAGGAACATTATACTGATGGCATTGTGTAAACAAACCAACAAATCATGACCGCTAGGCAATTAACAGGCCATTGAGTGTGTGGGGGTAACCAACCAGACAATCTGAATGGCTCTATTTTGTGTAATATGAATGTACTGTAGGTAATACTATGCAAATAAATGCACGTTCTTTTTGACACACTCATGAGATGTGCCTACAGGGAATGAATGCATTTTGACAGGAAAAGCAAGTTTCTAGGACTTACGTTGACATTTCTTTACATCAAGAGCATCTCCGAAATACCCGTCAGCACACTTCTCACAGTACTGGCCTGTTGTACCTGGCTTACATTTAAGACAAGCTCCAGACAACCTGTCACAGCTGCCAGGAATGGAGAAGTCAAGATTGTCATTACATTGGCAAGGCTGGCACAATCCCCCTGGTTTTGAAGGTTGTCCAAAATAGCCTTCTGCACACCTAGGGAGAAATACAGATCAGTTCTAGCATTTACTTCAGCCTGTTGGCATTAAGCAATGATTACAGTTTTGTTGTCCTTAGGAATAACTAACAATAGCTGGATTTGGATAATCTGAGGATTTCCAGACCCTCTTTCCTCATTTAAAAACAAACAAACAACAATAATAATAACAACAACAGATTATTGCAAAAATATTGCCAGCTATGCTTTGTGTTAGATAATAATGTGAAAGGAGGGAAATAAGAAGGGGCTATGCTGTAAGAAGTAAGGATGAACAAAATCATAGTCAGAAATACCATCTTTGCATTGAAATTTACATAACACCATATGGGTACCATGTACAAGGACACGATAGCATAAGTTACTTAGAAAACTGCTATTCTCCTCCTCAACATAAAAATCCCTGTTTATGATGGAACCTAATAAACGTTACAAACTGACAAGGAAGTAGAGTATATGCACAATAAATCTATATCTCTATTCATAATAAAGACTGTTTCTGAATTATACATGTATGCAAATGCAATGCCTTATTCTGAATATGTTTAGGATAGTAGCCAAAACTCTCTGTGGACTACTACCACAAAATAGGCATGTCTGTAATGTTTAGAAGGATACAGGAAAATGTTAACGACCAGGTCATATGAATCCTGTCCAGTGAACAGTTTCAAAGAAGGTTGATAGGGCAGAAGAGAAATGGCTCCATAAGACTATAGTCTTAATGACTTGTAATATATAACAACACACAGTTAGAAACTCAGTCCTATGCTTAGAGCCTTAGTCTGCTTCTTTTGTCTTAAATTGCATAGAAGCATAGAACAAAAGTTCCCATGTGGCCAATGCAATATGATTGCTGAAAGTATATTGAAACAATACAGATTCCTCCAATTAATACTCATTATTCTCTTTGCTTATTTTTGTTACTTTTTATTTTTCCATTAGGCTTTGTCTTTCATCTGATAATGCCAAAGCCTATTGTAATAACAGCACCCCAAGGATGTGTGCAATGCATGAACTTCTAATCATAACTAACTCTTCAACAAATGACAATCCACTTATATTCCTCTTTGGCACTTTACTACCTAAATTTAATACAAACTTTTGTCTCTTGGCATTCTACCAATGTGTCTAGATGCTTATTCAAGCATTCCACTGGAGCAAACTTTTCTAACAAGAGATCCTGCCTTGGCACCTTCCAGTTTAACTTGGGAAGTGGAAGCATTAAAGTAAAGTTCTCCTTACCCCTCAGCATCTATCTTGCCTAGCTAAAGACATAATTTACTAACCATTTTATTTTCCTTTTCAGTCTACTATGCCAACATTCATGGGGGAAAAAATCATGTAGAAAATGAAGTGTGTGATATTAGCAGAAAAAAATATGGTACTGTGTTAGGATGCTTATGAGGAGAGAAAACACAGGAACTTAGAAGGGGATGCAGATATAGTTATAAAAAGATATTGTTCATATTTTTCTAGTTTCTTAGCATTAGTTCCATCAAGAGCAATCCTAATCTAGGTAGAAAATATATGTTTTCTCTGACAACTCTAAAGTCATTCCATTTCTAAAGTTCATGTCGTGACTTTTAAATTAAAGGACTTTTAAGTTAAAGGACTCAGCATTAATTCACAAAGAATCCGATTAATCTATTCAGAATGGATAATAATTATTCCACATGAATGAAAGAAAATGGTTGAGCTGCATATGCTGATTCCTGAAATAACTGAACAGTAGTCACTGAAAGAGAGCAGCAAGATCCAATTTTGCTTGCTTTTTTTTGAACACCATAGCTTAAGAAAAGCTATAGAAAATAAACCTAAGCAAGGACTGCTGGATGTGGACCTGTGAGGCCCTTTGGGCCTAAAAGGTGATGCAAGTTGCAACTCAGTTTCCCTCAGGGAAGTGCTTTGCATTTGTTTTACACACTTTTAGAGGCCTCTTCCAGATTTTGAAAATACCAGAAAAAGCCTCTGAAATTGCTCCTCCACAGATCAAAGAGAAGCAAAATCCCTGCTTCACTCTTAGAAATGAGAAAATTGTACTGCTTCACAAGTGGGTTTACTCAAACCTGGGTGGGAAAGGAATACAGAATACAGAATACTGAGTACAGAATAACAGAATTGGAAGGGACCTTGGAGGTCTTCAAGTCCAACCGCCTGCTCAAGTAAGAGACCCTATATCATTTCAGAAAGTCTCTTCTTAAAAGCCTCCAATGATGAAGCACCCACATTTAAAGGCAAGCCGTTCCACTAGTTAATTGTTCTCATTGTTAGGAAGTTTCTTCTTAGTTCTAGGTTGCTTCTCCCCTTGATTAGTTTCCATCCATTGTTTATTGTCTTGTCTTGCCTTCTGGTGCTTTGGAAAATAGGGGACAGTAACTTCAAAGCGTTCCGTGCGCCTTTGGCGTCTAGTCATGCCGGCCACATGACCACGGAGACGTCCTCGGACAAACGCTGGCTCTTCAGCTTTGAAACAGAGATGAGCACTGGCCCCTAGAGTCGGAAACGACTAGCACACATGTGCGGGAGAACCTTTACCTTTACCTTTAACTTCAAAGTGTAGGTGTAGATGTAAAAAAGATCCACAACAATATTTTGTTTGTAATTTATAAGTAGTCTTTGCTTAGTGACCAGTCACTTAGTGACCATTTTAAGTTTCATTGGACACCTCCCCCCCGAAAAGGTACTTATGACCTGGATTTGAAGTTCTGATGTCTGCCCCCCTGTGGTCACATGATTGCATTTTGAGCAATCAGCAATCAGCCTGCATTTACAGCCATTTGCAGTGTCCAGGGGTCATATGGCTGTGATTTACGGGTGTTTTTTTGCTAGAAACTGGTGTTTGTTTCCATTTTCTGGTTAAAAAAAGAGTCCATTGTAAACAACAGGTTCACTTAACAACCATGGCATTTGCTTTGACTGCTGCAAAAAATAATTTCATAAAATAGGGTTGGTCACATGATTACCCGTTTAACAACTGGCACAACATGCCAGAATTTTGTTGGAACTGTCTCATTTATCGGAACTGGCCTCAATTCTGGTTTTAAGTGAAGGACTTCCTCTACCACAGTCACTTCCAGGTTTTTCTCCATTTTCTGCTAACTTTTCCTGCTTCAGAAATTTCTGAAAGTTTCTTGTTTTTCTTACATTAAAATAAAATCATGTCAGTGGTTTCTGGTTCTTCCTGAAATAAATTCCCATTCGTTATCTTTGAGAGCTTCTAAATTCAAAAGTCTCAAACTTTGCTGAACATGCACTGGCCCGTTCATCTCCAGCTCATCTACAACACCTCAGATGTTCTTGATGAGATATGAGAGTTGAACTACAGCAAAGGGATGGGGAGAAGAAGAAGAGAGGGGGAAAAAGAGACAGAAAGAGAGAGACAGTATCCCAAGTGCAGGCCTTAGGGTATAAACATGAATGTAACAAGGAGTCTGTTGAGAGAAAAGGATGGCAAAAAAGACAGAATCATTCCACATTTACCAAAGGACAAATGACATCAACTTAGGAAACAACGAGGAAATAGTTACAGAACATAAAAGAACATCTGGAATATGAAGTGATGGTCTTTTTTTTAAAGGGTAAAGACAAAAAAAGATGAAGCAGCAGCAGAAGAAATAGGCAACTGTCACTCCAGGTAAACACACATAAAGGTAGCCTGGTAATGTATAAGGATTTGGCAAGGGGGAAAAAGACACTCATAAAATCAGTACAAGCACTGAAGAGAAATCATTATGGTTCCAAGGCAAAATTAATGAAGAACATTTCGTGATAATTTCTAAATTAGTTAGTTTAATAGCTAAACATGACAGAGGAGTACTGGCATGCTAAAACCTGAAGAGATTCCATGCAAATTCTGAAATGATTACTCACTCTCATTTAATAGCTTCTATAGAAAGCTTTCTAAATACACAAATGCAATTGCTTTGAGCATTTTTATGCAATTTGTAACTATTAAAAAAGCACTTATGCAGATTCATTTCTAGCTTTCCATGGATGGTACTTGCAGATGGAAATCACAGTGACCTCTACATTGACCAACTATAAGTAAGTACTTTTCAGCTGATTTGGTTCTTACATTTATTAGCTTCATGTCTCTCGGGTTTGAGAGGCCAGCAGAAAGGAAAGATAGATAGAAATAGCATTCAGAAGTCACAGCAACAGTGGTAAGTGAGTGAATATGTAAGTCCTCTTTGTGGCAGATGGATTAGGCGAAATATATAGTACAATATATGCTGAATCCTTTGATTCAATTCCCAATCTGAATGCAACAGATTGCATTCTGTTAATTGAATATTCTTTCTAAAAATTTCCACATTGTTATATTGAAGGAACATTTTATATTTGTTTGTATTTCTTTATATAAATTGTAATTCCTCAAATTCCACATACTACAGCAGTAGGTGTTTTAGTGCAGCAGTCCCCAATCTTTCCACCTTGGTGGCCTGGCCTGGCATGTGGGATGGTGGTGGTGTGAGTGGTGGGTGCACATGCACAGCTCTATTGGTTCGAGCGGTGGGTGTGCGCACCCTCCTCTCATGCAAATGGAGCCCCGCGCATGAGCAGAGGGCCCTTGTGCTCGTGTGCAAAGCTCCACTCATGTGAATGGAGCTTTGCCTGTGATCACTCTCTGCTTGTGCACGAGCACAAGCACCCTCCACTGAAGCGCCCTCTGCTTGCATGAGTGGAACTTCACATGGCACTATTTCAAGCAGGCTGCAGCCCAGTAGTGGGACACGGCCCAGGGGCTGGGGACCCCTATTCTAGTGCGATATTTCCCAACCCTGGCAGCTTTAAGATGTGTAGACGTCAACTCCTCATGCTGGATGGGGAATTCTTGAAGCTGAAATTCACACAACTTAAAGCTGCCAAGCTTAAGAAACACTGTCCTAATGCATACTTATTTGTGCCCTTTAAAAACAACAACCGTGGTTTACCATTTAAATATATGTAGAGATTCTATGCATGTCCTGATCTTTCTCCTTATAAGCTAGTTTTATGGAAACTGTGGAATTTCAATAATGAGAAGTATGAAAAAGAATACAGGACAGAGTGAGAAAAAAATGCACACGATTGTTGCAAGAAATAATAAAAGATAATATACACGAATAAAAGATAGTTGGGAAGAACTATAGCAAAGGACAATTAAAAGAGGTAGAGAAGATGTAAAACAATTTTGATAGAAACATAAAATTATTTGGAAGTAAGACTAGAGGTCCAAACAAGCAGCTTTTACTAGAGCAAAGAGAATTGAAAATAAAAGTGAAGAAAATATTTGGGATGAAATTGAAATGACACAGTGCTGCAAGGAGTATTTTTTTTTAAAAAAAGCATGAGAATGACTTCAATATGTTGAAGACCTGAAACAAATGTTAATATCAAAGCTAAAATAAATGATGACCTCAAAGTCATAAATGCTGTGGTGATCTTGGGAACTAGTAAAGTTGCAGGCATAGATGATATAACTATTAAAATCTCAATGTGGTTTGCTTAAGAAGTGGTTGTGCAACATGTTCAATGAATGATGCACGTATCTCTACCTGACTTTCAGAAGAACCTGTCATTGTTCTGCTATACAAAAGAAAAGGTAGGAAGAATGAATGCAGAATGACAGAGAAATTAGTTTGCTAAACGTGTTTGGGAAGTTTTTGGCATAATTTTAATCCAAAGGATGTGTGAAGACAGTGATGAGAGAATACAATGAGAAGATGATGACAAAATGTGAAAAGGGTAGCTTTAGCCAGGCAAGGGTTGAGTAGATTATTTTATGCTTGTCAATTTAAAGAAAGTATATGATAAACTGAATAGATTTGAGTTATGGAACATTTTTTAAAAAGTTGGTTGCCCAATGTAATTAAAATGATATATGATGTAAATAAAACAGTCTGAGAATGCTTAGTAAATGGTTCAGCACTGAGGAAAGAGTAAGACAAGGATTGTAATGGCTGTTGAATATGTTGATGCATGAAAGTATGCAGAATACTTGCAACATTATACTTATGGTGTAACAGATAAAAATGTATGTGTGTGTATGCATGTTTGTACAGTAAAACTACGCCTTGTTTTTGTTCAGAACCTGAATAATTTGCAGCAAGGAATAGATTCTGTGATGCAACAAGAAGTAGAAATCTGAAAATTAATGAATCAAAATCTGAAGCAGTTTTACACAATAATATTTCTTTACAAATAAGAATTAATTCAAGAAAAAATAGTTTGAAGAAAGAAGGTTGACCAAAAATGTTAAAAGAAATAAATTTTTAGGTTAATTATATGCCTTTGCTTGAGAAACCAGAGAGTGATTTGAAATGGAATGATTTGCAGGTATGAAGATTAATCTCAATATAAGCAGTTGCACAGCACAAACAGTAATGTCAGCAGGATATGGTGAACTCTGTGGCAGGGCACAGTTTTTTATAAATGCCATATAGCTCTTAAATTATGGTAATGGAGAAATGATATAGATCATAATAATCAACACACACACAGAGAGAGAGAAATATGGCTCAGAGTAGAAAAGATCTGTGTACATTCTCATCCCTAAAAAAAATAGATATAAAGGGATATAAGAACTTAGTTCTAATAGCACATGCCAGCAAGATTCTGTTGGAAATTTTAAAGCCCTATATATAGAGAAGTGCAATAGAGCAAGTGGGTGTCAGAAATAACAGGGGAATATGAGAACTTATAGCTAATATTAGATGGTTGATTGAAATAGTAACAGAATATTAAAAAGAACACTACTTCAGTATGACAGAATACTTTAAAGCTTTTGATTGTGTTGATAATTCAAGATTTAGGAAGCCTTTCAAAGTAAAAGCATACTCCAGCTTTTAATTAATCAGATATGAAATTTCTACAATAATTAGGAAGACACATTTAATAACATGAAAATATTTAACATCAGAAAAGCAGACAAAGAGGGCTGTATTCTATCACCACACTTGTTCAATCTGTATATTGAAGACATAATATAGACTTCAAGGACAGAAAAACTAAAACTTGGGGTTGAAATTGATAGAAGGGGTGTAAATAAGACACATGTGGACACTATGTTGGCTGTAGAAATTAAAGAAGACCTAAGAACAAACATACTAGAAATAAAACAGGAGATTAAATACAGGGCTTTCACTCAACATGAACAAAACTAAAAGTATATCAACAAGAACATCAAGAGTAAACAATGGCAGAAGTAGTTAGCAGTTACAATTATCTTGGCTCCACAATTGATGAAGATAATGAGTATGTAAAAAAGATTGAAAAAAATAAGAAAGGTCAAAACGGTATTGAAGGGCCTAGACAAATTCTTGAAAGATGGAGACATTTCAATCAAAGAAAAGTCAGACTAGACCAGGGGTCAGCAACCTGAAACAGTGAAAGAGCCACTCAGAACCGGTTCCCTCACAAAAGGAAAAACTGGGAGCTGCAAAAAATGTGTGCACATGCGCGTACATGCACACATGCGCAGAACAGGGTTTGACTGAAGAGTGGAGCCAAGGCGAGATATGCACCTACCCTGCATATTTGAATTGATTGGTTGAACTTTTTTAGTCCCACTTTTTTTTTTTGACTGCACATGGCAGAGGACTGGGAGCCGCAGGAGACGGCTGAAAGAGCCGCATGCGGCTCTGGAGCCGTGGGTTGCAGACCTGTGGACTAGACAATTCAATTATATTCCTATTATAAAATACAGATGATAGGGATGGACTCTGCACAAGAGCAAGAGGAATAAGAATGGCTCCTCTCAGGTATGGTGCTGGAGAAAGCTGTTTCATATTCCTTGGGCAGCTGAGAAAAACCAATCTTCAGAACTAGAAGACATCAAGGTAGAATCTTCACAGGAAGCAAGTATCATGAAGCTAAAACTAAACATCAGGAGACCCGATTCATCTATGAAAAATATGATGGTACCATGCTAGGTAAAGTGGGTAAAAGGAGAAGAAACAGCTAAGACACATGAATATTTTTTATCTGTTAAATTTATTTGCTGAAAGACTACTCTTTCAGCAATAAAAACAAAAACAGAAGAGTAAACATAACAGTATCAAAGTAATGAGACAATAAAGGTAAACAATGGAATATACAATGCAGGTACAGTAACATGAGATTAAAAATGGGTGGAGGGAAGCCAGGAGTGCAGGAGGGAGGTGGGTCTTGCTATTAGGCTAGTAGCCAACTCCAGTGTAGTCCTCCTCTCCCATTGGGTCTCCAGGCCAGCTTACACAGCTAGAATAGACGAAGTGCTGGAAACCCTCAAAATCCATCTGCAAAAATTGCATGAGCTGAGAGACAGAATAGCTTGGCGACCATTCATCCAGAGTCACCAGGAATCAGCTACAATTCAACACAGCAAAAATATGGGATTTTAAAGTATAAGTAACAGAAAGCTAAAAAGAGGAAATTGCCTGCAATTCATACTCTCCCTTCGAATCGTGCCTGCCTTCTATTGACTTTTAATTGTCATAATTTTGAAAACATTTCACACAACTTACTTCAAGGAAAGAACAACAAAAAATGAATGAAGTGAAAGATGTACAGTTTTCACGATTGACTGCCAAATGTCTACATTTGTCTTTGTTCACTCACTTGGGAAGTCCTGCATTTTTATCATCCAAAAAGCAGTGGGTGGGTGGGAGATCACTTATGAAATATTTGTAATTGAGACAGTATCAAGAATCAAGAATCCTGTTTTCAGATACTAAATCAACACTTTAAAGAATCAAAAGCTAGTAAGTTTGAAAACACATAATTAAAAATAATTAAGATAAATAAATCTCGCCTTCGTTCTCACTTGGATTGTTTGGCTCATTCTAACCGAGATGAAAATGGCAACTCACTGAATAATTGATTAAATACACTCTTGATATTCCAAACAAATTTGGAAGACAGTATAACAACAATTAAACCATTCACAAAACCCAGCCAAAAAGAAAAAAAAAGAAAGAGAAAAATGTTTTTCCAATGTAATACTTCATGTTTATCTGGAAAATTATACCTGTTGGCTCATAAAGCAGCTGAAGAAATCTTCTCATTTAAATAGGATCCCTGCATGCCAATGATACTCTATTGCAATTATGGGGCAGTATCATAAATCTTTAAACATGGGTTCATTAATATAAAAAGACATTAGACTTTTTTTTTTTTAAAAAGAATGGCGCATTCTTAGATGCAAAAAATAAAAATTAAAAAGCATGCAAAACTTTCTTACCTTTCACAGCGTAAGCCAGCATACCCAGAGGGACATCCATCACAAATGAATCCATGAGTTTGGTCCAAATGACATGTGGGGCTAAAACTTTGTTGTTGGTGGAGAGCAAGAACCAGGTTAGGGAAAAAGCACAGAAAGAAATTCATTAGCAGCATAGCCACTGTTGTTTTCTGAGCCGCTTTCAAAACAGAGCAAGGGGAAAGTCTGTCTAGTCTCACACACAGGGCTTAGGGTTTGGCTCCAGCCAGTAAAGCTATTTCTGCCGACACTGGATATAGCTCAAATGGGTGGCAGCATCCAAATGACATGTTGTTATGGGCCCTTAGTCTATCAATGAGACTACTCCATTTAAAAAAGCAGGAATGTACAGTTGTTTGTCTGAGCCCCCAAGGGCCTGGCAACATTAGATTCCCAAGTGAAAGTTCACTGCAGCTGAAGGACAATTGCTGGGGATGTTCAATAATCCCAGCTTACCTAAACAGATAAATCACACTGCTGCACTGAAGAGAAAGAAAGTTGAGAATCATGCAGCTTTTTAAAGGACTTTATCTAACAGCATGTAATTGCATAGTTCAACTGACTAAATAACTGGCATCTAACATCTTACTATAAGCTTGCCTGAAGGCAGTATCCATTTCAAGGTCTTGGTGATGGTTTTTAAGTCCTTACATGGCATGGGTCCGGAATACCTCGGGGACTACCTGCTGCCGGCGTCGACTCCCCTCCGCCCTGTGCGTTCCCACAGAGAGGGCCTCCTCAGGGTGCCACCGGTCAGAGAATGTCGACTGGTGGCCCCCAGGGGGAGGGCCTTCTCTCTGGGCACCCCGGTTTTATGGAATCAACTGCCGGTTGAGCTCCGGATGGCACCGGATCTTCGCTCCTTCCGGCGCGGGTTAAAGACCCATTTATTCTAACAAGCTGGCCTGGCCTGATGGGGGCACCTTAGGGTTTTAATGGGTTTTATATTTTGACTGTTTTATTGGGCAATTATTTAATCTCTTTTTAACTTTTGTATTTCTATTTATATGCCCTGTTCACCGCCCTGAGTCCTTCGGGAGAAGGGCGGTATAAAAATTCAATAAATAAATAAATAAAATAAATAAATTTGTTGACTTTCTGTTGGCAGAAGAGGTTCATAGAATGGGAGAACATAGTTTCCTGACAGCAACTTTCTATGCTAGTTTGAATAGTCTTCTAAGTCACTGGAGCAGATTTCAGGGGAAGAATGTTGGGACTAGCCAACAACCACATTCCTTCTCATTCTGCTAACAGTACCTTCCATATCAGTTAGTTACTATCCACAAGCAATTCTACCAGTATTCACAGTCAGGAGTGTCAAAACAGGTGGGCATTTCCAATCATTTCAATATATCATCAGGCAAATCTAGAAATATTTCCTCAAAAATAAATCTCACAGAATTCAAAGGGTCTTGTCCCCAAGTAGTAGCAGAAACTGATTGCAAAGTTCATTAATCATTCTCACCATAATAGCAGTTTTTTCACCACTTCTAGCAGAAGTTTCAAATAGTTGTGTGTGTGTGTGTGTGTGTGTGTGTATGTATATATATATATATATATATATATATATATATATATATATATATATATATATGAATGAAATGGAGCTTTATATTGATTTATTTGATGTTTTTCTCCCTTTTTGCAAATATTATAGCAGCCGCAAAGTTGCTTCTTTTGGGGAATCCTGACATTTGCATGTATATAATAAGTTCATTATCTCTGAAAGCATTTTACCCTAGCTGTGTAGCTCTCCCTTCTTGTCTCTTTTCCCTCTATATTTCTTTCCCTCCCCTATCTGACTGACACACTGGAATGAGATAATCTGCTGGCACATTGAAAGATACAAGCAGTTTGAAACAACAGGGTATCTGTCACTCTACTGTTTTAAAGAGATCAGTCTTCAATTATTCTTCCTTTTATTTCACTTTGAGATTTGTTTGCACTACATAGATGTTAAATTTTCCAAACAACTCAGCAGTAGGTTTGCAGCCTTAGGATAAAACTTAGTTTAACGTGATTGTAGCAGTGCAATAAAAATAAGCAAATAATGATAACAGTGTTTCTTCTACTAACAATTAACATCTGCAACATTATAAGACCTAACTGAGATTTTTAAACAAGTCTTATGAATTGACAGGTAACCATTATTAAGAGAAACCATACAAGCTGCAGTTTTAATTATTGTGTCTTCTGCTGAAATCTATGGTTTCTGATTAGCAGGAGAAAACAAACATGTATCTACTTAGGAGAAGTCATTAATTTTAATGGGATTTATTTTCCAGTAACCAAAGCCCAGATGGATTATACAAAAGGGTGTTTTAAATCAGAAGAAAGTAACTACGCCCTGGATTGTATGAACTAAGTCATCATGCACAGAGTTGCAGGGGAAAAAAAGGGTATTGGGATAAATTGGTTTTTGTTTGCTTGCTTTCAAAGAATAAGCTCATGAAACTTACTGGACCAATTGTAGGATGTTTAAAAACAAAAATGTGGAAAAAAATTGCATTGCTGAAAATGGTGATTTGCAATTAAATTTTGACATCATAATCTTGTGGACCTCAAAATGCCACATCACATGTAAGCTCATAGCTACTTGCCCATCCCTATTTTATATGATAATTCTGTTTATCAAAATAATTGTGAGAGATTCTGGGAAGGAGAAAGGAAAGATAGTTCCATTTATGTGAGGAGAAGTACAGCACAGAGTTGGTGAGTAACAGAAAAGAAGCATTTCTGAAATCCATGTCATTTCTTTGGTTTGCCAGGTATGTGAATTTTGAACTTAATCAACTAGCATGACCTGACTGGAATCTCAGAAAGTATGCTGTTTATGTAAATATAGCAAGTCTAACTTCAGATGTTTTAGATAGTTTCCATATGTATTTCCTGTGTATAATTAAGTCTAATTCCACCCATCTACGTTGTTTTCAAATCCATCATGCATGTGAGGCCTGCTGCTAGTTCCTCTCTGGTTTTGCTTTGGCATGCCCAACATAGAATACATAGAGCTGGTAACAGACTAACATGTCACAAAGTACTGCGAATAGACATCAGCTTTGTGAAGACTATAACTGTCTGAGAATAGCATCTGACAATTTGAAAGCTAAGCAAATCTCCATGTTAATATGGTGCATGCTGAGAATCTGAAAGAAATTATTTGGCCCTTATATAAGCCCAGCCTTTCAATAAAGGAACCTGTAATTTTCAGGCTTCTGCATGAGTAGGTGAAAAGAGTTGGCGGCTTTAAGAATTTTATTAAATTTAATGAGTCAACTTCTTAAAATAGCAGCATCTTTTCTCAGGCTTACATGGCAGTCTGCAAAAAGTTGGGCTGTTTAAACCAACAGCAGACAAAATTTGCTAGCATAACTCTTTCCTAATTATTTTTCAAGCTTGCACAGCTCTACTGTACATTGTCTAAAAATTGGAAGGTTTCCTTGTCTCTCTGTCAAATTCTTGAGCCTTCCAAGAGGAAATTATGGTTTCTTTCTGGACCATATGCTTTTATTATAAAAGTATATTATAATTAAACATATAAAGGCACAGTCATAAGAAGGGTCATCCAGCCAGTTATTAGCATAGCAAGACTTTTTCCAGGCTGCAAGATCCAAGAAATCAGCTATTCCTATTCCAATGTGAACTCTATAGGCTTAACCGCAGTTTGCCAAATGTTCCACTGAGAAACAATGTTGGAAACTGATCAAAGAGAGAAATAACCTGGAATTGAGGAGAAACTTCCTGACAGTGAGGACAATTAATCAGTGGAACAGCTTACCCCCAGAAATCATGGGCGCTCCATCATTGGAGATTTTTAAGAGGAGTTTGAGCAGGGGGCTGGACTAGAAGACCTTCAAGGTCCCTTCCAGATTCTATTCTATTCTATTCTATTCTATTCTATTCTATTCTATTCTATTCTATTCTATTCTATTCTATTCTATTCTATTCAGAAAATCTCTGGAGAAATAGGTATTCCTATCAAATTGAACTTTTTGGATCATAATAGATCTATTACAATAGTGTTTTCCTTTTCCCTTTTATCTGAACATTGTGAAAATGATGGAATATAAAATAGAGCATTGTGTGATTGCTTTGAAAATGAGCTTTGTTGTGATGTTTATTGCTTTATCCAGAATTGAAATAAGACAACTGGTGAATTTTTGTTGTACATTCATGCTGGTTAATCTTTTTTTTTTTTTATCATGGACTACTGTAACCAATGAAGGAATACCGGTACTTCAAGGAACAATTTGATAGTATTTTTACTGGCTGAATTTGTAGCTTACTTGTTTGAAGATATACTCAGTGGGCAGGCACACAGCTGGCAGTCATCAGCTTTCCCTTTAGTGGCATCTCCATAGAAACCAGGAAGACATCTATCACAATATCGACCACCTGTGTTGTGCTTGCAGTTCTAAAGAGACAGAGGAAGAAGACACAAAACATCCTTTTTCAGTGCGTCATATAGTACTAAATTTTAAAAGTAACCTAGCATGGTATGGAAATCCCTTAGGTCTCAAATTTATGCTTTGTTTCCATCAAAGACTTGAAACTTTATACTCATTGCCTGTCCCATCTTATAGCCTATTTCTAGCCTATTTTGCATTCTTCTAAAAACTTTATAAACCACGGTAGTCTGAAAAACAATATATGACTCAGGATCACTTTGAGTGAGTTAGATGGCTGACTGCAGTTGGATTGAGTTTCTCTAGCCTAATATTATAACCATCACCTTCCATATAGAAATTTGAAGTGGCATCTGTTAGATCCCTTCCTTCTCCCTGCCCCAGTAGTTAACTACACTTTTTATTGCCTTAATGAATTCTAATTCATCAACAACCTGGCTCAGGATATATTTCAATAATTATGCTAATTGATAGAATGCATACAACATTCATTAGGGATTAAGAACCAGGGTACTAAGGTCCATGAGTGGCTTTGGATGTGCAAGGCAGAATGTGCCTATAGTATAATACAACCAAATAGCTTATAGCAGGTGTGTCAAACTGCCGGCCTGCGGGCTGGATGCGTCATCCGGAAGACCCACCCATCCCATTGCCGGCAATGGCAAAACCATCCCGATACATTGTGTGATGTCACGTGACATCGCGAGTTTGATATGTCTGGCTTATAGCTTGTGCACAACTACAGTATGCAGTAGTCTGTTGGGATCAAAGACCTTGCAAGTTATTCCAACATGCATATGAGAGGTAGGCTTTTTCATCTAGACCTAGTCTTGATCTGAGATCTTATTATGAATCAAGCTGTCAAAGAAACATATTTCAGTTTCTTTTTAACTATATTTCAAAGCTAAGGAAGATTCAAAAGAGGTATCAGTAAATTAGCAGCTTAAATTATCTGTTGTATTACTGAAAAACATGATGAATAGTAATGAGAAGGCCAAAAGGCGCAATACGACTTAGTGAGGGGGGAAATCACTTTGATGTGGTATGTCTTTTTACCTTTCTCAGTCTTCCTTCTTTCACTTCAAAAGTCTTATGATCCAAATTGAATTGCAGCATTTAATAGCCTGTCTGGGCACCAAGCAATCCTACTTAACTTACAGCCAACAGAAACAGTTTTTCAAGGTTTAGATAGTGTGTGGTTTTCTCTGATATAGACTGTGTTTGAAGACTACAGAAGAGAGGACAGAGAAGCGTTGTAAAACTGCAGATAAATAAGACACTGCTGATAGATATGGCGCTGAAGATGCTGTATGTTCCTACTTCCAGTATTTTCCTACCTCAAGGGTCTTCGAACTTGGCCCTTTTATGACTTGTGGACTTCAACTCCCAGAATTCCTCAGCCAGGCATGCCAGAGCCGTGTAGTATGAAATGAACAAATATGGGAGGGGCAAGGCATGTGAAGAAATTCAATTTGCAACACTAACCCTAACCCCTGCCTATCTAGTCTTCCCACACTGAATTTATTTGTTGATAACATTAATACCCAAAACTAATTCTAAAGTTAAACACTGACCAAATAAACACTTCTTTCCTCCCCACCCCCTCAAAACCCATGCAACTGAAAAAGAAAAAAGTTTTGGCTCGTACTCCATTTAGGAAAGCAGATTCCAGGTATTTCAGCCTTGCACATTTTACCTCTGTCCAAAGCCAAACCTCAATTTATTAAAATTTTTTTGTTAAATTACACTAATGAGATGCAAAGGGAAATGTAAGAGGAACAGTTTTCATAAGATACAGTTAGTCCTGTAAATACTTCTATATTAAATATAGAATTAATGTGTGAATTATTTCAGGTTCCATTCATGAAGGTACAATTTCAAACGTCCAGCACTTTAAACTATTTTGTTCAGAACTGCAGAATACATAGGCACTTCGTTCAGAGGGAAAACAGGAAGGACAGCAGTATTTCAAATGCCAGCTTATATTGTAAATCCACTGCATTTTTATTTAGCCTTTTCCTTGAAACATTTCCTTGAGAAGAACAATGCCACGTTGGTTCAAATACTAGAGGGAATCTGGAATATGATATCCCACTCAACTGGCAATGGCTCAAATTGAATTTCTGCAAGACTAATGAAATGAGAAATGTTGTTTCAAGCTTCATGCCATGTCAGACAATATAAAACTAAAATGCCCTTGAGTTAATCAAAACAGTCTATTCAGCGTAATTCACACAGTCAAAATAAGCTAGTGAGCAGGTTGGAAACACTGGCACTCTGAGTATTATTAGTCTGACTCATAAATGCATTTAATTCTGAATTAGTAGGCAGCTGTAAGATTTATGCATTCAAACAGGAAAAAGCACCTTTCTATGTAACCTAAACTATGTTTCCTTTTCAATCATTTTCTTCTGTAGGAATTTTTATGATATTTACTGAGAATCACAATTATACCTGCATGATGTATTACAATAGCAGTTGCTAGTAATTTGCTACAATTGTACACCAGAAGCTTTTCTAAAGTATTCCCTTTGCTATTTTGGATAAAGACTATTGCTATCAGATAAATATCAAAAGTCTTCTTGCTCACCCTTATGCGCAATAGCTATTTTATCATGCTGACAAGAGATTCTCTGACTTTAGAAGCAGTCCATTATAAAGATCTTTCTTATCAAATCACAGCTATTTTTTTTATTTGAGTAGTCAGCATCTCTAACAGGGGTGTGGTGGCCTAGTGGTTAAGACCCTGGGCTGCTGCCAAAAGGTTGTCAGTTTGATGGGGTGAACTCCTGTTACTTGCCTCTGCTCCTGCCCACCAACCAGTTTGACTACATGCAAATGCAAGTGGATAAATAGGTACCACTTCAGTTTGAAAGTAACTGTATTCCATGCGCCTCAGCATAGAGTCATGCCGGTCACATGACCATGGAAGCATCTTCAGACAAAGCTGGCTCCCTTGGCTAGGAAACAGAGATGAGCACTGCCCCCTAGAGTTGGACATGACTGAACAGGGAAAACCTTTCCTTTTTTTTTTTTTTAGTCAGCATCTCTAAGGTAGTTAACTCAATTGCAACACTATCCTGAGCTGTCAATCAGCACTTACCACACACTCTCCAGTGATATCATCACAGGACTCTGCATGACCAAAACAAGTGCACGGCCTACAGATCCCACCAACGATAGTGCCATTAACTCGCCTGCTTCCTGGCCAGCATGACTAGAAAAAAATAGAACAAAAAAAAGTACAATGAAGAACGTTAAAGAAAAATAATGCAGAGTGCCACTAACATATGCAAACAGAAGACACTTGATAATTTATCACCTTAGTATGTAGATAAAGATATCAGACACATGGCATTATATGTCCACTGACCATGGTTTTTTTCCTCTTGTCCTTCTTCCAAATCAGTTAAGTTTTATATCTGAGCGTGTTTTGCAATCTCATCACCCTGCTCTGTTTTGTACTTTTAATTTGCTTTCTTTTTAATAACTCATTTTGATTTAACATTCCATCTATTTCCATGTCTAGAAATACTGCTTGCAACCCATTCTGCGGTACCCCAAAATTTGTACCATGGCTGTATTTTCAGAGGCAAAGTATTCAGCTATGTAGACCATAGACTAACTCGATTCCTGTCTTTGGAACTAAGTGTGCTGAAAACATAGTCCAATATTTTAGTCTATATACTCTTCTGGCATGGGTGTTGCTCAGTGGATGGTGTTGCCAGGCATTCAATGGTTCCACTGATATATTGGCTTAAATGTCACGTAGAGAAAGGAAAAATGACGGACACTCCCCCTGTTATTTCTCCCAAGCAATTAGCACACACATTGTTCAGATGTTTTGTACAACTGAGAACTGTTTTGATCCGGATTAAAGGCTGGTGTTGCTAAAACCAAACAAAGAAGCTTGTTTCACTGGTATGATTGTCTACATACTGACCTGAACTGAAAAGGTTGGAGTAAGATTAAAAGAAGTCTTAGCTTGATCTTTCTGCTGAAAAGGCAAAATAAAAGCAGAGAAGTAAAGAATGGAAGTAAGATAGCTTGACATATTAATATGCAGATTGATGGCGAATTATTGAAAAAAAGGGCTAAAAGGCAAGAGAAAAGATATTCCATAGCTAAAACATCAATGCAATTGTTTTGGATTAAAGGTTAAAGAAAAAGAAGGCAAATTAGCAGGCAAAAAGAAAGCATAACTCTGATTCCCCTCACTTATAGACCTAGTAGAATGGAAAAATTCCACACAGATATGTGCCTGGAAGAACGTTAATACCATGTGTAAAGATTGGTAAACATGTTCTATATAGATAGCCATGCCGCTGTAATTAAAATGTTAATATTTATCCAAGAAATTGGGATAGGATTGTGAGAAATGCAGCTTTTTAATTGCATTTCATTCAAGCATAATATGATTTGGTTATGGTTGATTAGATTGTATGAGTAAAACCATACATTTATAAACTGTGGTTTAGGACTTAATGTACTTTGTAAAGTCAGTCAATTTTGTTGATAATTCAATAAAACCTGGTTAAACTGTTTCATTGTGTATAGGGTACCAGTTACACAAAATATCAGTCCCCTATACAGGCATTCAATGTCTTTACAAGAGGGATAAAAGCAAGGAGGGCAGTGAACTTTCAGAAACGTCAAACTACAAGACTACAGGTAGTCCTCGACTTACAACAGTTTGTTTACTGACCATTTGAAGTTGCAATGGCACTGTGATCAACGGTCATGTGATCAAAATTCAGATGTTTGTCAACTGACTCATATTTATGATGGTTGCCGTGTCCCAGGGTTATGTGACCCACTTTTGCAACTTTCTGACATCCAAAGTCAGTGGGCAAAACTGATTCACTTAACAACCATACCGCTAACTTAACAACTGCAGTGATTCGCTTAACAACTGCGATAAGAAAGGTTGTAACATGGGGCAAAACAAATGTCTCACTAGCAACAGAAAGTTTGGGCTCAACTGTAGTCATAAGTCAAGAGCTACCTGTATATGGCAAAGAGGTAAAAGTTCTGAAGTTGTGTTCATTTGAATATAACTAGAAACTAATTTAGAACTTCCTACTTGACACAAGGATGTCTAGAGCTAAACAGCCAGGATAGAACCAAATATATACGTCCATATGTTCCTTCCACACTCTTAGCCCTCATGTGAGGAGGTCAGATGACTGCACAGCACTCCAGTGCATTGTTTCTCAACCTTAGCAACATTAAGATGTGTGGACTTCAATTCCCAAAATTGGCCAGCAAGCAGCTTGTTGGCTGGGGAATTCTGGGGTTTGAAGTCCACACATCTTAAACATGCTGACTTAAGAAACACTGCTCTAGTGTATGCGTGAAACTGCATCTAAAAGGAAGGGTCCCCCCCCCCGTAACAATTGTGATTCAATACCCTATATTATATCTACTGCATGGGCATTTCTCAGGCAAGGTGACATATTTCAAGTATGAGTTATCAGACAAGCCCCTGACCTTTGCTTGCACTTCACAATAAGTTGCCAGACAGCAATTCTGACTATCATATTTTGACTTTTTTATGGGTTTGAACATGCAGACACAACTGCTTTTAGCTAGTATCTTGCTATTTTTGAATCTTTCTCTGTGTAGGTACAGAGAGAGTTCAGGAAACTAAACATTTACAGATTCTCTAAGGCAGGGATACCAAACTGCTGGCCGACGGGCTGGACGCGTCACCAGGAAACCACGTCCCACCCCATTACTGGCAATGGGAAAAAAGCTCTGATACGTTGCGCAACATCACGTGGCATCACGAGTTTGACATGTCTGCTCTAAGGGCTGAAATTGTTCACACAGTGTTGCAGAATGATGTCAGATCTTTTTTTTATAATCTTTTAATTTCTCTTTTAAATTTTCATCTCATGAAGTGAGGATTTGCAGTGAATAGAAAATATAATTTACACATGAGAAAAATATAATAATGCCATCCAGAAAACACACACACACATATAAAAATCATGGGCCTTTCTGTTTTATAACAGGTTTATATAGGGGTGAAGGTTCACTCTCCGAGTTTGTGGGTTGATTTCTGAACATTTCATTACCAGGCTAGGTATCATCTTCAGCAGAGTTTAGGGGTTGTCAGTGTTCTTCTGTTTATAAGGGCTTCAGGTATGGGTGTGTCAAGTGAGGGTCTGTGATGGGTCTTGTGATAGGTCAGGTGGGAGTCATCAGTGAGTCTTGTGATGGATCTTGTGATGGAGAGGTTACACCAGGTGAGGGTCATTGGGAAGTGAACTGCTGGTGGGGTGGGGTTGGCTGTTTGAGGGTCAATGCTGTTTCCAGTTGGCTGTGCAGTTGACTTGGATTCTGAGGGGTTCGTAGGCTGGTTGTTGGTCAATATGTCTGTTGATGGAATTGCTTGTGAAGTGCCAGGCTTTGATGAACTCACGAGCATGGTGGGGGGTAGCATGGCTGATGATTTCTGTGTTGCTCCAATCGAACTGGTGCTGTTTGGTGTTGGCATGGGTAGAGATTAAGGATTTGGGATTATGGTGTTTGCCAGCCAGTGTTTGTGGATCCTGGTTTTTAATGGATGTGATGTTTGTCCCACGTAGAATTGGTTGATTTTGTAAATTACATTGTTTGTTTCATCCTTCTGTATCTTGTCTTTGGTTCTGGATAATTCCTGGTAGAGTGTGGCTGTGGGTTTGTGGGCTTTTGCTATTCCTAGGGTTGGAGAATTCTGGCTGTCATTTCCAACACCCCTTTTTTGTCTGGTAGGGTTAGTTTTTGCGTGGTGATTGGCTGTGTGGTGTGTTGTGGTTTGGGTGCTGTGTGTTGGAATATAATAATAATAATAATAATAATAATAATAATAATAATAATAATAATAATAATAATAATAATAATAATAATAATAATAATAATAATTTTATTTGTATACCGCCCTTCTCCTGAAGGACTCAGGGCGGTGAACAGGGCAATACATGTTAAAAGACAAGAATACAAAAATTAAAAGAGATTAGACAAGATGCCCCAAAACTATAACAATAAGTTAAAATACATAAAAAGCAATAAAACCCAAACCCATCACCCATCAGGCCAGGCTGGCTTGTTCAAACAGGTAGGTCTTTAGATCACGCTGGAAGGAGCGAAGGTCAGGTGCCATCCGGAGCTCAACCGGAAGATGGTTCCATAAATCCGGCGTGCCCACAGAGAACGCCCTCCCCCTGGGGGCCACCAGTCGACATTCTTTGACCGGTGGCACCCTGAGGAGGCCCTCTCTGTGGGAGCGCACTGGGCGGAGGGAAGTTGATGCCGGCCGCAGGTGCTCCCTGAGGTATTCCGGATCCATGCCATGAAGGGCTTTGTAGGTCATTACCAGCACCTTGAATCTCACACGGAAGACAACTGGGATCCAATGCAGCTCGCGGAGCAAGGGTGTAACATGGGAGTATCGGGAAACTCCCAACACAACTCTCGCGGCTGCATTCTGTACTAGTTGGAGCCTCCGAGTGGTCCTCAAGGGCAGCCCCATGTAGAGAGAATATGAGGTTTTTTGATAGCCATTAAGGAGAAAGATGTTGAACAGCCGTTTCTCTTCTGCTTTTCTTAGTGTTGTGGTGCTGCAGTGTGTCCTGGCCCTTCTGAAGAGGGTCTGAACGCAGCTTCTTTTGTGTGCAGTGGGGTGGTTGCTTGCAAAGCTGGGTATCTGGTCTGTGTGCATGGGTTGAGGAATGGGAGTCTGTTGTCTGTTTCCTCTTCATGTCTGAATACGTTACTGAGGAGGCGGTGTGTTTCTTCAATTTGGGAGTGTTTGATGATGATGAAGGTGCAGCATCATAGTCAGGTGATCAAAATTCGGGTATGTGGCAATTGGTTGTAACATTTTGGGGTTACATGGTTGCCATTGGTAACCTTCCCAAACAGCTTCCAACAATTAAAGTCAATAGGTGAAGTCAGATTCACTTAATGACCAGATGATTCATTTAAAAACTGCAGTGATTCTCTTAGCAAAAAGGCCATAAAATCCAGTATGACTCATTTCACAACCACCTTGCTTAGTAACAAAAATTCTGCTCCCAATTACAGTAATAAATCGAGGACTACCTGCATGTATTCAGAGGCCCAGAAAAGAAATGGTGGATGCCCTTCCCACATCTGTTTATTGCCCTTTTTTCATCTGTATCCCTTGGGAAATATTTAGTTTCAAGATACTATAGATATATTTAAAATGGTATTCTTGTTAATAGGGTTCTTTAATCAGGGGCAAAAGAAATCACGAGGAGGAACTTTTCTCAGGGTAAGTATTTTGGTTATTTTGTCCCTTAAATCATAATTCAAAATTTGCTTTGGAGACACCCAGTAGTTGTTTTGGATTTTTTAAAACTGAGGATACAAGACAAGCATTATTTTATACTGCAATATTTCATCATATTCTGCTTTTTTTATGTTGTAGCTCAGCTTTGTATGAAAGTCCAATGCAAAATAAATAAATAAATAAATAAATAATAAATAAATAAATAACCAACCAATCAACCAACCAATCATCACCTAAATTAGCTGCATTTGCTCAATTGATATTTCTGATCAAACCAGTTTTCTGATCCTCTACCAAAACCTTCAAAATCTATCATCAGCCTTTTATAGGTTGCCTTTGTATTTATAACAAGAGAAAGAAGTGAATATATCAGCTATCAGAAGGAAGGCTCCATGACCTAAATAACATATATAAAATCATGGTGCTTTAAAAGAAGAGAGCTGACAAGTAAATGCCTAGAGTGCTTGTATAAATGACATGTTGTTTATAGTATTGTGAAACAGAACATCTCTGTGCTTTAAAATGCTTCCTTAGAAGCTTAGTTTTCAAACATTTTACATTTAAAAGCTCCACCAACAAAGCCTTGACAAGTTAGTTAGGCATACATGCACTCACTCCAAATATAGGCTAGATATTATTTGGTTGAAAATATTCAAATTTTACATATATAACCTTCAACAAGACTGCATCTTCTAAACTGTTGAAGCAATCATCCCAGGGGGAAAATGTGTGTGTATATTTCTCTACAGTATGTATGCATTGTAGAGAGGGGAGAAGACAATCACACCATCTGTATGAAAAGCGCTGTATATCATCTCAAGCATGAATGTGTTACTTTGCTTTGAGATACTAAAACATATCACACATTTTGATTGACTATCTAGTTTCTAAGTGTAATGACAAACTGATTAAGCCCAAAGGACTGTTTAATGACTGCATGTTATGAACATTATATAAAATTATATGAAATACAATTCTATGCACATCGGTTCAGAAGTCACCCGTAGGTGTTTCCAGACAAATGGGCATAAATACTGCCACTCTGTGAATGACAATATGAACTCAGATACATTTGTGTTAAAATATAATATCTAAATATGATCATATGTAAAGTTATTTACAAATATAAGGGACTAAAGAAAGATTTCAGTTTTTTTTAACTGAGCTAAAAATACCCAATTGTATACAGTATATGTATTTACAATTATGTAATTCTGAGCTTTGGAAATATGGTGTTAAATGAAATAGTCCAAAGATTGAATATGATTTGTGATATGTAACCTATAATTAAGCACATTCAACTAGAATTGAATGCTGTGGTAAATCAAAGTTAATTAAAACCAAAAGGAACACTTTTTAAAACTCTTCATTACAGTTATGTGGAGGAAAGAAAAGGCAGGATATGATGATTCATAGAAAACAATGCTGTTCAAGAGTATATGATACCTCTAAACATCATGAACTGATGGCCATGCCAAAATGATTTGCTTTTTTGGAATGATTAGGAAGGAGGGGGCAGCATTAGTGCCCCCTAAGCTTTGGTGCACTAGGGTGGTGCCTGCTTGGCATTTGCTTAAAATCAGTCAGTGCCCCCCAAGCCCTAGTGGAATTTTCCTCGAATGTGATTTCCCCATGTATTTTACCAGGAAACATAGATAGGGCAGGCTAGAAATATCAGTGCCCTCCTAACCATACCCAAGCACTCTGAAATTGTTGGTGATGTCCATTTTGCTCTATGAGTTCATGGTGACCTAACCCTAAGTAGAATTTTCCACCAATCGGATTTTCCCATGTATTTTACCAGGAAACATACATAGGGCAGGCTAGAAATATCAGTGCCCTCCTAACCATACCCAAGACTCCAAATTTGTTAGTGATGTCCATTTTGCTCTATGAGTTTATGGTGACCTAACCCTAACTGGAATTTTCTGCAATGGGATTTTCCCATATATTTTACCAGGAAACATACATAAGGCAGGCTACAAATGTCAGTGCCCTCGTAACCATACCAAAGCACTCTGAATTTGTTGGCGATGTCCATTTTGCTCTATGAGTTTATGGTGACCTAACCCTAACCCTAAGTGGAATTTTCCACAATGGGATTTTCCCATATATTTTACCGGGAAACATACATAAGGCAGGCTACAAAAGTCAGTGCCCTCGTAACCATACCAAAGCACTCTGAATTTGTTGGCGATGTCCATTTTGCTCTATGAGTTTATGGTGACCTAACCCTAACCCTAAGTGGAATTTTCCGCCAATGGGTTTTTCCCATGTATTTTACCAGGAAACATCGATAGGGCAGGGTAGAAAAGTCAGCGCCCTCCTAACTATACCCAAGCACTCCTAATTTGTCGGCGATGTTCATTTTTGTCTCCGAGTTCTTGGTGACATAACCCTAACCCCAAGTCCATGTTGGCAAACCTGTGGCACGCAGAGTACTTTCGGCAGGCATGAGTGCCATTGCCCCAGTCCTAGGCCTTCAGCTGGGTTTTATAAAACCTTTTCACTTTAGGAGTTCTCCCCCCCCCCGTGTACAAAAAAAAGGTTCAATCAATCAATTTCAACTTCTTGCGGGGAAAAAAGATCTCACAAATTTGGAACTGATTGATTGAACTTTTTAGTCCCACCCAGTCTGCCATTCACACTGTAGCCATGCCCACTCAATGGGCCACGCCCAGCCAGTGGGCCATGCCCACCCAATGGGCCACACCCACCCGGCACCCAACGATACATAAGTGGGTTTTGGGTTGCAGTTTGGGCACTCGGTCTCTAAAATGTTCTCCACCACTGTCCTAGGGTGATGGCTGCTTGGCATTCACCTAAAGTCAGAGAGGTTTAGCTTGTTTCTATTGTTATCACCCATAGCTTACTCTGATATTCTCATCCTACCACATAGACAAGTGCATAATTTGTGCATATTTGTGGCCTACTTGAAAGAGACTGCTTTTTTCAATCAATCCCATATTTACTGCTTTATATTAAGATACTTACTTCACAGGAGGAACCAGAATATCCTGTAGGACATTGGCAAATTTCAACAGCAGATGCATCTTTTTGTCCAGTCAGTAAGTCGTTAGCAGATTCCAGGCTGACACCACTCAACCTAATATATAAGGATAAAGTAGAGGAAATGCTAATGATTTAGAAAGGTAATATTGTGTTTATTATATTTGCTATGCTAGACTGGGTGCAAGTGGGGAGGACCGATCATGTATTTTAATTAAAAGTAAAATGCATTATCCAAAAATTGACTGTCTCCTTTGACTTGGTAGTAGTCATGTTTAGACTACAAATAATCCTTGACTGTTCGAAGTTACAATGGCACTGAAAAAAGTGGCTTATGACCATTTTTCACACTTATGACCATTCTCCATAGTCATGTGATTTACATTAGGATGCGTGACAACTGACTCACATTTTTGATGGTTGCAGTTCCTGGGGCCATGTGATCCCCTTTTGTAACCTTCTGACAAGCAAAGTCAATGGGGAAACCAGATTCACTTAACAACCGTGCTACTAATTTAGCAAATGAAGTGATTTACTTAACAAATGTGGCAAGAAAAGTCATATAAAGGAGAAAAACCAACTTTAAAAATTTCTTGCTTAACAACATAAATTTTGGCCGTAAGTTGAGGACTATCTGTATAGCATAGCAAATCCACATTAGAACATTGTCGCACAAATGTTATTAGCCATAGGAAAACTGTGCTTAGTTTGTAAATTGCACGTTTTACTTATGCTGCAGGCAGACCAAGAATTAGGCTGACTGAGAAACTGACAAACACATCTTCTTTTCCTACTGAAAAGTAATGGAATCTTAAATTAGATTTATAGATTTGACATTACTTCAAAATATGTTTTACTTTGGAAAATGATGTTATAGAAAAAATAGTTATTCTAAAGTGAATTGCTTTTCTTTACAAGATTCTATACACTAATCAATATAAGGACAGAGATAAAAAAGCATTTCTCTCTATTATACAAGAGATTTTTCATAGTCTTGTCCCAATACAGTAATAAAGATTTGATAAGCACTGTATGCTGTAGCATGAACACATGAAGAAGCCAGTCTAGACTAGAGGAAATCTGACCAGGTGGTTGCTAAAAGTCAGCAATGCCTTCATGCCATCATGGTGGACAATCAATCAATCAATCAATCACTAGCTGAACTTAAGGGGCTAAGAGTGGGACAGGAATTAAAACATGTGGATTTTGAACTGTGGATATTTAATGCTGTTATGCCCCCAGAGTTACAGTGTGTAAGTTGGGCAGCTATATAAATTTGTTCAATAAATAAACTTATGCAACTCCAGAACCCACCAAAAAGTTGTCCACCATAGGAGATATGGATGGATGGATGGATGGATGGATGGATAGATAGATAGATAGATAGATAGATAGATAGATAGATAGATAGACAGATAGACAGACAAAGACATGGATGATAGATAGATCTTGTTTTGAAATATCCATCCATCCATCATCCATGTACTTCATTGAATTAGGAATATTAGTCACAATCCAATGAAAATCTGAGCATACCATCACATTCCAGTCAGTAAACTTTAACCAGCATAAATAAGTGTTAAGGAAGCAATCCTAGATACATTTATTTGGATGTAAATTATGCTTAGGTATGATTTGTGTTTAGGAGTTTTAATAAGAAAGAACTAAATAAAGTTTTGTAGGGCTATTTACACTGAACTAATTTAGGTGGACATGTAGGAAAGCTAAGAAATATTGGGACCAGATTTGTACTTTTATTCAGAGAAATCTTAAAATAAATGTACAATTGAAACCAGAGGTTTTTCTTCTAGGTTTGATGGACAAACAGATTGAAAAAAAATACAGGACTTTACTTGTACACATGATAACAGAAGCAAGACTTTTATATCACAGAGATGGAAGAATTCATAATATCCGACAATGGAAGAATAGATGGTGTAGTTAATGGAGTGAGCAGAAATGAAGAAATTGACTGCTTTGATTAAAGAAAGGAGTTTATTTGGCTTTCTTTCTACTTGGAAAAGTTTTGAACTTTTTGCTTGAAACTGAAATAAATGAAATTTTAACTTTGGAATTTGACGATTAGACTTTTTAATAATTTCAATAGTACTGTGTGTTATGGTGAATCTTAAAGTAAAAGCTCATAGCATTTTACACTATCTGTACCAAAGAAAATCATAAGTTATTCTTTTATTCTTTTCTAAAAAAGTTCTCCTTTTTTTTCTCCACTTCCAATTTTGCTTGATCCTTGCCCCCCCTTTTTCTTTTATACTTTCCCCCTTTTTCAGATTAACAAAATAACAGAGTTATTTTGAGGGACCTTGAAGTTCTTCTAGTCCACCCCCCTGCTCAGGGAGGAAACTATACCATTTCAGACAAATGATTGTCCAATCTCTTCTTTAAAACCTCCAGTGTAGTTCCTTGCATTTTACCTTGTTCTGAAACTTAATGCTTTGGAAAAAAACACCACCGTGAACTCAAATTTATTTTTATAGATAAGCACTGCCTTGACTACCCCATCAAAATCAAAATTAGCTAATATATCAAATATTTATTGATAAAGGGTTTAAAGAAAAAATAATAAACTAATATATCTAAATTGATACAACTTCATAAAAAACTAGTAGAGTTACTAGTAATTACTGTAATATATTTTTAAATTCTAATGTTGCTATCCAAGCCTGAATATAGAATTTCTTTGCATCTTAACCAGTGCCTCTGGGAGCATTGCTAAGTAGTTAATTTTTGTGATTCTTTACATAGTCCCATGCTCCCAGTGGAAAATGTTTTAATCTGACCCTGATCTTCTAACTACCATTAGCAAGAGACTCTCCTCAGGGTGAAGTACCATTCTACATGCTAAGGAAGCTGAGAGGAGGAAAAATAGCAACATTTTTATTTTAAAAAGTGTAACCTGGTGAAACATTCTGATGCATGGAGGATCCCTGTATTGTGTGAGTTTATTTATTTATTAAATAGATTTATATGGCCACCCCACTCACACATGTAGGATACAGCATTAAAGTATATGTCTCTCTCTCTCTATATATATATATGCATGTATGTGTATGTGTGTGTCTATATGTATATGTGTCTGTGTGTCTGTGTGTGTATAAAATGATGATAACCTGGTGCATTGTAGATCAAAGGGTGTAATTTTAGTCTCAAGAATGCCTTGGTTATTTCATTATGAGGGGTTTCTTTTAGAAAATACAAGGGTAATGGCCATGGTCTAATGCTTTGCTTTGAAATATGCCTCACAGCTCAGAAGGGCAATCGTAAATAGGGACAAACACAAATATTTTATGGGAAGTTTTATACCCTATGGCAACTATTTGATGACTGGGTAGCTTTTCCACTGAACAACTTACAAAATATCTACAAACTGTTTTCAAAACTTCAGGTACCCAAAGCTTGTGGGGTGGGAGGTTAGATGTCCATATGTCCTACAGGCCACTGAGAAATAAACTCACCTGAGAAGTCATTACATCACACAGTTTCTCTGGCTCCCTATTTCTAGGGCAGTGTTTAGATATAAATATGCAAGGAAGCAACATTTTTGACAAAAAGTCTGTTAGATATCTAGTTTTACATACTTTAGTATATATGAAATTTTGTAAAGCTAGAGACAATGAAAATTTGCCTGATTTTTTTTTTGAGAAATGCAGTCTAGAAGGAGTATATACATTTTTAAAATCATTTATATCTTGACTTCACTTTTCATGCTACCCAAAGCACTTTTCCAATAACAGAGATAGTCTAACGTGTACTACCCATTCCAGAAATCCATTATTCATATTTAAGATGTTGTCCTTGTACTATATTCCCATTGTTAAGTTTTCATTTAAAATGAGGCAGAAGAATATGTTTTAAACATACACTAAGATTTGTTAAGGGACGCGGTGGCTCAGTGGGTTAGGACGCTGAGCTTGTCGATCAGAAGGTTGGCAGTTTGGCAGGTCGAATCCTGAGTGCCGCGTAACAGAGCGCCTGTTACTCGTCCCAGCTTCTGCCAACCTAGCAGTTCGAAAGCACGTAAAAATGCAAGTAGAATAATAGGGACCACAATGGTGGGAAGGTAACAGCGTTCCGTGCGCCTTTGGCGTCTAGTCATGCCGGCCACATGACCACGGAGACATCCTCGGACAAGCGCTGGCTCTTCAGCTTTGAAACAGAGATGAGCACCGGCCCCTAGAGTTGGAAACGACTAGCACGCATGTGCAGGCGAACCTTTACCTTTACCTAAGATTTGTTAAGGCCAAGAATAAATCTAAAGAACTTAATATCTACACATAACAAAATTTACTGTGTTTTTACTAAACTATTTACCTACTGAAGCACAGATTGTCTTTTCTTAGTGGTATATAATATAATTTGGAGCAATGAGAAACAGTTACACACAGAACATTTCACTCAGAATTATTCCACATTTGTATTCACTGAACAGTCCCAATTTTCATTAGGTTCTGCTATTTGGTAAATGGTATTTTAATGTGTTTAACAGTTTTTATTCATTGAAAAAAGCTGCAGTGCAATTTTTCCCCACTTCAGTGTAGTAATTTCTATTCCTCTGTGTCCTTCAGCAAACATTAAAGTACATAATGTTGGTAGTAATGGGATACTGGATCTTGGAGATACTTGAGAAATTCAAGTATCTAGACCAAATATTTAATATGATTGCTAGCGTGGCAGACACTGTTGACTTCTAAATGCAAACGAGATTAAACAAGATGCAGCTTTTGAAGCAATAGTAGTGCAGTTTACGGTCTGCTATTACATTAATTGTTGTATCCTGAGATTAAAAAGGGAGAAAGGAAATCACTAGCACTATATGATACTATTGGAAAGCTTCTAGGTCACACGTTGTCTCCATTTCACGCAACATTATTCCCTAGTTGAATTCACTGTGTGGTTTCAATTCCCCTTAAGTACTGAAATCTAAACATGGGCTACAAAGCTACTACTGACCTTTTAAACTTTGAAAATGGACTTTTTTCAGCCTATCCTAAAAGTGGTAGGAACTTGCTCACTGCCTAATTGCCTCTGAGAGGCCCAGGCCAGAGAAAGTATGACTTGGTCATGACAGTAAAGCATTTTCTCTTTAAAAATGTGTTACCTTTTTGAACAATTCCCACAATTACGAATATGCATTGCAGTGCATTTTAATATGCTTTGATGATTTATCAGCATGTTTTTAACAAAGACCAGTGATACCCATTTTAATGATGATTACACTTGGGGCTCCAAAAGATAGAGTGGTGATCATCTGATGCACGTTGATAAACCAGCAGAGACAGACAGGTAGTCCTGGACTTATAACTATGTATTTAGCAACCGTTCAAAATTACAACAGCTCTTTAAAATAGTAACTTATGACCGGTCCTCACATTTTATGACCATCTGTCATAGTATCCCCGTAGTCATCTGAACAAAATCTGGACACTTGGCAACTGTGATGCACTTATGATCATTGCAGTGTCCTGAGATCATACGATTGCCATTTGTGTACTTCCCAGCCAGTTTCCAACAAGCAAAGTCAATGGGAGAAGTCAAATTCACTTATGTGATTCACTTAATAACTGTAGTGATTTGCTTAACAACCATGACATGAAAGATTGTAAATTGGGCATGATCACTTAACAACTGCCTTGCTTAGCGATGGAAATTCTGTCCCCAGTTACGGCTGTAAGCTGAGAACTCTCTGTAGGAAGGAACTATGGCTGATCTCCTAAGACTGAGACGAGAGCCTTCTCCATGTTTTATATTCATCATCTTTGTTTCTATTATGCCCTAGGCTAAAGTTTCAGAATAAGAAAAAAATGAACATATAATTGGATGTATATCAAGGTAACGTCTGCTGTTCTCATCGCCAACTCTCTCTATTGAATATGCTGTTTGTGCAGGAATCTACCAATGCACAGGTCTCACAATGTGTATTGTAGAAAAAAAATATGATGGGGTTGACGGCAAAGGTCTAGTAAAAAAGATTTTCAAACTTCTTGGACAACAAAATTTAATAATAGTAATAAAAAATACCTGGAACTATTGCTGCCTGCTTCACATGCACATAATACAATGGTTCTTCACGAGCACAAACACTTCCTGAGGAAAGGAAGGTTTCTGAAAGTCAACAGACAGGCTTTGCCATTTCCTATAGGAAAAAAAAGGCTGGAAAGCCCTTAGTTGCCTTAAAATGGTATTGTGGGGGTGGGTGGGTGTCCCTCTTAGTTTTTCATGGAATTCTGTCAAGTTCTGCGACCCTGGATTTGGAGGAACACTGAAAACTCCCGATCTAGTGCATGGCTCCTAGCTGTGTCAGAACATTAATTTTAAAAAAATGGGACCTCAGAATGGGGGTAGCCCCCATTCCAATCTTATTCAAATTTTTCCATTTTGAACACCAGTATAGGACAAGAAAATATAACGAACACCTGTAGTTTATTTACAATATAGGTGCTTTCTCTGGATACTTGTAGAATAGCAATCTTTATTTGTGTGGATGACTTTCTACCTACAGGTGAAGAAAATATGACCTCAGAATGGAAAGAAAAAGAAAGAATTGACGGTAATTAAATGAAACTGCCTGAAGGAGAGTTGTGTTGTTACAGAAAAGTAACATCCTAGTCGATGTAACCTAGTCGGGCTCACTAAGCTTTAGCTACAGATACAGAAACCTCAAATAGGTCTACTCTTAAAGGGAAAAGTTGGTCACATCAAACAAAGCCCATTACTGACACTACTACTGTGTTTCCCTGAAAATAAGACCCGGTCTTATTTATTTATTTATTTATTTATTTATTTATTTATTGCCTTCAAAAGAGGCACCAGGTCTTATTTTCAGAGATGTCGCCTTCAGCACCAACAGCCCCACCCAGCCGGTTTACTTCTTCTGTAGCTGAAGGAGCAGCTTCATTCTGCAGCTGCATTCTGGCCTGCATTTCTCGGTCACAGGCCTTTCCGGAAGGCCTCTGCAGCCGAATACCGAACTATGGATTCAATCCATAGCTCAGTTCTTGGCTGCAGTGGCCTTCCGGAAAGGCCTGTGACTGAGAAATGCAGGCCTGGCTGCAGAAGACGCCAGAGAAGAAGTGGGCCGGCGAGGAGTGGCCTGGCTGCAAGGTTAAGTGGGTGCAGGGCAGGTGGGGCAGCTCCACACTCCTATCCTAGCTAAATTTTTAGGTGTGTGCCTCACTCCAAAACTAGGGCTTATTTTGGGGGTAGAGCTTACATTAGGCCCACCCCCCAAATCAAACTAGGGCTTATTTTCGGGGTAGGTCTTACTTTCGGGAAAACACGGTATCTACAGAATAAAAAAGGTAACATGGGCATAAAATTGGATTACTTTTAGAGGAGGCTTTTGAAAAATAAGAAAGAGGTAAAACAATGAATGTATTGAGGAATCCAATGCCATGCAGAAGAGAAGAAAAACAAGGAACAGAAGGAGGGGTGACTGAGGGATCAAAGACCTTGACAAGAGTGAAGGTAGAAGAGATGTAGTAGAGAAGGCTCAAGAGAAATACACAAAGAAATAAGAGAAGCAATGAGAAGTTAAGGCAAAGCTGTGAAGAAACTTAGGAGCTGAGTAGTTTGGATCCATACTGAAGTGATAGGTTAGCAGAACAACCTGTTACAGTTTTAAATTTCTTTCTTTAAATTTCTTTCTATCCAGTTTTACTTTTGCACATTTTTTAAAAAAACAAGTCTATTAATACAAAAATACAAATTGCAAGTGAAAGTGCATGCAAAATTCACAAAGTGAAAAAAATAGATAACTAAATATATACAGCAAGAAAAATCCACACAAAATGCATTCATTTTTAGACTTATTATACTATTGTTTTATCTCAACTGCCAGGTATATATTTATTTTCTGCTCTTGTTACTTTCAATTGTTTTAATAGCTCAAAATCATCAATGAGTTGGCAGCTGTATAATTGAATAAAATTACAAATGCTTTCACAAAAGCAATTTTAAAAAAATGGATGACACTTAAACTTATATGAACTTACACTGTGTTCATTTATATTGCAATGACATCAGTGGCCCTTAATTTTTAATAAAATTATCTACAATTATACAAAGAAATTAGTATTTCTATGCCATTTTTTTTCTTAACATGACAGTTACTAATAATATATGTTGGCTCTAAACACAGCACGCTTAACTGAGTCGATGAGAAGATTAGTGTATTGCTGAAGCACCAAAAAGAGTTCAGTTAATTCAATTAACAAATCTGTAGGCTGCTAAAGTTAAGCCCAAACAGGCCAATCATGTATAGGTAGTCCTCGATCCACAGGCACAATTGAGCCTAAAATTTATGTTGCTAAGTGAGACATTTGTTAAGTTTTGCCCCATTTTACGACCTTTCTTGCCACAGTTGTTAAGTGAATCATTGCAGTTGTTAAGTTAATAACACAGTTCTTAAGTGAAGCTGGCTTCCCCATTGACCTTGCTGATCAGAACATTGTAAAATGTGATCACATGACCCCGGGATATTGCAACTATTATAAATATGAACCAATTGACAAGCATCTGAATTTTTATCATGTGACATGAGGATGTTGTAGCGATTGTAAGCATGAAAAACAGTCATAAGTCACTTTTTTCACTGCTGTTGTAACTTTGAACGATCACTAAGCGAACTGTTGTAAGTTGAGGACAGCCTGTATAGGGTTAAACTAATTCCACAGTTCAATCACCTTGTGGAGAAACCTAAATCCAGTCAACTGATCTGTTCTGCCTGCCTTGACCCTGCCCCCTCAAATCCCCAGCAACTGGAAAAGTATGGATGCCCATGAATCCTGAAAGCATTGTCCACACCTCTGACCACAATTGCTTAGCAACACCTTCTGCTCCTACAAAGCCAATGGGGAAGAAGCTAGTAGCATTATGAAGCCTTACCAGCACTTACATAGGTTAAGGATTCAGAGATGCCACCTCTGAGTGGCATTTCAAATGGTAATTTGATTATATGATCTCACTTGGTTAGTGGATGATTGGATCAAGCATTTTATGAGAATAGAGTTACTGTGTATTATTCACTCTATTTACATCATTTAATGACAAAGCTGAATAATCCATAGAATCATATGTGGCATGATTTCTTCTGGTGGTCTGTTGAGTCATTATTAGTCTAGTTTATCTCTTATCTCTAGATTAGCGATGTTAGTTGAAAATGATTTTAAACATTTATGAAATGTTATTTGTCCACAGGCTAACAAAGTGAACAGTATTGATTTATGATATAAAATGGACTGACATAAAGGCAAGTAAGACAGAAAATACAATCTACTTCTCTGCCAGCCACGATTGGTAGAATTTCACCAATCTTCAAGAGAGAACAAAATGCCTTTTCAACAGTTACCTGTAGATGGCATTCATCCCATTGCTGTATGTGGCTCTTATAAGGAGTCTTTTTATATTCGCCAAAACAGTCATAAATTCCCTTTTGCTGACTGGGATGCCGTGCAGCATGAATAAGTTGTGCTTCAGTATGACTTCTTCTGTGTGCTCTTCAAATGGGTTCAAGTGAATCCCTTCCTGCGACGTGCTTATTCTCAACCCGCTTCCCTAATTGTAAGAAATGACACAGAGGCAAATATTTTAAAAAGCTAATTTCAATGATGCATTACTAGAGAGCAGAACACCTTGATATAAATGTGCACTACATACTGTGTTTAATTTAGATGATTATTCTCTAGAAACAATACCACTGTCTTTAGGAAAATATGGTCAACAATGGGAAAAAAGGTAAATCAGATCACCTATAGGAAATTATGTGACGTATTTATATTTTTCATGAACATACTACGGTAGATGGAATTCTGTCCAGCAATCATTATCAGTGGTTTAGAGGTATCATAAAATTAAATGAAGACATATAAGTAATACATGCTACCTCCAGAGTATGCAATTCAGATATCTGTTATATTATGCTTTAGTAGTGATTCTGTGCAGAGCTTGGAAGGAATACTTTGATTCAATAAAGGTTTGTGTGATGAACTTCCTTAAAAGAGTTTTGTAAAGCAAAGCATACATATGTGTGTGTGCACATGTGCAAACACATACACTTCAACTAAATAAAGCAGCCACACTGCTCTGTTTTGAATGGTCTTCTAGTGTAGCCTATAGACATGAGCTGAAACCTCTTCTGGGTATTGGAAGAGCCTTTGAGCATCTTGCTGAGACAAAGCTAAGTTGCATCAGAGGAATAATGTTATTTAAAAATAAATGGGCTTCATTTGCAATAAGTGCCTCTGTTAAGTGCCATTTCTGTATGTTATTATGTACACAGTTGGTGTGCATCTGTCTAAAATAAATAGAATTTAACACGATTACCTAAAATAGTAGCCCAGGTGTGGCTGTGATTATCATGTTCTGGAATATTACTTAGCATTATGCAATCCCTTTCCTTACCATCCAAAGATAACACCTAGCCTACATAGACATGGCTATATTTGCATGCATCTGTCCTATTACTCTACTTTTAAATCAAACTCTGGATGGCTCAGATTCTAATATATACATTTCATAACACTAAGAAATATTCTAGAACATGTAAATCATTGTTCAGTTAGTCACAGCCAGACCTCGGCTAGTCTTTGAGGTAATCATCTTAAATTTTATTTATTTTAGACAGATGCACACAAACTCTGTATAAAGGTTCCCCTGCACATGCATGCTAGTCATCTCCGACTCTAGGGTCCAGTGCTCATCTCCGTTTCAAAGCCAAAGAGCCAGCACTTGTCCGAGGACGTCTCTGTGGTCATGTGCCAGCATGACTAGACGCCAAAGGCGCACGAAACGCTGTTACCTTCCCACCGTAGTGGTCCCTATTTTTCTACTTGCATTTTTATGTGCTTTCGAACTGCTAGGTTGGCAGAAGCTGGGACGAGTAACAGGCCCTCACTCTGTTACGCGGCACTCAGGATTCAACCCGCCAAACTGCCGACCTTCTGATCGACAAGCTCAGTGTCCTAATCCACTGAGCCACCATGTTCCTCAAACTGTGTATATAATAACATAAAAATGATGACATGGTGTAACATGCTATATGTTGCTCTTCATCTGAGGTTGTATTTATCTTCTTTTAAGAACGGCTAAGGATCTGATGATTTTTTTTTTACCAAATCCTGATACTTAAAACTATAGAACTCAAAGAGAGTGTACTTATTTTTTCACGTGACTGTGTGTTATAATATGCATTTATTTATGTGTGTACATAAATAAATGTACATGTATGTGTGTATGTTATTATATATAACAATATATATAAACAATAAAACAAGCGCACGCCTCCCATGCCAATCTCATTCAGCTCTTGAAGGAAAAGTCAGGTCTTAAGTACTTTTCAGAAGATAAAAAGGGTTAGGGTCTGCTGACTCTTAAGGGGAAGGCTATTTCTGCTGCTCCTTTTTCCATCTTTGAAATAAAAAAGTCATACAGGAGCTCTTTTCAGGAAGAGAACTCTTGGAATGCGTTTCTTTCTTAGCTCTTTCGGATTCTGTTTACAGTGTGCTGTTGGCAATTTACCCATTTACGTATGTCTAGTGAGATAATACGCTACCTCTATGATGACATCAGACTGAAGGACTGCCACAGCAATATCTTGTTCCCCAGTGAGGTCATATGAAACAGTAAATTTCAGATGTCCTCCAGCAGCTGTTATCTGTGGTAAAGGGGGAAAAAAAAGAATGATACTGGTTATATAACAGAAAACAGGCCTTTAACCATTTTGAACTACGGTACTCTTTTCCAATTATAGGACCTTCAAGGGCAAAGGCTTCTTGTGTAATGAAAGGACATGTGGATGATAGAGAGCTCCAAGGGAAGGGTCATTGTGGAGCTGTCTCTGTCCTTACACAATCTCTCTTTGTCACATCCAGGGCGGCAATGCTCTGTATAAGTAATGTTCCTCTAGACCTTTGTAAAGACTGGAATCCTAAGAAAATGTGGTTTCCCTCTAAAGGTCTGTCACAAAGGAAGTAACATATGTTACAGTATAATTTTCTTTTCATCTTTCTCTCTGTGTCTCTCGCTTCTTACACTCTATTTTTATTTTTTTTTTAAAAAAACCAACACGTATTTGGCTGATATTAAATTGTCAAAAGCAGGTGGAGGAACTGGGGTTTTTCTGCCCATTCATCTGTCCTGCTTCTCTTAGTCCATTTTCCAGGTACAGAGTTACTAAAGAGGCAGTCTCTGACAGCAGCTTGGAGGAGTAGGCTGCTATTACAGAATGTTTTTTCCCCCTCTTTTTGACAAAGTATAATCTAAAATAGTATAAATGTGTCCCTAGGAAGTCAACCACATTTAATTTAAAAGAAAGTCACCATAATTTTTCTTATAGCTGTATGTTGCCTTTTGCTTCACATTTGGTCATTGCATAAGGCAAGCAGTCCTCTGACTCTTAAGGTACTATAATGTTACATCTCTATTTGTTGTTAAGTATTTACACTTTACTGATTGTGTTTGGTCTAGTTGTTAAGGCATCAGGCTATAAATAGGCAGACTGTTGAGTCCTGCCTTAGCCATGAAAGACCAAGTGATGACTTTGCCCCCCCTCTCCCTCCCTCCCTCCCTCCCTCCCTCCCTCTCTCTCCCTCCCTCTCTCTCTCTCTCTTCTCTCTCTAACCCACCTCACCTCATGGGGTTGTTGTGGGGAAAATAGGAGGAGGAAGATGTATTGGATAGGTTTTCTACCTTGAGTTATTTATAAAAACAATAAAAGAAAAAGAAAAAAATTCCAAGGGGAAAAAGCAAACAAATTACATATTAACTTATGTATAAGAAATGCAATAATTTTGCTTAATTCCTTGAAGAAAGAATACTTCATTTTTAAATTTTTGAAATAAAGCAAATTTCATAGTCAATTATAAACAAAGAATCAGAAAGCCCAGTCCATCCACTGTGCAATTATGCAGCAAGTTCTCCACATACTTCCTCCCCTGAGTTGGATAAGGAAATTCTCATATTTTTGTTTAAGAATACATTTGTGTGATCTGCCAAAATATATGGAAGGTTGTAATACATAGAATGTGCTAACATCCATACTTCTTGATTCATATATTTCATATAAAATAATATACCTTTGGTGAAAAAGTAGGGAAAGCTACATTTCCACAAGCTACATTCCAAAGATGTGTATATTATGGTAAGTAGCAACCCAAAACCCACTTATGTATCGTCGTGTGCCGGGTGGGCGTGGCCCTTTGGGTGGGCATGGCCCATTGGGTGGGCGTGGCTGTGGTGGTAACAGCAGACTGGGTGGGACTAAAAAGTTCAACCAATTCCAACTTTGCGAGATCTTTTTTTTTCTGTGAGAAGTTGAAATTGATTGATTGATTGAACCTTTTTTTTTGCACACAGTGGCAGAGGCCTAAAGCGAAAAGGTTTTATAAAACCCAGCTGAAGGCCTAGGACTGGGGTGACACCACACATGCCCACAGAGAGGGCTCTGTGTACCACCAGTGGCACACATGCCATAGGTTCGCCACCACGGCCCTAAGGAGACTCAGTACTGAAGCTGTGTTAAGAGTGATGACTTACAGCTGATTTTTAATCATAGCAAACAGCTTTAATTAGACTGGTTTGCCTGACTGCCACACTTGGTATCTGAGCTAGAGACACGGTACACCAAGAAATCTATTTAGATAACCTACAGCTAACTTTGATCAATGGCTTCTGTTAAGCATCATTAACTGCAAGAGATCTCAAAGCTGTTTTAAGCAGGTCTCAAGAAGTAAAGTAAGTTATTACATATAGCATATGCCAGTGTATATATGATATATATACAGAATCACAACCCATCGTGAGAGGATGGGGAGTGGCCTGCTTCTGGGGTTCACCCAACCATGTGGCAGTGGTTGGATGACGGTCCAGATACCCACCTACCCGACTAGACCCTCCTTCTAATGCTCCACCCAGGGGACCGCCTTCCCAATGCTCCCCAATGCTCCCTATGCTTCTTCAATATTCTAGCATAGATCTACTCGCCCTCAGGAGTTCCCCCCTCTCCTGGGTTCGTCCTGCCTTCAATACATCAAACCTCGATGACGGGCCCGACCATTGGGCCTCTGAGAGATGGCCAGGCAGGGTCAGGGGCCTCCATCACAAGACCAACAAGAGGCCCCTGGTTAAGTTTCTTGTTAAGTTTTTTGTCGGGTTAGGAAGGGGGCGGGAAAAGAGTATGGCTGCTCAGGGAAGGCAGGCCTTCCGGGTACCATAACGCAGGCCAGGCCTACGACCATTCGCGATGGTGAGAAACGAGGACCAGTCACCGACAATAACCAATGGCGTACTGACGAACATCCTATTCCCAGGATGGTGGGGAACCGCAGAAGGTGCACAAACAGAGGGCCGTATTGTCACCGGGAGTGTCATCTCCGCTCTG